>NC_090026.1:126994751-127325584 GCF_037176765.1 Anolis sagrei | reverse complement strand
ACTGATAGTAGAGCCACTGATGGGTTTTTCCCATCAGTGAAAGTATGTGACCCATTAACAATGGAAAGGCAAATGAGATCCATTAACAATGCAAATACAAAAGTGGAAGAGTCACAACATTGAGTGATAAGGAAAGATCAAACACAGTCCAATCATGCTACAAAGCTATTTTGTGATAAAGTCCTTTGTCAGTTAAGACGCAAGAAGATTAGTTTGTTTCAGAATAGGAGAAAGGGGGACTTATAAGATCAATTTCTTTTTTGCTATAAAACAACAAATTTGCAAGGAGGGGCCATTTGTTCTCTCCAGTCTCTCTCTACACATATTGAGAGGTCTATTGTACAGATAAACATGGATTTCCCAATGTCTGAACCTGTGTGGCCATTGCCATTATTTGGAAGTCTGCAGGGTGCTTAAAATATGTGTGTGTGTGTGTGTGTGTGTGTGTATACACACACAGAGAGAGAGTTGGTATCTCTTGGGTTTGGGGCCTGGAAACTTTCATGGATCTCAACATCAAGGCCCATTATATACAATGGTGTAGTAAAATGGGAAAGTGGCAAAATTAAGCCTTGCTTCTGGGAATTTTATTTTGAATGCTATCAGACTGTGGATGTTGAATCCATGAATACAGAATCTGTACAAATGGAAAGCCAACTATATAGAATCATAGAGTTGGAAGAGACCTGGTGGGCCATCCAGTCCAACCCCATTCTGCCAAGAAGCAGGGAAATTGCATTTAAAGCACCCCCGACAGATGGCCATCCAGCTTCCAAAAAAGAAGCCTCCACCACGCTCCAGAGAGAGAGTTCCACTGCTGAACAGCTCTCATAGTCAGGAAGTTCTTCCAAATGTTCAGATGGAATTTCCTTTCTTGTAGTTTGAATTTATTTTTTATTATTTATTTATATCATTTTTACCCCGCCCATATCAGCCCAAAGGCGACTCAGGGTTGAAGCCATTGTTCCACATCCTAGTCTCCAGGGCAGCAGAAAACAAGCTTGCTCCCTCCTCTCTATGACTTCCTCTCACATATTTATATATGGCTATCATGTCTCCCCTCAGCCTTCTTCAGGCCAAATATGCTCAGCTCCTTAAGCTGCTCCTCATAGGGCTTGTTCTCCAGACCCATGATCATTTCAGTTCCCCTCCTCTGGACACATTCCAGCTTGTCAATATCTCTCTTCAATTGTGGTGCACAGAATTGGACACAATATTCCAGGTGTGGTCTAACCAGGGGTCCACAAACTTTTTAAACAGAGGGCCAGGTCACAGTCCCTCAAACTGTTGGAGGGCCGGATTATAATTTGAAAAATTATGCACAATGGAGGATCTTCTTGCAGCAACACCAGAGGCACTCCACGTGGTCAGCTACTGCTCAAAGGACATTTAATCAACTACCAAGCTTGCAAACTTTGTGTTTTGTTTATTTGTTTGTTTAAAAATGCAATACAACTGTTTGGTTTGCTCCTGACATGATAAATAAATAAATAAATGTCATACACAAACAGGATACAATGCAACCTGAAATTCCTGCTCCTACACAACATCCAAGGACTGGCAATCCTACACGACATGCCCTTAAAATGTGCTTGATGCTTCATAACACCAGGTTTGACCCAGAGTAACCCAGAGGAAAAGCCACCTGAGGACAATGGCCGTGGCCAAAGTCCAACAGGTATAGCTCCCAGTCAAAGGGTGTTTCTTACACCAATTGTCTTGCACCAATTATTAAACTATGTTCCTGGGTCATAAATGTCATTTTCTAATTGGTTCTATTATTAAAAACACGGGAAAAGTTTACTAAACTGCAAAAAGGTTGTTTTTGTGGGACGTCTTGCAGCACATTTTGCATTCGTTTTTCAGTTGATATCTCGAGTTGCAACCAATTCAACTTAGTTTGTGGCAGCCACAAAAACAAAGTTTCTGGAGTATAACAACTACTTTCAAAGTAAGTATTGCCCAATTAAACAGGAAATAACACTTTCAAACCAGGAACAGAACATTTTTCAAATTTTGTCACACGGTGTTATTATCATTCCTCTACCAATACCAGTTCAAAAAGATTTATATGTAAACACATATAGTATTGAACAGTGTTATTATCACATCATGTATTTCTCCTAGATTATTGTTTTTTTTAATATGCTGTGGTGTGAATTTTGCAACTTTTTCAATATTAAAAAATATGATGACATTAGAAGTGAATCCGGGAGCAAGGTTTGCAACAACTCGAAGGCACACAACAACAGGATGCCAGCCATATGCATATATAATTTCAATTAATTTCATCCTTCCCTCTATTAGTTTTTACTTATCCATTTCCTGACTCTGTCGGTTTGTTGATTATCAGTCCTGTGAGTCAGATCCTATATTGCCTTTCTTCTTGTCATGATCAAAATGTTGTCTGAATTGACACAATAATAATAATAATAATAATAATAATAATAATAATCTTTATTTCTACCCCGCCACCATCTCCCCAATGGGGACTCGGTGCGGCTTACATGGGGCCTAGCCCGGACAACATAATACAGCAATAAAATCAGAGCATATACATCAGACAACAACAACATTATCAAAATGACATTAAAATAATAATAAAATAATAATAGTAATAGACACAATCACGATTGAAATGACAATGGGCGGGCCACATTTCTATAGGATGTATATTTTAAGCCCAGCGGGAAGCCAGGGGCGCCTCAAAGAGAGATTCTCAGGGATTTTTCTGAAGTGATGGTCTTTAGAGTCTTTAATAATACAACAAAGTCTTTATTATGGAACAAGCAACAAATCTTCAATTGTTCAAGCAACCCTGCAAGGCTTTATTGGTCTAGTCCTCAATGGGCTGGTACCTGACTTTAATTAATTGTACTTTCTCTGTATGGAAAAAAAAACCCTATTTAACCTCTCCCAGGCTGTTTACTATCTATGCCTCATCGGTGTGGGTCCTACTACCGATTCCAAATGCATCTGGGTATCGAGTAGACCAACCAGCCGAGGCTTGTAGATATTTCAGCTGGAGTTCAGTGAATCTGTAATACTGTCCTCTCTCTGAAAATTCTTTGAAAACTTCAGGGCTGTTTTCCCTCTGATTGCTGTGAGGCTGAGAGGCTGTGAGCTCTCAGCCAGAGCCTTGGGACCTTTCCCCTGGAATTTCTGTTTCTGTGTCCCCGGATGTTCTTGAGAAAAGAAGCTTTTCTATGGGACGAGCTGGTCTACGTCCTATAGTTTAGTTTCCTTATACGAGACTGCCCCAAAAATGGCTCCTTTCCCTCCCAGAGCCCTGAACAAGGGGAGGAACCAAAGCTTAATTATGATGGACAGGTGGCCTGCCCTATGACTGCAAACAGATAACAGAAAGAAAATAAAGTGGGAGCTCCTGGTACAGCTGTACCAGCACAACTTCAGTCCCATGCATTTTGAATAAGGATACAGAGATGAGCTGAAAGCATGCCTTGTTGTTCTTGTTTTGAAATCTTGCCAGGTGATAGGCACACTGGGTGCAGTTCCTGAAGACTTTGGCCTGCACTTAAACACAATCGGTGCTGACAAAATTACCATCTGCCAGCTGCTGAAGGCCACCTTACTGGGATCTGCACGCATTATTCGTCGATACATCACACAGTCCTAGACACTTGGGAAGGGATCCAATTCAACAGCCAGCAGAGTGTCTGCTGTGGACTCATTTTGTTGTGTTTCAAATAATAATGTTGCCCTTTTCTTTTCTTTTCCTTTGAATAAAAACTGCTTAATCTATATAAATAAAAATGTAATGTTCGTTTGTGGGATTAACATAACTCAAAAACCACTGGACGAATTGCTGCCAAATTTGGACACAAGAAACCTACCAACCCAAGGAGTAACCATCACTCAAAAAAAAATTGATGTTGTCATTTCGGAGTTGTAGTTGCAGGGATTTATAGTTCACCTACAATCAAATAGCATTCTGAACTCCACCAGTGATGGAATTGAACCAATCTTGGCACACAGAACTCCAATGACAAACAGAGAATACTGGAAGGATTTGGTGGGCATTGACCTTGAGTTTGGGAGTTGTAGTTCACCTACATCCAGAGAGCACTATGGACTCAAGACAATGATAGATCTGGACCAAACTTGGCACGAATACTCCATATGCCCAAATATGAACACAGATGGAATTTGAGGGAAATAGACCTTGACATTTGGAAGTTATAGTTACTGGGATTTATAGTTCACCTACAATCAAAGAGCATTCTGAACCCCACGAACGGCAGAGTCGGTGCAAACTTCCCACACAGAACCCCCATGCCCAAGAGAAAATACTTAAGGCCATCCAATCCAACTCCCTTCCTCAGGACAAGAAAACGTAATCAAAGCCCTCCTGACAGAGAGCCATCCAGCCATAGATATAGATAGATATGATTCACACACAAATATAGTATCATAGATTTGAAAAGGACCCCTAAAGAAGGACAATGTTATGTTGCATGTTCCAGAGTAGGCAAACCAGACAATCTCCACATCAACAGTGACAAAGAAACAGCAAGAAATACTGTTTACTCACAAGCATAAAGAAATTACATATATTAGAAACCAACACTTTCTCATTACTTCATTTTCCAGATCACCAAACGGCCACAGCAACGCCTGGCAGGGAACGGCTAGTATATATATATATAGAGAGAGAGAGAGAGAGAGCTTTAAGATATATAAGCAAAGGGCTGCCTGCTTTTGCATTTGCATGAAGGTGTCCCGGCGACCTACGGATGCGTCTAGACGTTTCCCTTGGCAACGGTCGCCATGGGGACGCTGCGGATGCAAGGAGAGGCCTGTGCCGCTGCTGGAAGCCTTTGTAGGCCTTACTTCTCCCAGTCGCACAACTAAAAAGAGGAAGGAAACCCCAAATAAAGTTTCCAGGCTGGAAAAAATACAACGTTTCATGGTTGTGGGACAAGAGGAAGTTTCAACAAGTGTTGCTTGGGAGCATCACCAGGTAAATATTTTGGTGTTTTGTGAAAAGTTCTGTAACTGCCTCTTACTTATTTAGTTAAGTTGTATGAGTAGGATGGCCTTTCAAGTATAGTGTCTTGCTGATGGGTCCATAGCTGTCTATAGAGCCCTATTCTTGACCCACATGTTCTCCCGCAGTGAGAACATCGGTTTCCAGGTGGGAGGTGATCCTGGTCAGGGTTGGCTTGACGCACCTTCTTCTTGGCATGTTTCTCCCTTTTGCTCTCTATTTGTTCCTCTTCAAAATCCACAGCACTGCTGGTCACAGCTGACCTCCAGTTAGGGCAGCTGACCTCCCAGTTCACAGTGTCTATATCACAGTTTTTAAGGTTGGCTTTGAGTCCATCTTTAAATCTCTTTTCCTGTCTACCAACATTCTGATTTCTGTTCCTGAGTTCGGAATAGAGCAACTGCTTTGGGAAACGGTGGTCAGGCATCCGGACAACGTGGCTGGTCCAGCGGAGTTGATGGCGGAGGACCATCGCTTCAATGCTGGTGGTCTTTGCTTCTTCCAGCACACTGACATTTGTCCGCCCATCTTCTTCCCAAGAGATTTGCAGGATTTTCTGGAATCGTTCCAGGAGTTGAGTGTGATGTCTGTAGACAGTCCACGTTTCACAGGTGTATAACAAGGATGGGAAGACAATAACTTTATAAACAAGCACCTTGGTCTCCCTACAGATGTCCCAGTCCTCAAACACTCTCTGCTTCAGGTTTTTGTAGGTTTTTCGGGCTGTATGGCCATTACTTACTTACTTAGGCGATCCCTCGTAGTCCCCCAAGGGTAGTATCCTGTCAGTGGGTCTGTAGGTGACTGTGGAGCCCTATTCTTGATCTGCATCTTCTCCCGCAGTGAGGGCATCAGTTTCCAGGTGGAAGGTGGTCCCGGTCACGGTTGGCTTGATGTGCCTTCCTCTTGGCACGTTTCTCTCTTTCGCCCTCCATTCGTGCCTCTTCAAACTCCACAGCACTGCTGGTCACAGCTGACCTCCAGCTGGAGCGCTCACAGGCCAGGACTTCCCAGATCTCAGTGTCTATGCCAGAGTTTTTAAGGTTGGCTTTGAGCCCGTCTTTAAATCTCTTTTCCTGTCCTCCTACATTCCATTTTCCATTCTTGAGTTCGAAATAGAGCAACTGCTTTGGGAGACGGTGGTCGGGCATCCGGACAACATGGCCAGTCCAGCAGAGTTGATGGCAGAGGACATTAGCTTCAATGCTGGTGGTCTTTACTTCTTCCAGCATGCTGACATTTGTCCGCTTGTCTTCCCAAGAGATTTGCAGGATTTGTTGGAGGCAGCGCTGATGGAATCGTTCCAGGAGTTGCATGTGACGTCTGTAGATGGTCCACGTCTCGCAGGCATATAGTAGGGTTGGGAGGACAATAGCTTTATTAAAATTCACCTTGGTCTCCCTACGGATGTCCCTGTCCTCAAACACTCTCTGCTTCATTCAGAAAAATGCTGCACTCACAGAGCTCAGGCGGTGTTGTATTTCAGTGTCAGTGTTGACATTTGTGGAGAGGTGGCTGGCAAAGGAACGAAAATGGTCAACGTTTTCTAATGTTACACCATTAAGCAATTTTTTGTTGAAGGATGATTAGATGTCCTTGCAGATGCTTGCCATAGATGCAGGTGAAACGTCAGGAGAGAATGCCTCTAGAACATGGCCATATAGCCCGAAAGAACCTACAACCAAGTACTGTGGTTCTCTGTTCGAATGCCTTTGCAAGGTCAATGAATGCAGAGGTTGATTTTGTTAGGCTGTTACGAATTGTGGGAGTTAAAGTCCAAAACACCTGGAAGGCCCAAGTTGGCCCATGCCTGCCTTAAGGTGTTCTTGAGATGGGTTGTTGTAGTTTTTTCGGGCTATATCGCCGTGGTCTAGAGGCATTCTCTCCTGATGTTTCGCCTGCATCTATGGCAAGCATCCTCAGGGGTAGTGAGGTCTGTTGGAACTAGGAAAATGGGTTTATATATCTGTGGAATGACCAGGGTGGGACAAAGGACTTGATGGCATTTGATGGCTTGGCAGTGCCTGGGGGAATCTTTTGTTGAGAGGTGATTAGATGTTCCTGATTGTTTACTCTCTGTTGTTTTGCTGTTGTAATTTTAGAGTTTTTTAAATACTGTTAGCCAGATTTTGTTCATTTTCATGGTTTCCTCCTTTCTGTTGAAATTGTCCACATTCTGTTTCAATGGCTTCTCTGTGTAGTCTGACATGGTGGTTGTTTGAGTTGTCCAGCATTTCTGTGTTCTCCAATAATCTGCTGTGTCCAGGTTGGTTCATCAGGTGCTCTGCTATGGCTGACTTCTCTGGTTGAAATAGTCTGCAGTGCCTTTCATGTTCCTTGATTCGTGTCTGGGCAAAGCTGTGTTTGGTGGTCCCTGTTCTTGAGATGTTTGCATTCTGCATTCGTTGTTTTCGTTAGTCCCCTCTCCAGAAGTGAACGATGGATGATAACGAAGAAGTGATCGAAAATTTAAAAATGCAGTTCAAGACCCTTCAGGAGCAGCAGCAAAAGCGAATGCAGGCTCTGATGGGGAGAAAGAAGGAGAAGCAGCAAAACCTGAAGGAAAGCAGCCAGGACACGTTTGGAGTCCAAGACGACCTCAACCTATCCATGCTGGAGGAGAGTGAAGTGCCAAAGGAGGATCCTTTTAAAAGGTAAAGAAGAATCAAGGCAGGTTTGGCCATCCACAAAAGCAGAGAATGCTAAGGAACTTGTAAAACTAAAACTTCTAAGACTCCACAGAAGGCATGGACAAATTTGGGACCTCCAGGTGTTTTGGACTTCAACTCCCACAATTCCTAACAGCCGATAGGCTGTTAGGAATTGTGGGAGTTGAAGTCCAAAACACCTGGAGGGCCCAAGTTTGCCCATGCCTGTTACACAGCAGGTAACCATGGCAGTTAAAGTGGTATGAAACTGCATTAATTCTATGCTGCGGTCAATGCATCTGTATAAATAAAAATGTAATGTTCGTTTGTGGGATTAACACAACTCAAAAACCACTGGATGAATCGACACCAAATTTGGACACAAGACACCTAACAACCCTATGTATGTCCTTCACTCAAAAAAATTGATTTTTGTCATTTGGGAGTTGTAGTTTCTGGGATTTATAGTTCAAATACAATCAAGGAGCATTCTGAACCCCACCAACGATGGAACTGAACCACATTGGTGGGCAATGTCCTTTGCTTTCGGAGTTGTAGTTCACCTATATCCAGAGATCACTGTGGGCTCAAACAATGATGGATCTGAACCAAACTCTACATGAATACTCAATATGCCCAAATGTACACACTGGTGGAGTTTGGGGAAAATAGAATCTTGACATTTGGAAGTTGTAGTTGCTGGGATTTATAGTTCACCTACAATCAAAGAGCATTCTGAACCCCACAAATGATGGAATTGAACCAAACTTGGCACACAGTTCTCCCATGGCCAACAGAAAATACTGGAAGGGTTTGGTGAGCAATGTCCTTTGCTTTCGGAGTTGTAGTTCACCTACATCCAGAGACCAGTGTGGACTCAAACAATGATGGATCTAGACCAAACTCTACACGAATACTCAGTATGCCCAAATGTGAAAACTGGTGGAGTTTGGGGGAAATAGAATCTTGACATTTGGTAGTTGTAGTTTCTGGGATTTATAGTTCACCTACAATCAAGGAGCATTCTGAACCCCACCAACGATAGAATTGGGCCAAACCTCCCACACAGAACCCCTATGTGGGCCACAGCAACGCATGGCAGGGGATGGCTAGTCTTATATAGGTTTATTATTGTTTGATTTTCAGTGCCCTTAAAACCAAGCATGATCATTCAGACATGTGCCAAAATCCCAAAAAGAGCATGGTTAAAATGAGATTATGCTATATATCAAACTTTGGAGAAAAAAAACAATATTCTGTTCCTGGTTTGAAACTGTTATTTCCTGTTTTATTGTTTGGTCCTTCCTTTGAAAGTTGCTATTCTGCTCCAGAAACGTTTATTTTTGTGATTGTCACAAACTAGGTTGAATTGGTTGGGACTCGATGAGATATTCATTGACAAACAAGAGCAAAATATGCTGCAGGATGTCTCTTCTGCAAAGATAAATTTTAATAAACCTTTTCCATGTTTTTATGAGAGAACCAATTAGGAAATGACATCTATAACCCACAAGCAAATATCATGTCACATAGTGTTGCGATGACTAACTGCATCCCTGTGATCAGATGCAGAATTCCAGGACTAATGTTAGCTCAGGGTGGAACATTCTGTTTTAATGTGTGGATGCTTCCGCTATGACTTACACATTGGTTTTTCATATTAGATGCTTTGAGCTTTCTTTGGGGAAAAAACAATACAATACAATAATAATAATAATAATAATAATAATAATAATAATAATAATGTTCCCAGTCATGATGGGCACGCTGGGTGCAGTGCCTAAAGACCTTGGCCTGCACTTAAACACAATCGACGCTGACAAAATTACCATCTGCCAGCTGCAAAAGGCCACCTTACTGGGATCTGCACGCATTATTCGCCAATACATCACACAGTCCTAAACACTTGGGAAGTGTCCAACGTGTGATCCAATTCAACAGCCAGCAGAGTGTCTGCTGTGGACTCATCTTGTTGTGTTTCAAATAATATGAATTATAACACTTTATTTATATTCTGCTCTTCTCACCCCGGACTCAGGCCGGATCACAGTACATATACACGGCAAACATTCAATGCCACTTTGTATAGACAATACACAGACAAACAGAACAGAAGGAGGTGGTTTGTTTCGACTCAGTGTCCAGCTGTTTTTGATACCATGGAAGGTTGGGCTCGAGTCCAGGAGATGCTGTTGCTCTATCCTCTATGACGTAGAAATGTCAGGACTTCCTCCTTCCTTTTCGTCCGCCAGCATTTTCTGATCTTCTTTATGGCATCGTAAAACACCTCCCCCGCTTTTAATCTGTACCTAATTTCTCTAATCACAGCTAACACTGTTTTCAAATTGCTTAGGTAAACAATGAACTAGGCTGACAGTTGGCAGCTCACACCAGCCCGGGGCTTCAAACTTGCAACCTTTTGGTTGATAGATCTTATAATTACTGATGATTTACCAGCTGTGCTAAACCTCTGGCCTTTTATATAAAAATGTGTATTTTTTCTGTAGGTTACTGGAATAGTTGCTGTTGTTTATTCGTTAAGTCACTTCCGACTCTTTGTGATCTCTTGGACCAGCACACACCAGAGCTCCCTGACAGCCGTGACCACCTCCAGCTCCTTCAGAGTTAAGCCAGTCCCTTCAAGGATGCCATCCATCCATCTTGCCCTTGGTCAGCCCCTCTTCCTTTTTCCTTCCATTTTCCCCAGCATCATTCTCTTCTCTAAGCTTTCCTGTCTTCTCATTATGTGGCCAAAGTACTTTATCTTTGCTTCTAATATCCTTTCCTCCAGTGAGCAGCTGGGCTTTATTTCATAGATTATGGACTGGTTGGATCTTCTTGCTGTCCAAGGCACTCTCAGAACTTTCCTCCAGCACGAGTTCAAAAGCATCTCTCTTCCTTCACTCAGCCTTCCCTATGGTCCAGCTTTGACATCCATAGGTTACTACGAGGAATACAATTGCTTTGACTATGCGGATCTTCGTTGCCGTGTGATGTCTCTACTCTTCACTATTTTATCGAGATCGGTCCTTGCTCTCCTCCCAAGAAGGAAACATCTTCTGATTTCCTGGCTGCAGTCTGCGTCTGCAGTCATCTTTGTGTCTAGAAATACAAAGTCTGTCACTGCCTCCATGTTTTCTCCCTCTATTTGCCAGTTATCAATCAATCTGTTTGCCGTCATCTTTGTTGTTTTGATGTTTAACTGCCACCCAGCTTTTGCACTTTCTTCTTTCATCTTTGTTAGAAGGCTCCTCAGGTCCTCCTCACTTTCAACCATCCAAGTCTTATCATCTGCATATCTAAGCTTGTTAATGTTTCTTCCAGCAATTTTAGCTTAATAACAACAACAACTGGAGGAGAGGATTTTCCCTCTACATTGTTGGCCATCACAGAATTTTGGAGAAAAGATTTCATGAATCAACACATGTAATAAGGGCAACTGGTTGTGGCACAGCTGGTTGGGAGTGAGCTGCATTAAAAAAATCACTACTGACCGAAAGGTCATGAGTTCGATGCAAGCCCAGGTTGAAGTAAGCTCCCAGCCATTTGTCTAACTTGCTGTTGACCTTTGCAGCCCGAAAAACAGTTGCATCTGTCAAGTAAGAAATTTAGGTACCGCTTATGTGGGGAGGCTAATTTAACTAATTTACGACGCCATAAAAATCTCCAGCAGTGTGCAAAAGAATGAGGAAGTACTCCATCGCTGTCACAAGTGGACGGTGAAGCAACAGCTCCCCCAGTGACTGGAATTCAAAAAGCATACCCTCATGAAGCTGGAAAGTTAAATAGCCTCTGTGTGTCTGTCTATATATGTTGTGTGTCTATGGCATTGCATGTTTGCCATGTGCATTGTGATCCGCGCTGAGTCACCTGTGGGGTGAGAAGGGCAGAATATAAATAACATAAAGAAAGAAAGAAACTATTCTTTCAATGGTCTACAGCATCAAGTCCTCCTTCGCTCTCTTAATGGCATTTTACTGGGTCGGAACAGCACCAACCACGTATATCCAGTTTTATATAAAAATGTGTATTTTTTTCCTTTAGGTTACTTGAAAATGAAAATGAGCAGCTCCAGAACCAACTCCGTGAAACTGTTGATGAAAACGGCAGGCTCCATAAACTGCTGAAGGAACGAGAGTTTGAAATCAAGCAACTCCAAATGAAAATACAGGAGGAAAGAATGGCTCTGATGGGTAAGCTGAACAGCAATGCTTTATAGGCCACTGCCCCACTTCTTATTTTTGTGTATGCTCTGCCAGAACTACAAAACAACAAGTGGCAAATGGATCTTGTATATATAACTTGAGAGCAACAGGGAACCCAATACAAAAAAAAGGTTGGATGTATTTAAAAGATGTTAAACCTGCAGGATGGGAGTCCCCGGTGGTGCAGTGGGTTAAATCACTGAGCTGCTAAACGTGTTGACCGAAAGGTCACAGGTTTGGATGAATGGAGTGGCTTGAGCTCCCGCTGTTAGCCCCAGCTTCTGCCAATCTAGCAGTTCGAAAGGAGCCCCCAGTGGCGCAGTGGGTTAAACCCCTGTGCCAGCAGGACTGAAGACTGACAGGTCGCAGGTTCAAATCCGGGGAGAGGCAGATGAGCTCCCTCTATTAGCTCCAGCTCCTCATACGGGGACGTGAGAGAAGCCTCCCACAAGGTTGATAAAAACATCAAAAAAATCATCCAGGCGTCCCCTGGGCAACGTCCTTGCAGATGGCCAATTCTCTCACACCAGGAGTCACTCCTGACATGACAAAAAAAAGTTCGAAAACATGCAAATTTGAATAGATCAATAGGTACCGCTCCAGTGGGAAAGTAATGGTGCTCCATGCAGTCATGCTGGCCACATGACTTTGGAGGTGTCTATGGATAATGCCATCTCTTTGGCTGAGAAATGGAGATGAGCACCTTTCCATTTTTTTCTTTATTTTTAACTATTTTTTTCTTTCCTTCTTCTTTTCTTTTCTTTCCTTTTCTCTCCTTCGGCTTTTTCTCTTTCTTGCTATTCTCTATTATTTTAATTGCAAATGAAATATTTAATAAAGACTATATTTTAAAAAAAGAAAAGAAATGGAAATGAGCACCAACCCCGGAGTCAGACATGACTGGACTTAATGTCGGGGGAAACCTTTACCTTTACCTAAACCTGTGCTGGAAATACATAATAGTAATAATAAACTTTATTTATACCCTGCCACCATCTCCCCGATGGGGACTCGGGGCGGCTTACATGAGGCCAAGCCCAAACAACAAATTACAGCAGAATAAAACTGAAAATGCAAACTGAAAACGCAGACAATAAACAACAACATCATAATTACATAAAACATGTGAATGCATAGCAATATAAAATGACAATAAATACATCCTCTCGAAAAGTACGCCAAGCAAGAAATTTGGCAAAAGCATATTTTATTTAGCCTGGATCTATGCTACAATACAATCACGTTTTGGAAGCCAGGTTGTCTGCTTTGAACTGGATTAGATGAGCCTACACTGCCACCATAATCCAGTTCAAAGCAGATAATTTGGATACAGATTCTGAATTATATGGCAGTGTAGATGGGGTCAAAAATAAAATAAATTAAGAGAATGAGATGTCAGAGGAGAGACTGATGTGACGATAAAGGAGCTGTTGGCAATTAATCGCTAATGAATGAGACCAAAATAAGTGCCCGTGTTAATTTATTGAAATTCCTGAGACCACCACCAATGTCTTTCTGGGAAATCATGCTTTTTGGAAGATCTTAAGGAAAAAGGGGGAAATACCAAATTCTTCTACTTTTCTGGGAAAAAATACCAGACTATTTATTTATTTATTACTAGCTTGGGGACCCGGCGCTGCCCGGGTTATTAGAGAAAGTGGGTAATGGCGGTTCTGTATGCCAAGTTTGGTCTTGATTGGTCATTAGAAGAGGGTTGTAGCAATCTTCGGAAGGGAGTGGAGGTACTTGAAGTCCCATCATTCATAGTCTGTTCTCCCCCAACCCTCACCAGAATGTTGAGTTGGCCATGGGGGTTCTGTTTGGTCTTTATCAGTCATTGGATGAGGGTCTCAGTAGTTTCACTAAGTGAGTGAAGGAACTGCAAGTCCCATCATCCATGGTGCATCATCCTCCAAACCGCACCAGGATGTAGAGTGCATCATGGAGACCCGGTGTGCCAAATTTGCTCCTTATTGGAAATTGGATGATGGTTGCAGTGGTCTCAGGAATTGAGCGAAGATACTGCAAGTCCCATAATCCATGCTCGATCCACAGTCAAACCACACCATGGCGTAAAGTGGGTCATGAGAGGTCTATGTGCCAAGTTTGGTGTTGTTCAGTCATTGTTGAGGGTCGCAGCAGTCTCGGAAAGCGAGTAGGGGTACTTCAAGTCCCATCATCCATGGTATGCCCTACTCCAAACCGCAGTAGGATGTAGAGTGGGTCATGGGGGCTCTGTGTGCCAAGTTTGATTTTGTTCGGACATTAGATGAGGGTTGCAGCAGTCTTGGGAAGAGAGTGGAGGTACTTGAAGTCCTATCATCCATTGTCTGTCCTCCTCGAAAGTACACCAGGATGTAGAGAGGGTCATGGGGACTCTCTGTGCCAAGTTTGATCTTCATCAGTCATTGGCAAGGGTCTCAGTGGTCTCAGGAAGTGAGTGAAGTGACTGCAAGTCCCATCATCCATTGTCAAATTCTTCCAAACCGCACCAGGATGTAGAGTGGGTTATGCGGGCTCTCTGTGTAAATTGTGGTCCTGATCCATCATTGCTGGCAGTTATAATGGTTTTAGGAAGGGAGTGCAGGTATTGCAAGTCCCATCGTCCATGGTGCATCCTCCTCCAAGCCGCACCAGGATGTAGAGTGGATCATGGAGACTCAGTGTGCCAAGTTTGGTCTTTATCGGTAATTGGATTAGGGTTGCAGTGGTCTCAAGAATTGAGCAAAGGTACTGCAAGTCCCATAATCCATGGTCCATCCCCGGCCAAACCACACCAGGACGTAAAGTGGGTTATGAGAGGTCTATGTGCCAAGTTTGGTCCTGATCAGTCATTGGATGAGGTTAACAGCGGTCTCAGAATGTGAGTGGTGGTACTGCAAGTCCCATCATCCATGGTTCATCCTCCTCCAAACTGCAGTAGGATGTCGAGTGGGTCATGGGGGCTTTGTGTGCCAAATCTGGTCTGTATTGGTAATTGTCTGACCCAGCCCCCTCTGGCCTTTTCCTTTCCTCTCTTTGCCATCTCTTGGCAAAGCTTGGAATTGAGGCTGGCCAATCAGAGACCGTATGCAAATTTCCTTCTCATGTCCTCGTTTCTGCCATGAACTCTTTTCTCCACCAGGGGCTCCTATTGAAGCTGGCCAATCAGAGACCATATGCAAATAGCACCACTGCGGCAGCCAATCAGAATGTTGGAACTTTCAGGCTGGCCAATCAAAACGCTGGCACATACTCCTCCCGTCGCACCGCCACACTTTTGCCCTCCACATACAAACTTTCACCTTTATTATATGTATAGATTTGGTTCTTGTGGGTTTTTTCGGGCTATAGAGCCATGTTCTAGAGGCATTTCTCCTGACGTTTTGCCTGCATCTATGGCAAGCATCCTCAGAGGTAGTGAGGTCTGTTGGAATTAGGACAAAGGGTTTATATATCTGTGGAATGGCTGGGGTGGGGCAAGGAGCCCTTCCCTGCTGCAGCTAGGTGTGAATGTTTCAACTGATCACCTTCATTAGCATTTGAAGGCCTGCCTGAGCCTGGGAAAATCTCTTGCTGGGAGGTGTTAATCTGTGCCTGATTGTTTCCTCTCTGTTGTTTTGCTGTTGTAATTTTGGAGTTTTTTAATACTGGTAGCCAGATTTTGTTCATTTTCATGGTTGCCTCCTTTCTGTTGAAATTGTCCACATGCTTGTGGATTTCAATGGCTTCTCTGTGTAGTCTGACATGGTGGTTGTTGGAGTGGTCCAGCATTTCTGTGTTCTCAAATAATATGCTGTGTCCAGGCTGGTTCATCGGGTGCCCTGCTATGGCTGACTTCTCTGGTTGAAGCAGTCTGCAATGCCTTTCATGTTCCTTGATGCGTGTCTGGGCGCTGCGTTTGGTTGTCCCTATGTAGACTTGTCCACAGCTGCTTGGTATACGGTAGACTCCTGCAGAGGTTTTTATATCTGTGGAATGGCTGGGGTGGAATGGCTTTTATATTCCGCCCTTCTCACCCCGCAGGGGACTCAGGGCGGATTACAGTGTACACGTATATGGCAAACATTCAATGCCAATTTTGACACACAAACATATACTGACATACACAGAGGCTATTAAACTTTTTCTGGCCGCCAGGGGAGCTGTCACTTTCATCGTCCATCTGCGATGCTGATGAAGTACCTCCGCATTCCTCGCATGCTTCCCTTCTGGAGTGCTTCTTTATGGCCTCATAAATTAGTTAATTTAGCCTCCCCACACTTTTAAGGTGGTACCTTATTTTCCTACTTGACAGATGCAACTATCTTCCGGGTTGCAAAGGTCGACAACAGGCTACACAATGGTTGGAAACCCACTCCAACCCGGGCTGGCTTCAAACTCATTACCTTTTGGTCAGAGTGATCTTAATGCAGCTGACACTCAGCCAGCTGCGCCACAATCCCGGCGCTATGACATGACTTGGATCATAAAAACCAAAACAATTCCCAAATACAATAATAAATAGTAATGCCTCTATTCCCTTTCTTCTTTTGTAGGCACGTCTGCTTTATCAGGAGACGTCGCAGCAACGAAAATCGTGGAGTTGGCAAAACAGAACCGGCATTTGACTGCGGAGGTGGAAAAGGAAAGAGTCAAAGTGAAACGGCTGAATAACAGAATCAAAGAGCTGGAAAAAGAAGTGAGACTTCCCTCTGAGCGATAAGGTTTTGCATACATTCAGATTGGTAATAACAGATCGAGACAGAACATTTGCAAAGATTGCGCAATAAGATCCACATCGCACCTGCTTTGCATCTCTGAGCTCAGCAGGAAGAGGGAAGCCTAACAGTGGATTTTGTATTGTCGAAAGCTTTCATGGCTGGAATCACTAGGTTCTTGTGGGTTTTTTCGGGCTATATGGCCATGTTCTCAAGGCATTTTCTCCTGACGTTTCGCCTGCATCTATGGCAAGCATCCTCAGAGGTAATGAGGTCTGTTGGAAGGAAAATGGGTTTATATATCTGTGGAATGACTGGGGTGGGGCAAAGAGCTCTTCTCTGCTGGAGCTAGGTGTGAATGTTTCAACTGACCACCTTCATTAGCATTTCAAGGCCTGGCTGAGCCTGGGGGAATCTTTTGTTGAGAGGTGTTAAGATGTGCCTGGTTGTTTCCTCTCTGCTGTTTTGCTGTTGTAATTTTAGAGTTTTTTAATACTAGTAGCCAGATTTTGTTCATTTTCCTAATTCCAACAGACCTCATTACCTCTGAGGATGCTTGCCATAGATGCAGGCGAAACGTCAGGAGAAAATGCCTCGAGAGCATGGCCATATAGCCCGAAAAAACCCACAAGAACTTAGTGGATTTTGTGTTATTTCTTATTGCTGTTCACCTTCCTAGCCTAATGGTATATTGTAATTGCCGGACTCAAGACGATGCTGCATTTGTCTCTCGTGTCTGTTCACATGTTTTGTAAATACTCTCACATGATTATTGTTACAATAGTTATAATTGTGTTGTAAACTTGGCTTTCAGTTAATAACACCATGTAACAAAATTTGAAACATTTTCTGTTCCTGGTTTTAAAGTATTCTTTCCTGGATTGCTGTGAATTTTTCAGGCTGTATGGCTATGTTCCAGAAGCATTCTCTCCTGAGGTTTTGCCTGCATCTTTGGCAGGCATCCTCAGAGGTTGTGAGGTCTGTTGGAAACTAGGCAAGTGAGGTTTATATATCTGTGAAATGATGTCCAGATTGGGAGAAAGAACTCTTGTCTATTGGAGGCAAGTGTGAATGTTGCAATTGGGCACCTTGATTATCATTGAATAGCCTTGCAGCTTCAAAGCATGGCTGTTGCTGCCTGGAGGCATCCTCTAGTTGGAGGAAAGTGTGAATGTTGCATTTGGGCACCTTGATTATCATTGAATAGCCTTGCAGCTTCAAAGCATGGCTGTTGCTGCCTGGAGGCATCCTCTAGTTGGAGGAAAGTGTGAATGTTGCAGTTGGGCACCTTGATTATCATTGAATGGCCTTGCAGCTTCAAAGCCTTGCTGTTGCTGCCTGGAGGCATCCTCTGTTGGAGGCAAGTGTTAATGTTGCACTTGGCCACTTTGATTAACTTTGAATGTCCTTGCAGCTTCAAAGCCTGGCTGTTGCTGCCTGGAGGCATCCTCTAGTTGGAGGCAAGTGTGAATGTTGCAATTGGCCACTTTGATTATCATCGAATGTCCTTGCAGCTTCAAAGCCTGGCTGTTGCTGCCTGGAGGCATCCTCTAGTTGGAGGCAAGTGTGAATGTTGCAATTGGCCACTTTGATTATCATTGAATGGCCTTGCAGCTTCAAAGCCTGGCTGTTGCTGCCTGGAGGCATCCTCTGTTGGAGGCAAGTGTTAATGTTGCACTTGGCCACTTTGATTATCTTTGAATGGCCTTGCAGCTTCAAAGCATGGCTGTTGCTGCCTGGAGGCATCCTCTAGTTGGAGGCAAGTGTTAATGTTGCACTTGGCCACTTTGATTATCTTTGAATGGCCTTGCAGCTTCAAAGCCTGGCTGTTGCTGCCTGGAGGCATCCTCTGTTGGAGGCAAATGTGAATGTTGTAATTGGCCACCTTGATTATCATTGAATGGCCTTGCAGCTTCAAAGAATGGCTGTTGCTGCCTGGAGGCATCCTCTGTTGGAGGCAAATGTGAATGTTGTAATTGGCCACCTTGATTATCATTGAATGGCCTTGCAGCTTCAAAGAATGGCTGTTGCTGCCTGGAGGCATCCTCTGTTGGAGGCAAATGTGAATGTTGTAATTGGCCACCTTGATTATCATTGAATGGCCTTGCAGCTTCAAAGCCTGGCTGTTGCTGCCTGGAGGCATCCTCTGTTGGAGGCAAATGTGAATGTTGTAATTGGCCACCTTGATTATCATTGAATGGCCTTGCAGCTTCAAAGAATGGCTGTTGCTGCCTGGAGGCATCCTTTGTTGGGAGGTGTTAGCTGGCTCCAATGGTTTCTCCTCTGGAATTCCCTTCTTTTCTGAGTGTTGTTCCTTATTTACTGTCCTGATTTTGGAGTTTTTGAATATAGGTTGCCAGATTGTGTTCATTTTCATGATTTCCTCCCTGTTTAATTGTGCAGTCCTTATTTTGAAAATAGTTGTTATACTCCAGAAACTCTGTTTTTGTGGCACAAACCATGTTGAACTGGTTGAGATTCCATGAGATATTCATTGAAAAAATTATAGCAAAATCTGCTGTAGGATGTCCCTAAACTTTCCCCATGTTTTTATGATAGAACCAATTAATAATAATTATTATTTTATTATTATTATTATTATTATTATTATTATTATTATTATTTGCCAATACATCACACAGTCCTAGATACTTGGGAAGTGTCTGATGAGGGATTCAATACAACAACCAGCAGAGTGATCTTGTTTACTGTGGACTCATCTTGTTGTGTTTCAAATAATAATAATAATAATAATAATAATAATAATAATAATAAAACAGCATATTAAAACCAGACACAAAGAGCGGGCCAAATGTTAAGAAGTTAAAACCCTGGGTGAGATAGGGATAAAAGTGCATTTGTAGGAAAGGAGTCCAACAGGGAGGAAGCATGGGATTTAGCCATTTTAGGGGTGAAAAGGTGGTTTATTCTGAGGACAGCTGTAGACTAAGACAACCAGATGGATTGAGTGGCCATTCTCCAAAAGCACAACGAAAGAGCCAGGTTTTTAGATCTTTCTTAAAACCAGCTCGGGTGGGGGCTTGCCTGATCTCCTTAGGCAGTGAATTCCAAAAGTAGGGGGGCCACAGCGGAAAAGGCCCTCTCCCTTGTTCCCATAAGACGAGTCTGTGATAGAGGAAGGGGCGAGAGAAGGGCCTCTTCAGCGGATCGAAGAGATCAGGTGATGCAGTCACAAAGGTAGGTGGGTCCCAAACCGTTCAGGGCTTTGTAGGTAAGAACCTGCACCTTGAATTGGGACTGGCAGATGAACAGCAGCCAATGGGGCTCCTTAAACAGGAGGGGGGTTGACCGCTCCCTGTAATTTGTCCCGGTTAGAGGTCTGGCTGCCGAGCGTTGGACCAATTGAAGTTTCCAGGCCATATTCAAGGGCAGCCCCATGTAGAGTGCATTGCAATAGTCCAGTCTAGAGGTAACTAAGGCATGGACCACTTTGGTCAAGTCAGGCTTTGCAAGGTATGGTCGCAGCTGGCACGCGAGTTTTATTATTATTATTATTAATAATAATAATAATACATCACACAGTCCTAAATGCTTGGGAAGTGTTCGACTTGTGATTTTGTGCATCATTCGAAAATACATCACACAGTCCTAGACGCTTGGGAAGTGTTCAACTTGTGACTTTGTGATATGAAATCCAGCATATACATCTCGTTTGCTGTGAGATACTGTGCTTTTGTGTCAATAATAATAATAATAATAATAATAATAATAATAATAATAATAATATGCACTTTATTTATATTCCACTTTATTCCCTGGAGGGACTCAGAGACAATTACAATATACATTTGAGGCAAACATTCAATGCCTCTTACACACAGTGAACAACCACATACAACACAGACAAAGGTAAAGGCCTTCCCCTTTCTTCCATCTCCGGTGTTTGGAGGCAATGCTCAGTTCCAGCCATGGGGAGGTGCTCTTGTTCAATTTTTTCGAGCTGAGGATCCTGTTGTCCATAGCATCTCCGATTGTGTTGCTAGCATGTCTGCATATCTGCATATCTGCATGGGGCACCCTTTTACCTTCCTTCTGAGTCAGTACCTATTGATCTACTTGCATTGCATGCTTTCAAACAGCTAGGTTGGCAGGAAGTATGGCTGATAGTCAAGAGCTCACTTCGATTCACTGCTTCAAACTGCCAACTGCCTGGTCAACAAATTTCCTTCAGCTGGTGGTTTAACCCGCTGTGCTAGTATTGTTGCAATCCAGAGCAGAGAACGAGGCCTAAGATAACTATCCACCACACTTGGCTGTGAAAAACAATCCTTTTTTATTGAAGAAAAATGGTTACAAAATAAAGGAAAAATGCAAGTCAAAAGCCACAGCAAAATCAGCAAACATGAATTTAAATGGACAAAACAAAACCAAAAGCCTCTCTGAGAAATACTTGAATCTGTTAGCAATCCACTAACCGTACTTGATATCCTAGAAATCTTTCCATACTATGGCCAGGGAACCGGGAGAACTGCCAAGGTCTTCATCAATTCTGAAACGATGCCTGAACTGAGGGAATCAGCCTGGCGTATTGCAATTAAAACTCAAGAATCGGTTCCGTGAACCGCCCTTCTGTTTTGAAGCCATTGTTTTTAATTCTTGAATTCGGGAGGATCGACGCAAACTGAGTGTTTTATTTCTGTCTTCCCAAATTTGGCCCCTTCTGATGTCATTACAGTTAACAGGTGCAGAAGGGAAGGAAAGTTCAAGGTCTCCCTCTGAAACATTCTCATTAACACTGGTACTTTCATTTTCCAAATCTACAGAAGTTCCTTCCTCACTAATTTCAGGAACATTGGCATTTTCCAAACCTACAGCAGATTCTTCCTCACTAATTTCAGGAGCATTGGCATCAAAAGGTACATTTCCACTAGCATCAGTAAATATACTTTCATTAGCATCAGGAGGAACAAACAGAGAATCAGGTTCAAGTTCAAACTAGGATGAACCCCAACAAGTATTAGGAAATGACATTTATAACTTAGGAACAAAAATCTAACAACCACCATGTCAGACTACACAGAGAAGCCATGGAAATCCACAAGCATGTGGACAATTTCAACAGAAAGGAGGAAACCATGAACATGAACACAATCTGGCTACCAGTATTAAAAAACTCTAAAATTACAACAGCAAAACAACAGAGGGGAAACAATCAAGGACATCTAATCACCTCTCAACAAAAGATTGCCCAGGCACTGCCAGGCCATCAAATGCTAATCAAGGTGGTCAGTTGAAACATTCACACCTAGCTCCAGCAGACAAGAGTCCTTTGTCCCACCCTGGTCATTCCACAGATATATAAACCCTTTTTCCTAGTTCCAACAGACCTCACTACCTCTGAGGATGCTTGCCATAGATGCAGGCGAAACGTCAGGAGAGAATGCCTCTAAAACATGGCCATATAGCCTGAAGAAACCTACAACAACCCAGTGATTCCGGCCATGAAAGCCTTCGACAATACAAAAATTGTTTTACATAGTGTAATCCATATAAATAATGTGGGTTTTTTTTCCTAGTTGCAAACAACACTTGTCAAGGTGCAGCCACATGGAGACAAAGACAGTCAACCAGCTCGTAAAACAGCAGATGCATCTATGGTAAGCGTGACTCTGAACTCATTAAGAGCAACATTTTGTGGACCACAGATAAAATGGGTGCCATATTCTTTGCTAGAAGGCCTCACAATTTTCCCAGGTTCTGTTATGGAGGAGGAAAACCAGCCAATCAGAGAAAGATAGGCCCTTTATGAAGTTGCTGAAAGTTCCTCTTTCAGATATTGCCTTCTCATATTACAAATGCTATTAGTTTGTTTTTAAAAATATACTTATGTTTTTAATATTCTACTTCTAGACATTTATTTTTATTTCGTATCAAAAGCATTGCATAAATTAGTATAAAACTGCTAAAAATAGAAGGAGCGCAGGTGGCTAAATATCTTTTGACCAAAAACAGGCAACAGCAACGGCATTGTCTGTAGCCTCCAATGGTTTTTCCTCTGTACATGAGGCAGGGCATAGTGGACAAGCATACAGATGAAATGCAAAGATACAGAATGGGGGATGCCTGGCTCGAGAGCAGTACGTGTGAAAAAGATCTTGGAGTCCTCGTGGACAACAAGTTAAACATGAGCCAACAATGTGATGTGGCAGCAAAAAAAGCCAATGGGATTTTGGCCTGCATCAATAGGAGCATAGTGTCTAGATCTAGGGAAGTCATGCTCCCCATGCTCTATTCTGCTTTGGTTAGACCACACCTGGAATATTGTGTCCAATTCTGGGCACCACAATTGAAGAGAGATATTGACAAGCTGGAATGTGTCCAGAGGAGGGCCACTAAAATGATCAAGGGTCTGGAGAACAAGCCCTATGAGGAGCGGCTTAGGGAACTGGGCATGTTTAGCCTGAAGAAGAGAAGGCTGAGAGGAGATATGATAGCCATGTATAAATATGTGAGAGGAAGCCACAGGGAGGAGGGAGCAAGCTTGTTTTCTGCTTCCTTGGAGACTAGGACGCAATGGAACAATGGCTTCAAACTACAAGAGAGGAGATTCCATCTGAACATTAGGAAGAATTTCCTGACTGTGAGAGCCGTTCAGCAGTGGAACTCTCTGCCCCGGAGTGTGGTGGAGGCTCCTTCTTTGGAAGCTTTTAAGCAGAGGCTGGATGGCCATTTGTCAGGGGTGATTTGAATGCAATATTCCTGCTTCTTGGCAGGGGGGTGGACTGGATGGCCCAGGAGGTCTCTTCCAACTCTTTGATTCTATGATTCTATGATTCTAGATGCGGAGTTGTCTGTTCTGCTTCACAGTCACATAAGGATTGTTGAGGTTGTGCCATTTTGCCAGGTTGCCTTTTAATCTGCCCACTCCGCTTCTGAGTCTGTTCAGGGACTTCCAAGTTGCCCATTCTTCGTTTGCTCCTAGTGGATGATATATATAAACACTATCAATAAATCAAAAGTCTTCATGTGCTGTTACTCCTCAAATAACTGCACTCTTCTTAATACCCTTCAACCCCAAGAGCCCAGAGGCAAAAGCCTTGCTAGAAAAGTTGACAGCAGCCAACCTCAAAGTTTCCGAATACCGCAACCAGCTCCAGACCACCAAGCAAGAGCTGAAGATGACACAGAAGGTAGGAATCTATTATCTGTGGCATGACAATAGTAGTTGTTGTGTCCATAAATTGCTGTCAGCTAAGATCAAGGTGTTTAAAAAATCATAAACAAGAAAGAAAGAAAAAGTGATGTGTTGGAGTCAGAGGTCTATGTGTTATACAAGGGTTGAATGAAAAGTAATGCCTCCACCTTCATTACTTGGGTTTGGATGGGAATATTTTAATAAATCAAATGCAGAAATAATCCTTAGAATGTGCTCTTTAACTATCACTATTCACTTTTCCACATAATCACTAGACAATTGGATACATTTCTGCCAACGATGAGCAAGTTTTCTGAAGCCGTCACAGAAGAAGTCGAAACCCTTTTATTTGAGAACACAGAAATGCTGGATCACTCTCACAACCACCATGTCCACCATGTCCACAACCACCTCGTCCACTATGTCCTGCAATATTCCTGCTTCTTGGCAGGGGATTGGACTGGATGGCCCATGAGGTCTCTTCCAACTCTTTGATTCTATGTCAGACTACACAGAGAAGCCACTGAAATATACAAGCATGTGGACAATTTCAACAAAAAGGAGGAAACCATGAAAATGAACAAAATCTGGCTACCAGTATTAAAAAAACTCTAAAATTACAACAGCAAAACAGCAGAGAGGAAACAAACAAGGACATCTAATCACCTCTCAACAAAAGTTTGCTCTAGGCACTATCAGGCCATTATATCCTAATCAAGGTGGTCAGTTGAAACATTCACACCTAGCTCCAGCAGACAAGAGTCCTTTGTCTCACCCTGGTCATTCCACAGATATATAAACCCTTTTTCCTAGTTCCAACAGACCTCACTACCTCTGAGGATGCTTGCTATAGATGCAGGCGAAACGTCAGGAGAGAATGCCTCTAGACCATGGCCATATAGCCTGAAAAAAACTACAACAACCCAGTCGACACCCTGTTTCCACAACCAGCGTCTCATAGTTCTCTCAACATCTTAATCAGAAGCATAATGATGTCCCCACAAATCTTCTTTCATTACCAGGAACAGCTGGAAGTCAGGGGGTGCTAAATCTGGACTGTATGGAAGATGCTGTACGGCATGAGATCCAGTCTCTGAAGTTTCAAGTCTGTGCACTTTCATTTCAGGCGTCAGCATCCTGGGTACCCATCATGCACCGATCTTCCGATAGCCAAGCAAAGCAATAATGTGACCCACCCGTTCTTGTGAAATGCCGATTATGCTTGAAATTTCTCTCTGAGTGATACGACGATTGTCCTGAATCCATCTGTCAACCTCTTGCTTGTGAAACTCGGTGGTTGCTGTCACAGGACGTCCAACTCTTTGTTTGTCACACAAGTCAGATGTTCCCACCTCAACATCTTTAAACTTACTCACCCAATGACGCACAGTACTCACATCAACAGAATCACCATAAACAACTTGCATTCTCTGATGGATCTCCTTTGGGGTGACACCTTCTGCTGTCAAGAATTCAGTGACTGCACATTGCTTAAATCGCATTGACCGACCGTCTGCACAGGGTTCCATGCTTCACACTTTAACAACACAACAGTTCAATGCTAAGGCTTCCCTCCAAAACTGAACTGTAAAGGAGAGTCTACTGATTAAGCCAGTACCTGCCGCATACCAGTTCTGCCATCTGTTGAGGAATTACAAAAGTGGAGGCATTACTTTTCATTCAACCCTCGTATCAGACATTGTTCATTTGGTTTGGAAGGACCTCAGTGCAGACAGAGATCAGTGCCCTTCTTGACCATGTGTGGACCGAGGCAATGAACAATAAAATTTAAACACCATTGGTCAGGCTTGGGCAAACTTCGGCCTTCCAGGTGTTTTGGATTTCAACTCCCACAGTTCGTAACAGCCAGTAGGCCATTCGGAGTTGTGGGAGTTGAACTCCAAAACAACTGGAGGGCTGAAGTTTGCCCATGCCTGCCATTAGCAGTGGTACTTTTGGAATCCAAAATCTAAAATGTATCGCTAAGATATTCAGAACCCTCAGGACTAGAGCCTTGGACAAATACAGTATTCCAGAACATATGGCCCAAATGCTGTGGTTTTATTTATTTACTATGCTTCTATACCACCATTCTCAGCCCGAGGGCGACTCATGGCGGTTTACAAAACAGCACAATTTGATGCCCACAACAGTACAAAAATAATTTAAACATTAAAAACATTTAACACAGGTAAAAATTCATTACAATTAACATCAGTAACAATAAAAAACCATAAGTTCTCCGCATTTCATTACCAGTCATTATCCAGTCACGTTGTCCAACCGTTCCAAGATCAGAGTTTAATAGCCAGGTTTTAACTTTTTTGTGAAACGTTAAGAGGGTGGGGACTGATCTAATGTCCCTGGGGAGGGCATTCCACAACTAAGGGGCCACTGCTGAGAAGGCCCTATCCCTCGTCCCCGCCAATCGAGCCTGTGAAGATGGCAAGGCCGAGAGCAGGGCTTCCCCAGAAGATCTTAAATTCCTAGAGGGTTCGTAAGGAGAGATACGTTCGGACAGGTAAGCAGGGCCAGAACCGTTTAGGGCTTTATAGGCTAAAGCCAGCACTTTGAATTGTGTTCGGTAGCAAATTGGCAGCCAGTGGAGCTGGTGCAAAAGAGGAGTTGTATGCTCCCTGGGCGCCACTTCTGTTATCAACCTGGCTGCCGCCCGTTTGGCGGCACCATTCTGACCACAGTTAGAACTTCCTGACTGTGAGAGCGGTTCAGCAGTGGAACTCTCTGCCCTGGAGTGTGGTGGAGGCTCATTCTTTGGAAGCTTTTAAACAGGGGCTGGATGGCCATCTGTCAGGGGTGACTTGAATGCAATATTCCTGCTTCTTGGCAGAATGGGGTTGGACTGGATGGCCCAGGAGGTCTCTTCCAACTCTGATTCTATGATTTGGAGCTTCTGAACAGTCTTCAAAAGCAACCCCACGTAGAGAGCGTTGCAGTAGTCTATACGGGATGTAACCAGAGTGTGGACCACCATATCCAAGTCAGACTTCCCAAGGAACGGGTGCAGCTGGTGCCCGTTCCTTGGCCGAAATACTGATATGCCTTATAGAGTCATTCAGAAACTTTCAACCTAAGGGAAGACTAGAATAGAAATTAATGCTATAAATGGGAAAATAAGCTAAATTGGACTTGTTTATGGCCTTATAAAAAGTTTGTTAAGAAACGTGTTGGTGCTTATTGCTGCAACACCTAAATCAAAACATCAAAGGTTCTTGTAGGTTTTTTCGGGCTATAGGGCCATGTTCTAGAGGCATTTCTCCTGACGTTTCGCCTGCATCTATGGCAAGCATCCTCAGAGGTAGTGAGGTCTGTTGGAATTAGGACAATGGGTTTATATATCTGTGGAATGGCTGGGGTGGGGCAAGGAGCTCTTCCCTGCTGCAGCTAGGTGTGAATCTTTCAGCTGATCACCTTCATTAGCATTTGAAGGGCTGGCTGAGCCTGGGAAAATGTTCTGTTGAGAGGTGTTAAGATGTGCCTGGTTGTTTCCTCTCTGCTGTTTTGCTGTTGTAATTTTAGAGGTTTTTTAATACTGGTAGCCAGATTTTGTTCATTTTCATGGTCTCCTCCTTTCTGTTGAAATTGTCCACATGCTTGTGGATTTCAATGGCTTCTCTGTGTAGTCTGACATGGTGGTTGTTGGAATGGTCCAGCACTTCTGTGTTCTCAAATAATATGCTGTGTCCAGGCTGGTTCATCGGGTGCTCTGGACCACTCCAACAACCACCATGTCAGACTACACAGAGAAGCCATTGAAATCCACAAGCATGTGGACAATTTCAACAGAAAGGAGGAAACCATGAAAATGAACAAAATCTGGCTACCAGTATTAAAAAACCTCTAAAATTACAACAGCAAAACAGCAGAGAGGAAACAACCAGGCACATCTTAACACCTCGTTCTGTTGAGAGGTGTTTCCCAGGCTCAGGCAGGCCTTCAAATGCCAATCAAGGTGGTCAGTTGAAACATTCACACCTAGCTCCAGCAGAGAAGAGCTCTTTGCCCCACCCCAGTCATTCAACAGATATATAAACCCATTTTCCTATTTCCAACAGACCTCACTACCTCTGAGGATGCTTGCCATAGATGCAGGCGAAACATCAGAAGAAATGCCTCTAGAACATGGCCCTATAGCCCGAAAAAAACCTACAAGAACCTAGTGATACCAGCCATGAAAGCCTTCGATAATACGTCAAAACATCAAACTCTCCCTTGCCAGATTGCATTGCCAAATTACATTACATTTCATCTACAGCTTTTAGCAAATGAAGTTGGAGAAGATGTTGACATTCAGAACCTGTTGACCACACCGGGCACCTGGCGCGGGCGGGCTCAGCGGATCCTGGTCCTGCAAGGCAAAGTGAGTGTGTTGCCCTTCTTCCTTCTTCTGTGTGTTTCATTTCACTCGTGCCAAGAATCCGCTTCCTTGATGGACTGAGGAAATTTTAGCAAGATCAGATTAGCAAGCCATTGACTAAAGAGCCATAAGGTTTTTCTTTTCCTGCCATGTGCAGCTTTAATTTGCTCATTTGAGTTAATTAGGCACGAGTTACTCTGAGTATGGGAAATGTTCAGAACTCATTGTGGTTGTTGAACCACAATTCTCAGCATCCTACACCATGGTTTATGCCAGACTTCCAGTCTTGCGAGTTCCCATCTTTGTTCTGACAGTTTTTCGAAGAGTAAAGACATTTTCCCTGTGTTGTTGTTGTTGTGTTTATTTATACCCTGTTTTTTCTCTCTGGAAGGAGACTTATTGTGAGATCCAGGCCTAAAGAAATACATAGTTGTAGCTGCTTTAAACAGAAGGGATAAATCACCAATCTTCCAAATGCACATGGAAGAACAGAACTAACTTTGTACAGATAACGAACTCACGGTTTGATGACAAAGACAAATTATTAGCTAAACATTTGATTTAGAAAATATAGATGACTTCAGTGTGGAAATAAAGTACTGTCCACTTGGTTGTTGTAGGTTTTTTCAGGCTACTTGTCCACTTGATTCTTCTACAAGTAGTGAGTATGCTCCTGAACCCTGAACTGGGTTATTTACAGTTCTATTTTAAGACTAAACTCATGTAGGAAAGTACTGTATATACTCTAGTATAAGCCTAGTTTTTCAGTCCTTATTTTAAGCTGAAAAGGTCTCCCTCGGCTTATACTCGAGTCAAGGTTTTTTATTATTTTACTCTATTATTATTATTATTATTATTATTATTACATTAATCATTTTACTCTATTATTATTATTATTACATTTATTATTTTATTCTTTATTATTGTTATTATTACATTTATTATTTTACTCTATTATTACTGTTATTATTACATTTCCATTATTTTACTCTTATTATTATTATTATTATTATTATTATTATATTTATTATTTTACTCTATTATTATTGAAAGGATATGTCATCTATATTTTCTAAATCAAATGTTTAGCTAATAATTTGTCTTTGTCATCAAACCATGAGTTCGTTATCTGTACAAAGTTAGTTCTGTTCTTCCATGTCCATTTGGAAGATTGGTGATTTATCCCTTCTGTTAGTGATTCCAGCCATGAAAGCCTTCGACAATACATTGATATGTGAACACATTTAGACTGAAGATTAGAATAATGCTTTGATCAGAGGACAGTCTTATCTTAACTTACAGTTTTATTCAAAAACATTTAACCTACCGATGCTTCAATTAATGCAATTTTATTGGTTTCTATTTTTATTTTGGAATTTACTAGTAGCTGCTGCATTTCCCACCTTCAGCTTATACTTGACAAGACAGAAGTCCTTCTGGTCGATCGCAAACCTGACCGGGGTATAGGGTGGCAAACTGTGTTGGACGGGGTTACACTCCCCCTGAAACCACAGGTCCGCAGTCTGGGAGTCCTCCTGGACTCATCGCTTATGCTTGAGGCTCAGGCGTCGGTGGTGTCCAGGAGGGCTTTTGCACCATTAAGACTCGTGCACCAACTGCGACCGTACCTCGCAAAGGCTGATCTGGCCGGAGTGGTCCATGCCCTGGTCACCTCTAGGATGGATTACTGTAATGCGCTCTACGTGGGGCTGCCCTTGAAAATGGCTCGGAAATTCCAACTGGTTCAACAAGCAGCAGCCAGGATGTTGACTGGTGCTCCCTACAGAGAGAGGTCAACCCTCCTGTTCAGGGAGCTCCACTGGCTGCCGTTTATCTACCGGGCCCAATTTAAGGTGCAGGTGCTTACCTACAAAGCCCTGAACGGTTTGGGACCAGCCTACCTGCGTGATCGCATCTCCGTCTACGAACCCACATGCTCTCTTCGGTCATCTGGAGAGGCCCTGCTCGTGATTCCGCCTGCGTCGCAGGCGCACTTGGTGGGGACACGAGACAGGGCCTTTTCCGTGGTGGCCCCCCGACTCTGGAACACCCTCCCCAAAGATCTTAGACAGGCCCCTACATTGGCAGTCTTCAGAAAGAACTTGAAGACCTAGCTGTTCCGATGTGCCTTTCCCGAATAGGAAACCTCAATTACCAAGTCCCACAAGCACTTTATTAAAGCCAAGATCGCCACACACCGCACACTGCACTTGTCCATAAGCCCCATTTCCACCTGTCACATCAGCACTTTTAACCCTTGTACCCTTACTCTGGCCTGGCCCAGTTTTATTGTGTCTTAATGGATTGTTTATTGCTTGTTGTTTTAGATTGCTTTAGTTATTTTAATTTGCTTAGGTTTGTATTGTTGTATTGTTGTTGAGGCCTTGGCCTTTGTAAGCCGCATCGAGTCCTGCGGGAGATGCTAGCGGGGTACAAATAAAGTTTAATAATAACAATAATAATAATACTCGAGTCAATCCGTTTTCCCAGTTTTTTGTAGTAAAATTAGATGCCTCGCCTTATATTTGGGTCGGCTTATACTCGAGTATATAAGGTAGTTGAAAATAAGCCTGTATGCACACTGAGAGCAGTTCGACACTACATTGACTGCCATGGCACAATGCTATAGGATTATGAGATTTGAATTTTTGTGAGATCTTTGCCTCTCCTCATGAAAGAGCTTTGATGTCACAACAATCCTCAATTGTAGGATTCCATAGAATATTGTCATGGCAGTTAAAGTGGTGTCAAATCACTATACTTCTGCAGAAGGGTCGCCCTTTGGGTCTCTTGGGACCTCACATGCTCACTCAAGGTGACCCTTTTTCCAGGATCAGACACTGCCTTCCCATTCAAGAGGAACAGTCAATACTCAGCCAAGCCTTCGGAATATCCTTCTCCTTCTCTTCCAGGTCCGGGAGCTAGAGAGCCAGTTGGGCCTCAGCAAAAGCAGGCTGTCTGAAAATGGCTGCGGGGACGAAGCATTAAACCTTACAGACTCAAGGAAGGAATCTGCCCAAGAGAAGAATCTGCAGCGGATCCGGAGCTTGGAACGAGAGAAAAAAGAAGCTCTGGAGGTAAGGAAGTGAGGCAAGGGAATGAGGAGTCCTCTTTGGATCAAGGAGCTTGGCCTCTCGACCAAGAAGGCAATCTCTAAAGCAGTGGTCCTTAACCTGTGAGCTGCGGACCACCAGTGGGCTGCAAGGACGAAAATCTGGTCTGTGACCCTCCTTCCTCCTTATTTGTTTTGTTTCCACTCCTTTCGCACTGCCTGCCACTCTTTCCCTGTTGTTGACCATGGAATAGGTTCTGTATCCGAAACTAGAGCTGATGTGGTCTATCCAATGCAATTTTCTGAATCAGCACCCCAAACCAAATCTAAAGTTGACCTGACAGATCCGTAACCCTTTTGGTACTAATGTTGGAGAGTGGCTCCTGGTCAAAGTGGTCCCTGGTCAAGTGGTCCCTGGTCAAGTATTTCTTGGTCAAGTGGTCCCTGGCCAAGTATTTCCAGGTCAAGTGGTCCCTGGTCAAGTATTTCCTGGTCAAGTGGTCCCTGGTCAAGTATTTCTTGGTCAAGTGGTCCCTGGCCAAGTATTTCCTGGTCAAGTGGTCCCTGGTCAAGTATTTCCTGGTCAAGTGGTCCCTGGTCAAGTATTTCCTGGTCAAGTGGTCCCTGGCCAAGTATTTCATGGTCAAGTGGTCCCTGGTCAAGTATTTCTTGGTCAAGTGGTCCCTGGTCAAGTATTTCCTGGTCAAGTGGTCCCTGGCCAAGTATTTCCTGGTCAAGTGGTCCCTGGTCAAAGTGGTCCCTGGTTAAGTGGTTCCAGATCAAAAAAAAAGCTTGGGAACCACTGCTCTAAGAACACATGGCTGGAAAACGGTATTTTTGTAGACTTAATTAGAAATGTTGTTTTTCATTTTCTGTCTTCACTGAATTGCAGAAACTGACCACTGAACACAATGCCCTCCAGAAGGACCATGAAGAGGTGAAAAAGAAGTTGGAGGGGATCAAATCTAGGAACAAAGTCCTGGCCAATGAAGTAAAAACCCTGAAGGAGCAAAACGCAACCCTGTTAGACAAAGGGAAGCATGACGACGAACTCATCGATGCTTTACTGGTATGCCCAGACTGGTGCTTCACTCTAAAGAGATTCAGTGTTGGTTGTTTCTGGATGGTCTAAACTCCCAGAATGTTCCAAAATGTATATCTCTATCTCTTTCTTTCCTTCCTTCCCCATTTTTCTTTCTCTTCTGCTGTCTCTCTTTTCTTCCTTCTCTCTTTCCTTCTTTCCTTCCCTCCCTCTTTCTCTACATCTTCCCCCTTCCTTCGTTCCCTCTTTCCTTCCTTCTTTCCCTTTTTTCTTTCCTTCTCTCCTTCCTTCGCTAACCCTTTCCCCTCCCTCTTTCTCTCCTTTCTACCTTCTCTACCTTTTTCCTTCCTTCTCTCTTTGCTTCCATGCTTCCTTCTCCCTTTCCTTCTTTCTTTCCCTCCCTCCCTCCCTCCCTCTTTCTTTTCTTTCTTTCCTTCTTTCTTTTTTCCCTCCCCTTCCCTCCCTCTTTCTTCCCTTTTTTCTGTATTGTCATTTAGCTTTTCGTCATTTAGCTTTTTGGGGCTTTTTAAGCCCCTTCTGCTGTGCTTTTCAGTGTTTTTATGAGTGAAGGACATACATTGGGTAGTTAGGTGTCTTATGTCCAAATTTGGTGTCAATTCCCCCAGTGGTTTTTGAGTTCTGTTAATCCCACAAACGAACATTACATTTTTATTTATATAGATAGGTTAAATATCCAATAACCAAAATGTTTGATACCAGAAGTGTTTTGTTTTCCTGATTTCTTTCTGAATTTTGGAATTCTTACATGTACATAATGAGATATTTTTGAGATGGGACCCAAGTCTAAAAACAAAATGTATTTGTTTCATACACATAGCCTTGGGTTCTTTATTTACTAAGCGAAATAAAGGGAAATTTTATTTGCCATAGAAAAATGTAACCAGTACATGATAGTTATGATATAATAATTTTGTACAAAAACGCTGGCAGATTAAATTACAAAGCCTTCTATAAAAAGCAGCCACGTGGTCTGTTGTGGCTGGGGGAAAAATGGCGGTGGAGCCCATGCTGTTATGGCTGTCCAAAGGAGCCGAAAGAGCCGAAGCCAATTTTGAAAAATAGATCTGTGCACAACCCTAATTATCATTAAAGATATAGAAGTTAAGAAATATTGCATTTGTTTATGTGTATATAGATACATGCATATAGATGTCTGTTATTGCACTTTTTGATAAATACGCAAATAAATAAAAAGTTAGGCAGTATTGCATTTTTTTATGTATATATACATGCATATAGTTGTCATTGCACTTTTTGATAAATATGCAAATAAATAAAAGGTTAAGAAGTATTGCATTTGTTTAAGTTTATATACATGCATATAGATGCCTATTATTGTACTTTTTAATAAATATGCAAATAAATAAATATGCAAATAAATAAATAAATGAATAGTTAGGAAATTTTGCATTTGTTTATGTATATAAACATGCATATAGATGTCTATTATTGTACTTTTTTATAAATATGAAAATAAATAAAATTTAGGAAATATTGCATTTGTTTATGTATATATACACACGCATATAGATGCCTATTATTGTACTTTTGATAAATATGCAAATAAATAAAATTTAGGAAATATTGTATTTGTTTGTGTATATAAACATGCATATAGATGTCTATTATTGCAATTTTGATAAATATGCAAATAAATAAATAGTTAGGAAGTATTGCATTTGTTTATGTCTATATACATGCATATAGATGTCTGTTATTGTACTTTTTGATAAATATGCAAATAAATAAATAGTTAGGAAGTATTGCGTTTGTTTATGTCTATATACATGCATATAGATGTCTATTATTGCACTTTTTGATAAATATGCAAATAAATAATTACTTATATTTGCATATTATGATATTATTAACTTATTATATGTAATATTATATTATACTATTATTTGTAACCAGTTTAAAATGTTGTGATGGATAAATGCTGAAGATCCTGTATTGCAGGCTAGGTACCTCCAATTAATGCTTGATTTATTGCTGAGTTACTTAACATGTAAGAGCTTGTCCCAGATATGCATTCTCATTGATGCATTTCCTTTGCAGCATTGAAGCCGGTGATGTATTTATCAATTCTTCCAAAACTGTGCATGTCCCTTGCTTTAGGCTGAATCGACTGTCTTCATTCCCTTTGAATGAATCATGTGTATATAAAATCAAGTGTCCCACATGCCTGTTTTTCATTGCTTTGCCAGAACCAGCAGAAGGAAATGCAAATCATCTTGAAGAACTTGAGTCAGCAGGACGAGTGGAACAAAGACTGCCGCCAAAGCCTGGGGATGCAGGTTAATGTGGAGCTTCAGAAGCAAAACTGCCTCATCGATCAGCTCAAGCAGATAGTCGCCGAGCGAGAAGCCAGAGTCAAAGAACTGGAAGAGGAAGTCAGGCAGCTGCTAAGTATGCAGGTAAAACCAGATCAGGCAAACTGGCCTGGGAAAGTCACTCGTGTGTAAATTGCTCGTCAAGACTGACAGGACCAGCCCCTCCTCCCGTTGGTACATTTTAATTCCTACCCTAGAATTAAATACATAGGCCCTTAGAAGAACATTCCAACATGAAAAATTAGACATTACGTGTTTAGAGTCTGTCTCTGGACATCACTTGGAGGTTAGTCAGACAAAACATTTGCTTCGTGGAATCTGGGACAGGAATCAGTATTTTCAGAGGCATCCTTTAAGCAGATATGATCTCCAGGGATTGCAAGAACGTGACGTATGAGTCAAATACCATTTTGTGCTGCCAGGAAATCAGAAGACGTTTACTTCTCTGGAGGAGAGCAATGACCAATCTCAATAAAATAGTGAAGAATCATAGAATCAAAGAGTTGGAAGAGACCTCATGGGCCATCCAGTCCAACCCCATTCTGCCAAGAAGCAGGAATATTGCATTCAAATCACCCCCGACAGATGGCCATCCAGCCTCTGTTTAAAAGCTTCCAAAGAAGGAGCCTCCACCACACTCCGGGGCAGAGAGTTCCACTGCTGAACGGCTCTCACAGTCAGGAAGTTCTTCCTCGTGTTCAGATGGAATCTCCTCTCTTGTAGTTTGAAGCCATTGTTCCGCGTCCTAGTCTCCAGGGAAGCAGAAAACAAGCTTGCTCTCTCCTCCCATACTGTTCTTTTGTGTCAATAATAATAATAATAATAATAATAATAGGATTAAAGATCAAACTGCAAAGACTCTGGCACAACCCAGTAAAGGTGGTCCCAGTGCAGAATGGGTGCAGTGCCTAAAGACCTTGGCCTGCACTTAAGCACAATCGGCGCTGACAAAATTACCATCTGCCATCACATAGTCCTAGACACTTGGGATGTGTGATCCAATTCAACAGCCAGTAGAGTGCCTACTGTGGACTCATCTTGTTGTGTTAATAATAATAATAATAATAATAATACAGGGTTAGTCAAAATGAATAGGCCAATAAGAATATTAATTGTACCCGAATTGGCCTATTCATTTTGACTAACCCTGTAATACAAAATCCAGCATATAGATCTCGTTTGCTGTGACATACTGTTCTTTTGTGTCAATAATAATAATAATAATAATAATAATAATAATAATAAACCCTGCCACCATTTCCCCAAATAGGACTCAGGGCATCTTACCTGAGGCCAAGCCCAGTAGTGCCTTACAACAAAATAAAGCCAAGAAAACAGAACAAACATCGCAATGAACTAAATAACACATAAGAATACAATAAAACAGTGCAGAAATACAATCACATTGAGCTCGGTTGAGACAGAAAAAAAATTGTATAATATCGGATTTGGTTTATATTTTTATGCCAGCATCATGTTCATCATACAGATGAAAATACCAGTCCTGATTCAGAAATGTCTGCAGAATCTTTAGAAGAAGGGGATTGCATTTCAGCATCCAAGAAGGATGGCTTCGCTGAAAGGAATGGTTCTGCAGGGTAAGGAAAAGAAAACCTTCCAAAATATTGTTTCCTTCCTATCAGGTGGATGGATTGGTTCTACTCTATAGACCATGCATGGGAAAACTTTGGCCCTCTCTCCAGGTGTTTTGGACTTCAACTCCCACAATTCCTAACAGCCGGTCGGCTGTTAGGAATTGTGGGAGTTGAAGTCCAAAACACCTGGAGAGAGGACCAAAGTTGGCCCATGCCTGCTGTAGATGCACCTTTAGTCTGTTTGGTCTGTGAGAACTACAGTTCCCAGAATCCCCACTCAGTATGGAAAGACCAAGAAGGGGGATGCTAGAGGCTACTGTGCAAAGAGATTTCCAACTTCTTCAAATAAGTGGCAGCTCACACCAAAAGTGCAGGAAATGTGGGTTATACACACAGGATACTGTAAAAATATATTGAGGAAGTTTTTCTCTTTCCTAGGAAGAAGGTGTCTATGATGGGGCACACCCTTGTGGACTCGGCAGCGACTTCCTTCCCATCCGCTGCTTCTCCTGGAAGGTCTGTACAATCTGTCTGTCTTGTGGTTCAGGGTCTGAAAACTTGTGTTTGGCTTAGCATGGGATTTTTGTCTTATCCCTTCCCTATCTTGGTGGTGCAGTGGGTTAAAGCGCTGAGCTGCTGAACTTGCTGACCGAAAGGTCGCAGGTTCGAATCCGGGGAGTGGAGTGAGCTCCTGATGTTAGCCCCAGCTTCTGCCAATCTAGCAGTTCGAAAACATGCAAATGTGAGTAGATCAATAGGTACTGCTCTGGCGGGAAGGTAACAGCGCTCCATGCAGACATGCAGGCCACATGACCTTGGAGGTGTCTACGGACAACGCTGGTTCTTTGGCATAAAAATGGAGATGAGCACCAACTCCCAGAGTCGGACACGACTTGACTTAATGTCAGGGGAAAACTTTTACCTTTACTATCCCTGATCCTTGCAAAATCTAGATCAGCGGCTACTGAAATAGCTGCAGGCTCTTTGCTCCCCTGAGATTGGATGGGACACAATTATAATATGTAACTCCTATAATTCCATATTATAATTGTAATACATCAGTGGCCACATTGTGGCAGTGTTGCCCAAGCACACTACTCCTGCAACATGATCACTAAGCTCTTTTCTTTGCTCAGAGGGAGGATTTGGCTCCAGGTTGCTTTGCAAGACTGAACTAGCAAGTGAATGAAAGTGGGTCAATGGACTCTGCAGGGAGCTTCTTGCATCTAAAGCAATGCTGTAGTTTCAAACAGTGAGGCAGGCAGGGGCAAACTTTGGCCTCCCCAGGTGTTTCGGACTTCAGCTTCCACTATTCATAACAGCTGGGTTGCTGTGAGTTTTCCGGGCTGTATGGCCATGTTCCAGAAGCCATCGAAATCCACAAATGTGTGAACAATTTCAACAGAAAGGAGGAAACTACAAAAAATAAACAAAACCTGGATACCAGTATTAAAAAGCTATAAAATCAGGACAGTAAATAAAGAGCAAAAATCTGAAAACAGGAGAATTCCGGACATGAAACAATCAGGGCCAACTAACTCCCCCCAACAAAGGATTCCCCTAAGCAGGAATCAGCCAGGTCTTAAAGCTGCAAGGCTTTGCAATGCTAATCAAGATGATTAATGGCAACATTCACACTTGCCTCCAATAATAATAATAATAATTATTATTATTATTATTATTATTATTTAGTTATACTCTGCCTCCATCTCTCCCAAGAGGACCTGGGGCAGCTTCCATGAGGCCACACCCATCAATACAGTAAACACGATGTGCTGGTACAGCTGTACCAGAAGCTCCCACTTAATTTGCCTTGTATTAAGTGTTTGCTTGCATCCCAAGGCTTGGGATTCAGCAGAAGGGTGGCTTCCTGTTAAAGTTTGCAGTTATAGGGCAGGCCCCCTGTCCATCATCGTTAAGTTTTGTTTTGCCCCTTGTTCAGGACAATTGAGAAGGGAAGGGAGCCATTTTCAGTCAGTCTCAGCAAAGGAAGTCAATGTACAGGAGGTGTACAGACTTTCTCCTGTACAAAGGCTTCAACCTTTAAGACTTCCCGGGGGAGTCTTAAGAGCATCTAAAGATTCCCAAAGGTTCCAGGGAAACAGCTTTACAGCCCAGAGGAATTTCGGAGGGAATAACAGCTTTGAATATCTAAGAACTCCAGCTGAAATGACTACAGGCCACCTGGTAGGTCCACTCGGTGCTTTGAGACGCAGTTCAGCCCAGTAGTGACGCCCACATCAGTTAGGTTTAGGTTCACAGTTAGCCTGGGAGAAGTTTGGAAAGGGATTTTCCTTTAGAGTAAAAGTAACAGTTAGAAGCCACCAGTTGCACAAAGCCTGGAAGCATTTGTTTAACCTTTTGAAGACAAAAGAAGTTTCTGTTGATTGTTTACCAATAAAAGACTTTGTTTTATTTAACAAGCCCTCTAGAGACTGTTTATGGTGAAAATCCTGAAAACTTCTCTTCAGGCCCCCTGGCTTCCTGCTGGGCTAAAGTTGCACGTCCTGTTTGAAAAGCAATTCGTTTCAAGCCCAGTGTGCGACAGAACACACAATATAAACACAAAAACACAACAGAAAATCAGAAAATAAATTACATAAGATGCAAAACCAATATAAGTCAGCGACATAGCAGCATAAAATCAAACATTAAAACACAATGATCACACTGGGCAGGGCCCAGAGTTCTTTCTCCCACCTTGGACAAGGCCATACAGCCTGGAAAACTCACAGCAACCCAGTGAACATAGTTGGTAGGCTGTTAGGAAGATCTGTTCAATCTATCTGTCTCATGGACCAGGGTCTGAAAATTGTAGGAGTTGGAGTCCAAAACACCTAAAGGGCCAAAGTTTGCCCATCTTGGTTCTTGTGGGTTTTTTTCGGGCTATAGAGCCATGTTCTAGAGGCATTTCTCCTGACGTTTCGCCTGCATCTATGGCAAGCATCCTCAGAGGTTGTGACATCCTCACAACCTCTGAGGATGCTTGCCATAGATGCAGGCGAAACGTCAGGAGAAATGCCTCTAGAACATGGCTCTATAGCCCGAAAAAACCCACAAGAACCTAGTGATTCCAGCCACGAAAGCCTTCGACAATACTTTGTCCATCTTGTTCCTCAAGGTCTTCTCTTTTAGTTGATTTTAAAATAGGTTTGTTGTTGTTGTTGTTCATTCGTTCAGTCGTCTCCGACTCTTCGTGACCTCATGGACCAGCCCACGCCAGAGCTCCCTGTCGGCCGTTACCACCCCCAGCTCCCTCAAGGTCAGTCCAGTCACTTCAAGGATGCCATCCATCCATCTTGCCCTTGGTCGGCCCCTCTTCCTTTTGCCTTCCACTTTCCCCAGCATAATTGTCTTCTCTAGGCTTTCCTGTCTCCTCATGATGTGGCCAAAGTACTTCAACTTTGTCTCTAGTATCTTTCCCTCCAGTGAGCAGTCAGGCTTTATTTCCTGGAGGATGGACTGGTTGGATCTTCTCGCAGTCCAAGGCACTCTCAGAACTTTCCTCCAACACCACAGCTCAAAAGCATCGATCTTCCTTCGCTCAGCCTTCCCTAAGGTCCAGCTCTCACATCCGTAGGTGACTACAGGGAATACCATGGCTTTGACTAGGCGGATCTTTGTTGCCAGTCTGATGTCTCTACTCTTTACTATTTTATCGAGATTGGACATTGCTCTCCTCCCAAGAAGTAAGCGTCTTCTGATTTCCTGGCCACAGTCTGCATCTGCAGTAATCTTTGCACCTAGAAATACAAAGTCTGTCATGGCCTCCACGGTTTCTCCCTCTATTTTCCAGTTGTCAATCATTCTTGTTGCCATAATCTTGGTTTTTTTGACGTTTAGCTGCAACCCGGCTTTTGCGCTTTCTTCTTTCACCTTGATTAGAAGGCTCCTCAGCTCCTCCTCGCTTTCGGCCATCAGAGTGGTGTCATCTGCATATCTGAGGTTGTTAATGTTTCTTCCAGCAATTTTCACCCCAGCTTTGCATTCATCCAGCCCCGCACATCGCATGATGTGTTCTGCATACAAGTTAAAAAGGTTGGGGGAGAGGATGCAGCCTTGCCGTACGCCTTTCCCAATCTTGAACCAGTCTGTTGTTCCGTGGTCAGTTCTGACTGTTGCTACTTGGTCCTTGTACAGATTCCTCAAGAGAGAGACAAGGTGGCTTGGGATGCCCATCCCACTAAGAACTTGCCACAATTTATTATGATCTACACAGTCAAAGGCTTTAGAATAGTCAATGAAGCAGAAGTAGATGTTTTTCTGAAACTCCCTGCCTTTCTCCATTATCCAGCGGATATTGGCAATTTGGTCTCTCGTTCCTCTACCTTTTCTAAACCCAGCTTGAACATCTGGCAACTCTCGCTCCATGTATTGCTGGAGTCTTCCTTGCAGGATCTTGAGCATTACCTTACTGGCATGAGAAATAAGGGCCACTGTACGGAAGTTGGAGCAGTCTTTCGCATTTCCCTTTTTTGGTATGGGGATATAAGTTGATTTTTTCCAGTCTGATGGCCATTCTTGTGTTTTCCATATTTGCTGGCAAATGGCATGCATCACCTTGACAGCATCATCTTTTAAGATTTTAAACAGTTCAGCTGGGATCCCGTCGTCTCCTGCTGCCTTGTTGTTAGCAATGCTTCTTAAGGCCCATTCAACCTCACTCCTCAGGATGTCTGGTTCTAATTCATTCACCACACCGTCAAAACTATCCTCGATATTATTATCCTTCCTATACAGATCTTCTGTATAGTCTCGCCACCTTCTCTTGATCTCTTCAGCTTCTGTTAGGTCCCTGCCATCTTTGTTTCTTATCATACCAATTTTTGCCTGAAATTTACCTCCAATGTTTCTAATTTTCTGGAAGAGGTCTCTTGTCCTTCCTATTCTGTTGTCTTCTTCCACTTCCATGCATTGCTTATTTAAAAATAGTTCCTTATCTCTTCTGGCTAACCTCTGGAATTGCGCATTTAACTGAGCATATCTCCCCTTATCCCTGTTTCCTTTTGCTTTCCTCCTTTCTTGGGCTACTTCCAGTGTCTCAGCAGACAACCATTTTGCCTTCTTGGTTTTCTTTTTCTTTGGGACGTACTTTGTTGCCGCCTCCTGAACAATGTCTCGGACTTCTGTCCATAGTTCTTCTGGGACTCTGTTTACTAAATCTAGTCCTTCAAATCTGTTCTTCACTTCCACTGTATATTCACTAGGAATGTTAGTGAGATCATATCTAACTGGTCTGTGTATTTTCCCTGATCTCTTTAGTTTTATTCTAAATTGGGCAATAAGAAGTTCGTGATCTGAGCTACAGTCAGCCCCAGGTCTTGTTTTCACCGACTGGATGGATGTCCGCCACCTTTGGCTGCAAAGGATGTAGTCAATCTGATTTCGGTGTTGACCGTCTGGTGAAGTCCATGTGTAAAGCCGCCTTTTAGGTTGTTGGAAGAGAGTATTCGTTATACACAGCGAGTTTTCCTGGCAAAATTCTATCAGCCTGCGTCCCGCTTCATTTTGTTCTCCCAGACCATGCTTGCCTGTGATCCCTGTTGTCATTTGACTTCCCACCTTGGCATTCCAGTCTCCTGTAATGAAAATAATGTCTCTTTTTGGTGTATTATCCAGTAGGTCCTGCAGATCCTCATAGAACTGATCTACTTCTGCTTCTTCAGCAGCTGTGGTTGGGGCATATATTTGGATCACTGTAATGTTGAAAGGCTTTCCTTGCACTCGAATTGAGATCATTCTGTCATTTTTTGGGTTGTATCCAAGCACCGCTTTAGCGAATTTCTTATTAATTATGAAGGCTACTCCATTTCTTCGATGTTCCTCTTGTCCGCAGTAGTAGATCTGGTGGTCATCTGATGTGAAGTGGCCCATTCCAGTCCATTTCAGTTCGCTGACCCCCAGAATGTCTATCTTTAGTCTTGACATCTCACCAATAACAACATCCAATTTGCCCTGGCTCATAGATCTTACATTCCAGGTTCCTATGGTGTGTTGATCTTTAGAGCATCGGATTCGTCGTTCACCTCCAGTACCGTCGGCCGCTAGCCTTCCTTTCGGCTTTGAGCTAGCTGCGTCATCACATCTGGGGCTAGTTGAACTTATCCTCTTGTCTAAAATAGGTTTAGACAAGTTCTATTTGGGGGCTACTTTAGAGGATAGATGCCTGTTCATACCAGGAGTATGAACTCAGCACATCTCAGAACCACCCATCTTGATCTGATCCAGTAGATGTTGTTTTCCATCTGACCATATCAGATGTCTTTTTTTTATGGCTATGTTGGCCTGTCACAGAAGAACCAATAAAAAGTCTTTAAATTATACATTTGATTTGGTATAAACAATTTTGGACTGCAGTCCACAGATCCGACAAAGTGGGGTGGAATCCACAAAGGCTTATCTATCTATATAAATAAAAATGTAATGTTCGTTTGTGGGATTAACATAACTCAAAAACCAGTGGGCCAATTGACACCAAATTTGGACACAATACACCTAACAACCCAATGTATGTCCTTCACTCAAAATTTTTTGATATTGTCATTTGGGAGTTGTAGTGCTGGGATTTATACTTAACCTCCAATCAAAGAGCATTCTAAACTCCATCAATGATGGAATTGAACCAAACGTGGCACACAGGACTCCCATGACCAACAGAAAACATTACAAGGGTTCAGTGGGCATTGACTTTGAGTTTGGGGTTGTAGTTCACCTACATCCAGAGAGCACTATGGACTCAAACAATGATAGATATGGACCAAACTTGGCACGAATACACCATATGCCCAAATATGAACACTGGTGGAGTTTGGCGAGAATAGACCTTGTCATTTGGGAGTTGTAGTTGCGGGGATTTATAGTTCACCTACAATCAAAGAGCATTCTGAATCCCACCAACGACAGAACTGGGGCAAACTTCCCACACAGAACCCACATGACCAACAGAAAATATTTAAGGCCATCAAGTCCATCTCCCTTCACGAGGGCAAGAAAATGTAATCAAAGCCCTCCTGACAGAGAGCCATCCAGCCATAGGTATAGATAGATAGATAGATAGATAGATAGATAGATAGATAGATAGATATGATTCACACACACATAGATATAGTATCATAGATTTGAAAGGTACCCCTAAAGAAGGATAATTACATGTTGTATGTTCCAGAGTGGGCAAACCAGATAATCTCTACATCAACACTGACAAAGAAACAACAAGAAATACTATTTATGCACAAGCATAAAGAAATTACATATATTAGAAACCATCAGTTTCTCATTATTTTCCAGATCACTAGACTGGGCCACAGCAATGTGTGCCAGGGGACGGCTAGTTTTAAACTAAACCTGTTAGTCTTCAAATGTTGCAAACATTTCCCCCTCTAAGCAGAGTTAATCCAATCCTTTCTACTTCTTTAGGGTTGCCAATCCTGATGATCCAGATATGAAACCCCTAAAAATCCAGGTTGCCGAATACAAGACTCTTTGCCAAGCAGCTGAAATGGAGCGCGACAGGTTGATCGAAATGGTCAGCGTCCTACAAAAAAGGTGATAAGCTCCTGAATGTGAAATGTGGCCCCCTAGGTGTGTGTTTGCCCATTTCCCCCAAATCACTCTGTGGAGGAAACATGCATCCATCCTTGCTTGTACATAAATGAAAATATCATGGAGATTTGTGCCAGAAGCATTTTATCTGGAAAAAAAATGTGCCAAATTCTTCTGTTTTGAATGCTAGGGTGGATGAGAGCACTACTAAGGTTTGGGAAGCTGAAAAGAAGTTCCAGGAACAGCAGCGCAAGTGCAGTGCTTTGGAGCAGCAGGTGGAAAAACTGAAAATGGAGTTGGGAAAGAGTACGGGCTCTGCAAAAACCCACTCAAAGAGCAAAGCAGGTAACATGGACTACTTCTTACCAAATTTCTTTGAGCAGTCTAAGAGTTTACCCTTGGCATGGGCAAACTTCGTCCCTCTGGGTGTTTTGGACTTCAACTCCCACAATTGCTAACAGCCTACTGTCTAGAAAGAGTACGGGCCTTGCTGTGAGTTTTCTGGGCTGTCTGGCCATATTCCAGAAGCATTATCTCCTGAAGTTTCACCCATATCTATGACAGGCATCCTCAGAGGTTGTGAAGTCTGTGGGAAACTAGGTAAGTGGGGTTTATATATCTGTGGAATAATGTCCAGGATGGGAGAAAGAACTCTTGTCTGCATGAGGCAAGTGTGTAGGTTATAATTGGCCACCTTTATTATCATTGAATGGCTTTGCAGCTTCAAAGCCTGGCTGTTTCTGCCTGGAGGCATCCTCTGTTGAAGGCAAGTATGAATGCTGCAATTGGCCACCTTGATTATCATTGAATAGCCTTGCAGCTTCAAAGACTGGCTGTTGCTGCCTGGAGGCATCCTCTGTTGAAGGCAAGTATGAATGTTGCAATTGGCCATCTTCATTATCATTGAATGGCCTTGCAGCTTCAAAGCATGGCTGTTGCTGCCTGGAGGCATCCTTTGTTGGAGGCAAATGTGAATGTTGCAGTTGGCCATCTTGATTAGCATTGAATGGCCTTAGAATTTTAAAGCCTGGCTGGTTGCTGCCTGGGGGATCCTTTGTTGGGAGGTGTTAACTGGCACTGATTGATGCTTGTCTGGAATTCCCCTGTTTTTTGAGTGTTGCTTTATGTTTACTGTCCTGATTTTAGAGGGTTTTTTAAATACTGGTAGCCAGATTTTGTACATTTTCATGGTTTCCTCCTTCCTGTTGAAATTGCCCAGATGCTTCTTGTGAATTTCAACGTCTTCATTCAGTCAGTCAGTCAGTAGCCTTTATTTCGGTCAACAAACCATCGGCTAAGTCAAGTGAAAGTAGAATGAAGAAATACAACAATTAACAATTAATAACATTACATTTGGCTTATCTATGTATATAATAAAAGTCAAAGTTTGTATGCGGCGGAAGTGTGGCGGTGCGACCGGGTATGTGCCAGCTTTCTGATTGGCTGCCACTGTGGTGCTATTTGCATATGGTCTCTGATTGACCAGCCTGAAAGTTCCAAGATTCTGATTGGCTGCCACTGTGGTGCTATTTGCATATGGTCTCAGATTGGCCAGCTTCAATAGGAGCCCCTGGTAGAGACAAGAGTTCATGACAGAAACGGAGACATGAGAGAAGGAAATTTGCATATGGTCTCTGATTGGCCAGCCACAATTCTAAGATTCCGAGATGACAAAGAGAGGAAAGGGAAAGGCCAGAGGGGGCTGAGTCAGAAAATTACCAATACAGACCTAACTTGGCACACAGAGCCCCCATGACCCACTCTACATCTTACTGCAGTTTGGAGGAGGATGAACCATGGATGATGGGACTTGCAGTACCATCACTCACATTCTGAGACCACTGTTAACCTCATCCAATGACTGATCAGGACCAAACTTGGCACATAGACCTCTAATGTCCCATTTTACATCCTGGTGTGGTTTGGCCGGGGATGGACCATGGATTATGGGACTTGCAGTACCTTTGCTCAATTCTTGAGACCACTGCAACCCTCATCCAATTACCGATAAAGACCAAACTTGGCACTCTACATCCTGGTGCAGTTTGGAGGAGGATGCACCATGGACGATGGGACTTGCAATACCTGCACTCCCTTCCTAAGACAATTACAACTGCCAACAATGATGAATCAGGACCACAATTCCCACAGAGAGCCCGCATGACCCACTCTACATCCTGGTGCGGTTTGGAAGAATTTGGCAATGGATGATGGGACTTGCAGTCACTTCACTCACTTCCTGAGACCACTGAGACCCTTATCAATGACTGATCAAGACCAAACTTGGCACACAGAGTCTCCATGGCCCACTCTACATCCTGGTGCACTTTCAAGGAGGACAGACCATGGATGATGGGACTTCAAGTATCTCCACTCCCTTCCCAAGACTGCTGCAACGCACATCTAATGTCCAATCAAGACCAAACTTGGCACACAGAGCCCCCATGACCTACTCTACATCCCGATGCTGTTTGGAGGAGGACAGGCGATGAATGATGGGACTTGCAGTACCTTGACTCACTTCCTGAAACCACAGCGACACTTATCCAAATACCAAAAAAGACCAAACTTGGCACAGAGCGTCCCCTTGGCCAACTCAACATTCTGCTGAGGCTTGGGGGAAGAACAGACTATGGATGGTGAGATTTGCAGTACCTTCACTCACTGGAATCACTGCGACCGTAATCCAATGACTGATCAAGACCAAACTTGGCACACAGAGCCCCCATGACCCACTCTATATCCTGCTGCAGTTTGAAGGAGGATGGACTTTGGATGATGGGACTTGCAGTACCTTCACTCACTTACTGAAACCACTGCCACCATCATCCAATGACCAATAAAGACCAAACTTGGCATACAGAACCGCCATTACTCACTTTCTCTAATAACCCGGGCAGCGCCGGGTCCCCAAGCTAGTAATTAATAAAAACAAGTATCACCATCCGCTATTGGATGAATGACTGACTATATAATCTAAAACAGGAACTGATTGCAAATTAATAATAAGTCTCCCGAGTACTCTTTGTTACACTCAGCCTTTACAGGTTATTCATGAAGCACTTGCGGCTTTTTGCCGCTGCAAACAGAAATTTGGCCACCTGTTCCGTTGCCCTTTTATCAAGATCAGACAGTAAATAAGTGCAGTACCAACTTAGGGATCTTCCTGGCCACTTGGTGAGAAGAGGACCCGTTGCACTCTGCATCAGCTTCCAACAACAGTAAAGAAAGTCACTGGAGTTTCATTTCATCCAATCAGAGTTGAAAGGGAACTCATAGTGCATCGGGTTCAATCCCTTGCTCAATGCAGGGTCTCCAGTGAACGCATCCCCATCCTCTTTTTGCAAACTCCAGAGAAGGAGATTCAACCATCTATGCATAGGTTCCATTGCTGAACTGCTCTTACTGCCAAGAGGTTCCTTCTCATGTTTAATCAGAATTACCCTTCTATAATTAAAAACATGAGAGTCTACCTCTTGAGCGACGGAGAACAAACCTGAAAATGGTTGACCTCCTATGTACTTGTCTGTTTTTCCCAAATGGTTAAACCTGGATTAGAAAGAGCAACATACGCTATGGAATCATTTCCATTCTGTAGGCACAATGATATGCTGTTTTCCAGGGAATTTCCTCCTCCTGAAACCCATAAACCCATCAAAGTCAGAAGTGAGCAGAGCAAAGCTGTCCTCAAGGCAGTGGGTGGCTAATAGATGCCTATTGCAAAACAACAACAAAACTACTAAAAAAAAACAAAAAACAAAACCATATATTTGATGTTACTGAATAGAAAAGCCTAGCTAGGGTTGAAATACGAACAATTTTTTGTGTTTTTTTTAGTGACAGGCCCTGCTGTATCTGCAACTCAGCTGCCCAGCAATATGCGACAGAGCTGGAATATGGGCGATAGGAAGGAAACTCCATCCGCACTGCTTTCAGAAGTGCCCCTGGAATCCCAAATAGAAGAACTTTCCACTAGGTAGGATCTAGTTCTTTTAATTCATCTTTACCAGGTTTCAGGAGATTGTTTCTCAGGAGGAAGCCTTCAGGAAGAAGGCTTGGTTGCAATGTGCAGTGTATGGCACAATGAAAATCATGCGTAGTTCACATTTTACCAGTCCACACACTGTCTTGCCAGAGAAAGAAAACATGGCACATAGGTGATCAGTAAACAACAAGGTTTACTCTTTGTAATGCAGAGCAACATATATAGTCATGTGAAAAGTTGCATTAACTCACACAATGTCCTTTGAGAGAGATTCAAATTTGTTGGAGTTCAGCCTGTGATTGTGTTTCTGAATCAGGGTGCTTTGGATGTGAGGAATGAGGTAAATGAGGTTCAAAATGGCAATGGTTTTGTCAGTGATATTGATGCAGAGAATGACAGAGAGACACCTGCTCCTACGGGGTATAGGGATGATGGTTTACTCCCTGAATTGCTCCCAGAGAGTTCCCAGGATTTGGGGCTTGAAAACAACTCAGCATCTGCAGAAACTAATGAGCATATAGATAGGTGGGCGGAAATTTGTTAAAACAGACAGGCCGAACAAGGCCTTCGGCGTTCTGCCTGGCTTCAAAGAGAAAAAGATAAGGGCCACTCAAGAAAAGAGAAACAGTTTCTGGGTGCTTGGAAAGGCTTAACGGTTCCAAGAATGGAAAATATAATCAGATAAAGCATCGTTTAGAATCCTGCTAAGTCCTTGTCTCATAGTAGCCTTGCCTGGAAAATTCATGCTTAAGGATTTATTGTACCCTGGTTTGGTTTTTGTCTCATGGAATTACCTGCTCATGCCTTGGATCAATGTTTCCTGGTTCTTTGGATTTTGTTATAGAGTTGTGGACTTTGTTTTTGGACATTGCTGAACTCTACCTTGGACTAATTTGTTTCTGCTTATCTTTTTACCTAATTGGATTTACCTATTCCTTTAAAGTGTTTTTTTCACCTGTTCTGGAGTGCAACAAATTGGTCTTTAGATGTCCATGTGGAAGATCTCCTTCCAGGAGCTCATGAAACAAGGACTCAAAACTCTCTCTCTGCAAACATCTGCACAGCTAACAGCTTAAAAACATGACTGTTGCCAAAACTCCCAGGCTCAGCTAGTTACAACCAATCAGCTTCATGCTCTGCATTTTTCAGTTAACACACTCACCAACTGATTTTTTACAAGTCTTCCTGGTGTTACTGGGCAAGAACTCTAATTGGCATTGGTCACCATCGGAAGTGATGAGGACTTATAGCAGATATGGGCAAACTTGGGCCCTCTAGGTGTTTTGACCTTCAGTTCCCACAAGTTTGCCCATGCCTGAGTTATAGGGACAGCAATCCAGGTCCCCACCCCAGAATGATGTTGTTGTTGTTGTTGTTGTTGTTGTTGTTGTTGTTGTTGTGTGCCTTCAAGTCATTTCTGACCTCCAGTGACCCGAAGACAAACTCATCACAGGGATTTCTTGCTAAGATCTGGTTGAGCTGGGTCTCCACTCCTGGTCTCCAGAGTTGTGCTCTAGTGTTCAAATCACTATACCACAGTAGTTCTAGAATAAAACAATTCAAAGCATTAAAGGCATGAAAGCAAACATTTCAACACGGATTTCAACCACCTTCTTTAAGAATTGTTTTCAAGGTGCAGACAATTCAGACAGTCATCTCAGTTTAAGGACAGAGGGCCAAGCAACATAACCCAGCAGCCTTAACTGTCTGCCAGGAACTCAGAAGGGGTGGAGCAAGGTTGACCTGCCTTGGGTCAAAGCTCCATGCTTGGGGTACTACTACAAGGAAAGCTCTGCCATGTGGACCCTGTGTGTGTGACGGGGCACACAACATCTGAGCTGTGGGTTTTCATTTCAAGGAGGCTTTTATGGAGAAGATAGTCTTTCAGATATCTTGACCCCAAGTAGGATAAAACCGTATCTTCTTGGTAACCATGTGAATGCTTTCATGCATCTGCTTGCAAATGTGCAACTATAGCTTTGACATGGCAAGTAGAGGTGTGCGAAGTGGCTGAAATTTGATTTATAATTCATTTTAGGAATTCGGGTGTTTCATAAATATTTGAAAAGGTCTCATTTTGATATCCGCATCTCCTCAGCTTCCGGATTGTTTTGTTAAGATGTGTTCCATTAGTGGCAACGGGGAATGTCTATCAGTTTTATGGCTATCATGACGAAACTTGGCACACTTGTAGCCAACATTTGCAACTTTAAGCCTGTTAAGTTTCAGAATGTTTTGGTCATCCACTGATTTTTAGGATTTTTTAAACTTTCTAATTAGTAATTCAGAGATTTGTGCTTAACTCGGTGCTGCAGCGGGTTAAACCGCTTACCCGTGGAACTTATTTATTTTATTTATTTACCATATTTAAACACTGCCTTTCTCAGCCCAAAGGCAACTCAAGGCGGTTTTGCTGACCGAAAGGTCGGTGGTTCGAATCCAGGGAGTGGGGTGAGCTCCTCCTGTTAGCCCCAGCTTCTGCCAACCTAGCAGTTTGAAAACATGTAAATGTGAGTTGATCAATAGGCACCGCTTTGGTGGGAAGAAAAGGGCACTCCATGCAGTCATACTGGCCACATGACCTTGGAGGTGTCTATGGACAACGCTAGCTCTTCAGCTTAGAAATGGAGATGAGCACCAACCCCCAGAGTTGGACATGACTAGACTTAATGTCAAGGGGAAACCTTTATCAATCTCTGAATTATGAAATGGACCTCCGAAGCTTTGCACAATCCTCATGGCAACATGTGTGGTCTTCTTTTATGGATGAGGGAAAGACCAAAGCAGTTTGTCTACAGAGTAGAACTAATCCATCTGATAGCTCACACTGATCAAAGCAAGTAGGCCACATTCCACTATTAAAATGCCTAGAGGAGGGGAGGATTTCCCTATTCCAGTATCAATGCATCGGACTCATAAACCTGTTTATGTCTACCTAGGCTTGCGATCCAAATGGATGAGAATGAAGGCCTGAAGCGTGTTTTGCAGGCCACCATGAAGACCAAAGAGGACGACTTCCGAGTGTACCAGGAGACCGTGGGCCAGGTGAAGGAGATCTTCCTGCAAGCTCTGAAGCAGCAAAAGCAGGACAGGGACTAAACCTAGCCCTGCCATTTTGGCCCACAAAGAGAGAGGGAAGTGTCCCATTTGATGGGGATCTCATTGCTAAGCCTTAACGATATTTATCTAAACATTTCCAGAAGGGAAGGGGAAATAGAGCTGATCCTGAACCACTGGAAGATGCAGTTGCAAACTCTTACCACCAGCAGAAACAAAGGGGTCAGCTCTTGCCATAGATATTGTACATATAACTGTTTTTGTTGGAACTCTGGAATTCTCACACTTGATGTAAATCTAGGATTTGTTTGTGTCAGAACAGCTGCCATTTCTCAAAGGTAATTACCATTTTTGTCTTTCTTACACAGCCATGGCAAAATAAAGAGTATCTTATTTTTCTCAAATTTAGTGGCATTCCCATATTTCAGGTCGGTTTCCTGCCCCTAAGATAGAGGCCAAAGCAATGACAGATAGATGTCCTCTGCAACTCAGCCAGGTGTGCTACCTGAGCAGCACTCACTAGGACAATGGTTCACAATCTTCTGAATGCCGTGACCCCTTAATACAGTTCCTCATGTTGTGGGGACTCCCAACTATAACATTATTTTGGTTGCTACTTCATAACTGTCATTTTGCTACTGTTCTGACTCATAATGTAAATATCTGACATGCAGAATGTATTTTCATTCACTGGACCAAATTTGGCACAAATACCTGATATGCCCAAATCTGAATACTGGTGGGGTGCAGTGGGGGATTGATTTTGTCATTTGGGAATTGTAGTTGCTGGGATTTATAGTTCACCTACAATCAAAGAGCATTCTGAACTTCACCAATGATGGACTTGAACCAAACTTGGCACACAGAACCCCCATAACCAGGGGCGGCTCAACCCATTACGCAAAGTAAGCCTTTGCAGTATAGTTGATTTTGCCCAGGAGCGCTCTTGAGGCACTCTTGGGGGAAAATAGACCTAATACAGTTATGTACCAGGCACTTTGATTTGAACCCTGGTTCTTAGAGTTATAGTCAAACAATTCAACCACTTCACAACACTAACTTTTAATGGGGATTTAAATCTTCATGTATTGTGTTTTCATTTAGCAAGAAGAAAGAATCAACTATGAAAACTTCTTTGAGGACTATTTAGTGTGATTTTTGAGAACAATTGATTGCTCATGACATGGGCAAATCTCACATGGGTTGAGCAGAAAGTGTGGTTCACAAACACACAGAAAATTGAACAATTTGAATATTTGTGTCAACTAAAATTTCCTAGGGAATAATCCTGGCATTTTGAAGCACCTTTTGTCAGCAAAGAACAGGAAATGATCAGCTATTCTCTGCACCCTTACTGCAAATGTCGATGGGGTGTGATATCAGGATTCCAGGGGCATTTTTCTGTCTCTTAAGCCTCTGTGAGAGCAGCTCCTTGAGAAGGAGAGCCAGATGGAAAAGCTCATCAACTGTGGCAGGGAGGGCTCTAAATTAGGCCATGACAGGGCCAAGAAGTAGATCAGGTTTCTCTCATCCTTTTTTCACTTTTGCTGCAGCAGCCTTTTCACTCCTAAGGGACCCCATTGCTCTTACTGTACAGAAGATTCTTGGCATCTACTGGGGTTTGGTGGTCCCAGGATACCAAATCCTGTGGATGCTGAAGTCCCATTATATCTATATAAATAAAAATGTAATATTTGGGTTGTTATAGGTTTTTCCAGGCTATATGGCCATGTTCTGGAGGCAATTTTTCTCCTGACGTTTCGCCTGCATCTATGGCAAGCATACTCAGAGGTAGTGAGGTCTGTTGGAAGTCTTCGACAATACAATGTAATATTTGTTTGTGGGATTAACATAACTGGGCAAATCGGGCAAATTGGCGAATTGACTAGGCAAATCGACACCAAATTTGGACATAATACACCTATCAGGCCAATGAGTGACCTTTGTTCATAAAAACACTGAAAAGCAAAGCGGAAGGGACTTAAAAAGCCAAATAAAATAAAAAATACATTACAATGTATGTGAATAACCACATAAATACACATATACATAAACATATACACACATATATACACACACAAAACACATATACACAGACTGGGTCATAGCAACGTGTGGCAGGGGATGGCTAGTCTATATAAATAAAAATATAATGTTCGTTTGTGGGATTAACATAACTCAAAAACCACTGGGCGAATTGACACCAAATTTGGATACAATATACCTATAAGGCCAATTAGTGACTGTCACTAATAAAAACACTGAAAAACACACCAGAAGATACTTAAAAAGCCAAAAATAAGAAAATACATTACAACGCATGTGTAAAACCACACATATATACGCAAACACACATATATACACATATACACAAATATCATAGAATCATAGAATCAAAGAGTTGGAAGAGACCTCATGGGCCATCCAGTCCAACTCCATTCTGCCAGTAAGCAGGAATATTGCATTCAAATCACCCCTGACAGATGGCCATCCAGCCTCTGTTTAAAAGCTTCCGAAGAAGGAGTCTCCACCACACTCCGGGGCAGAGAGTTCCACTGCTGAACGGCTCTCACAGTCAGGAAGTTCTCCCTCATGTTCAGATGGAATCTCCTCTCTTGTAGTTTGAAGCCATTGTTCCGCGTCCTAGTCTCCAAGGAAGCAGAAAACAAGCTTGCTCCCTCCTCCCTGTGGCTTCCTCTCACATATTTATACATGGCTATCATATCCCCTCTCAGCCTTCTCTTCTTTAGGCTAAACATGCCCAGCTCCTTAAGCTGCTCCTCATAGGGCTTGTTCTCCTGACCCTTGATCATTTTAGTCGCCCTCCTCTGGACACATTCCAGCTTGTCAATATCTCTCTTGAATTGTGGTGCCCAGAATTGGACACAATATTCCAGGTGTGGTCTAACCAAAGCGGAATAGAGAATGGGTAGCATTACTTCCTTAGATCTAGACACTCTGCTCCTATTGATGCAGGCCAAAATCCCATTGGCTTTTTTTGCTGCCACATCACATTGTTTGCTCATGTTTAACTTGTTGTCCACGAGGACTCCGAGATCTTTTTGACACGTACTGCTCTCAAGCCAGACATTGTCCCACAGAGAGAGATTGAGGGGGGGGGGGGTGTAGTAAAATTGTATCCTTTACATGAAATGGTAAAAATCAAAGTCTGCTTTTTTGGATTTTTTAAAAAAACCTAAATATTTTCAGGCTATGTGTGGTTGAATCTGGGGATACAGAACCTATGGGTGCAGAGGGAAGAACGTAACACATGGATGTCACATTTCTCCCAAGGATATTGCCTTGAGAAAGAGAAGTAGAGATAACAGGTGGACCATCTTGAGAAGGATGAGCAAGCTTGTTCTTTCCTGCTCTGGAGACAAGCAGGCAAATGAATGGGTTCAAATTACAGGCTATGCAATTCAGAGCAAGTAATGCTAGACTAACGGACAAAGCAGGTACTTTTCGGTCTTCGGATGGTTTCAATAGGGAGCTAAATACCTAGCCACATTTAAACATGTGAAGGTGTGTTGTACCGAAGGTATAGCAAGCTTGTTATCTGCTGCCCCAGAGGCTAGAACATGAACCGAAAGATTCAAATTACAGCCAGCCCCCAAGTTATGAGAACAAGGATTGGGGATAAAGCTTCAGTGGAGACACCTTTCCTCCATGATAATTACTTCTCCAGGAGTGGATTTTCTGCCAAGAAGCAGGAAAATCACATTCAGAGCACCCCCAATAGATGGCCATCCAGCCTCTGTCTAAAAGCCTCCAAGGAAGGCGCCTCCGCCACACTTTGGGGCAGAGAGTTCCACTGCTGAACAGCTCACACAGTCAGGAGGTTCTTCCTAATATTCATGTAGAATATCATTTTCTGTAGTTTGAAGCCATTGTTCCGCTGCATCCTAGTCTCTAGGACACCAGAAAAAAAGTCATAGTTGCACTCCTCTGGACACATTCCAGTTTGTCAACATCTCCCTTCAACTGCAGTGCCCAGAATTGGACAAAGTATTCCAGAGCCATTCAACTGTGGAACTCTCTACCCCGAAGTGTGGTGGAGGCTCCTTCTTTGGAGGCTTTTAAACAGAGGCTGGATGACCATCTGTCAGGGTGACCCCGAGAGCAGCAGAGGCCCCCGCCTTCAAGTTGGTTTGAACTGCAGCAGAGAGTTCCGCAGTTCCTGGAAGTCACAATTGGGACAAAATGATGAAATGGGGTGCTTTAAATGTGATTTTCCTGCTTCTTGGCAGAATGGGGTTGGACTGGATGGCCTATGAGGTCTCTTCCAACTCTATAATTCTATGATTCAAGGCAGCTTTACATATAGGCAACTATTCAATGCCTTAAAACAACATACAATTAAAATAAACATTTACATTAAAATTAATGCACACTAAACCATTTAAAAAACATTGCACTCACTATTAAAACCACGGCATCTACAATCGTAATCCAGGGCCGTTCCAGTAGTCATTGCACATGTTCTGTATCTATTATTGCACTGCAATTATTCTCCGAAGGCTTGATCCCAAAGCCATGTTTTCACTTTCCTTCTGAAGGCCAGGAGGGAGGGGGCTGATCTAATGTCACTGGGGAGAGAGTTCCACAGCCGAGGAGCCACCACTGAAAAGGCCCTGTCTCTTGTCCCCACCAGTCGCGCCTGCGAAGAAGGCGAGATCAAAAGCAGGGCCTCCCCAGATGATCTTAATCTCCAAGGTGGTTCATAGGGGGACATACGTTCGGACATGTAAGCTAGGCTGGAACTTATCAAAGAACTGAAAGAGTCAGCATGATGTCGTAGGGATTTGAGCATTGGACTAATACCTCTGAATACAGGAGCTCAAATGCTCAGCCATGGATACCCACTGGAACCCATAAATTGATGAACCAATGGTTTGGCATAGGATAAAGCAGCTTCTTGTCCTAAGAGTGGAATACAATGGCCAAAGAGGAAGATGCAAGGGTTGAATGAAAAGTAATGCCTCCACCTTTGTAACTCCTCAACAGATGGCAGTACTAGTATGCGGCAGGTACTGGCTTGTTCAGTAGACTCTCCTCTACAGTTCCATTTTGGCAGGAAGCCTTAGCATTGAACAATTGTGTTGTTAAAGTGTAAAGTATGGAACCCTGCGCAGACCGTCGGTCAATGCAACTTAAGCAACATGCAGTCATTGAATTCTTGACAGCAGAAGGTGTCACCTCAAAGGTGATTCATTAGAGAATGCAAGTTGTTTATGGTGATTGTGTTGATGTGAGTACTGTGCGTCATTGGGTGAGTAAGTTTAAAGATGTTGAGGTGAGAACATCTAACTTGCGTGACAAACAAAGAGTTGGACATCCTGTGACAGCAACCACCGAGTTTCACAAGCGAAAGGTTGATAGCAGAACTTCAGAGACTGGATATCACCACCGTATAGCATCCTCCATACAGTCCAGATTTAGCACCGTCTGACTTCCATCTGTTCCCAATAATGAAAGAAGATCTGTGGGGACATTGATGCGGAGCATCTCCCCCCCTCCCCAAGTATTTGTAGTTCGCCAAGGGCCGGACAATGGATTCTGTTGCTTCCTGACCCAGCACACATAACTGGGTTCCTGTTTCCTCTCTGTGAATTCTCTGGCTTGTGCACTGGACCCTGGCCCCTGATCAGGAAAATGTAGTTTCCCAAAAGGACATTGCTTCACAGATCGCAGCCCGGAAGCCCCTTTGAACTCTCTTGCTTGCCCTCTCCTATTGACTTTCTGCTCCACATCTTGGACTGTTTCCCTGCCACACTTTTGGACACAAACCTCAGACCAGGCTAGCTTGGAGGGACAAGCAGCCTCAGCCTACATGCGCTTTCACCAAGGAGACTATGATTCCAACAAGAATGAAATACATTTATTATTGTTGTCTTTAATAAACTTTGCTGGGTTGGGGATAGGGGATTCATTTATGGAATGTATAAAGGATATGAAGCATGAAGTCTATGAAATGTACCCTTGCCCTCTTCCCTGCCTTTTTCCCTCTGAACTTTGCCCCAGAAAAGGAATGTGACCTGAGGTTACTGTTGAGGGAAATCCTATTTCCCCAGAATGAATCCATTCATATTAACATTTGCATGGGCCGGGGTTGATCCTATCTCGGGGCTCATTTTCAGAGTTCAGACAATGGGCTGAGAGATAAGTCAACCGAAACCCGGAAAAAAGGATTGATTAACTCAACCCATGGTATTTGTGCAGCTCCTTTGTGTTCAGGGTCCCCTTGTTTACAGAGTTTTGAGATCCAAATGCCATCAACAGCCCCTTTTCATATCTCTACACATCCTCAATCAAGAAATCAGGAAGCCCTTTGTCTCTCCTGTCTGCCACCCCACCGCTAAGAACAAAAGCTCGCAGATCAGCTGGCGGACGCCTCCCGGGCATTCCGCCCCTCTGAGCTGTCAAAATATGTCCCGCCTCCTGGCCGCTGATTGGACCATCTTCGGAGGCGCTAGGGGAGCTCCGATTGGCCCCCTGGAGGCGGCAGCGCCCGGCGATTGGAGGAGAGGCGGGACGTGCGGCCAAGCCTCCTCCCAGCTGTTCCGGGGCTGGCCAATCAGGACCGAGAGAACTGACAGAAGGCGGGCGGGATTTTCAAACTGGGTTTTCTTTGTTTTGCCTGTATAAATATGCCTAAAAATCACTGTAATGTTATGCTTATGGTGGAATTATCCCTGTAACGCATCCTTTTCAGCTGAATCGCAGAAATAAACGCTTCGGTCACTGGATACCTCTTCAGCCTCTGGTGAGATTAATTCTTAATATTTCGCGCTTTGGATTGGCTTTCGCTGGCTGCTCACCGAGGTCAAAGACCCCCTTAGCGGTCTTCTGGGACCCTCCTCTCTGGGAGGGCCCCCCAAAAGAGCTTGATATCAACATCATTATGCTTTTGATGAAGACGTTGAGAGAACTGTGAGACGCTGGTTGCGGAAACAGAGTGTCGACTTCCTGTGTGACGGCTTCAGAAAACTTGTTCATCGTTGGCAGATATGTATCCAATTGTCTGGTGATTATGTGGAAAAGTGAATAGTGGTCGTTAAAGAGCACATACTAAGGATCATTTCTGCGTTTGATTTATTAAAATATTCCCATCCAAACTCAACTAACGAAGGTGGAGGCATTACTTTTCATTCAACTCTCGTATTTCCTCTGTTGTCATAAAAGACAATTAATGGTGAGAATGTCTGTTTAAGCAGATTGCAATGTTTCTATTTTGAGGCTGAAGCAAGGCATAAATGGCTTTTATTAAAAGGCACAATATTCAGGCAAAGGCTATGGAAAATGCAAGTGGAGCATAATTAGAATGGGAGGGCATGTGAAATATTGGACCCATCAAGGACGACATACCCATCGTGAATCCTGTATCTATTTTCATCTTTAAAATGCCCGAAGGCGTCATGGCACAGGTGGGGTTGCAAGAGTGGCGCAGAAGGCTCATTTCTTTGCCCGCAACTAGAAACACGTGCTGGCGACCGCCCACCCCTTGAAGCCTTTGAAATGAGACTCCAGTCCAGCTTATGCTCCCTGAAGGAAAGAATGCTGCCCTTGCAAATGAGGGCTAAAATCAGCGGCAATTGCAACCCTGTGCCCAGTGGGTGTGCTCTATGAGCAACTATTTATAACTATTTCAACAAGGATGGCATGGGCAGAAGTTAAATGTCCACTTTATAATATTGTTATTTAGGTCTCGTTTCGTCGATTAAGTTGACTTTAATCTGCTCTCAAGTTGACTTTGGCTAATGGCAACACTGAATGAGAGACCTCTGCATCCATTGATCTGTTCAGATCTTCCAGTTTACCAAACTTTGCCATCTCCTCCACTGAGTCTCAGCAAGTCATGACATGTTTGGTCATCTTGGCTTCTAGGCTTGGTTTGCTCTTGGATCTAATTGTTTTTCTTTATGGCCATCTATGGTAGAACTCTCCATCGCCACATTTCAAATGAGTTGACCCTTATCTTGTCAGCTCTTTTCATCTGTCCAACTGTTACATGCATATCCATGGCTGATCCTGACTTTGATATTTCATGATGAACTTAAGAATGTGATCAAGGTCCTTTGTAGGGTGCATCTCCATGCAGGTTGACACCAATGGCTGATTCTGACTTTGGTATTTCATGGTGTATCTTTGCACTTGAGAATGTGATCTAGGTCCTTTCTAGTGTGCATCTACATCAGGCATGGGCAAACGTCAGCCCTCCAGGTGTTTTGGACTACAACTCCCATGGATGGATGGCCATCTGTCAGGGGTGATTTGAATGCAATATCCCTGCTTCTTGGCAGGGGGTTGGACTGAATGGCCCATGAGGTCTCTTCCAACTCTTTGGTTCTATGATTCTACTTCCTAACAGCTGGGAGTTGAAGTCCAAACACCTGGAGGGGCGAAATTCGCCCATGCCTGATCTACATGCAGGTTGACACCACTTTAACTGCCATGGCTCAATGTTATGGAATGGTTGGTGTTGTAGCATGGTGTGGCACCAGCACTCTTTGGCAGAGAAGGCTCAAGACCTTGTAAAACTACAGCTCCCAGAATCCCATACCATTGAGCACTGACAGTTGAATATGTGACCAACTCTTTCCTTCAATTCAGCCACCATAATGAATGCCACACTTTCCATGAAGCTGTTATGAGTCCAGAGAACTGGGGTGAGTTTTGGCAAAGCAGGTATGGGTAGAGAAATGGTCCAAAACCCCTCCTCATCCACCGCAGTCTTGATTGTACTCCTCAGAGTTGCGATTTAAACAACAAGGCTTGGAAAAGAAGCGGGAGCCTTTCCAAGTTCTGTGCAAAATGCTAAGATGCTCTGCACATCTCTTATCGTTGGCTCTTATGGCTTAGCCCTCAGGTAAATAACCAAGTAGATTAGATAGATTAGATAGGATTGCAAGGTCTCTAGAGGTGAGAAACCATGATCCCCGGCTTCTTATTCCACATACAGAGGCTGACTAAACTAAGCAATGAAGCTTGTTCGATAGGAACAGTGTCTGCTCATCTGAGGGAACAGCAGGCTTGGTTTGGAGAGATGGCCAGGGTCGCAAAAGTGTTGGGATGATGGTACCTTCTGTCTCAAGCCAGAACTGGACTCGTCTCCCACATCAATCATCACTTTCTGGGTCTGAGTTTCAGTCCTGGAAATGGGTTCTTTGATAGCTTTGATCCTACCAAAGCCAAGATTCAATGGGATAGTGCTCTCTCACTGCTTTTGTAAGCACAATAAGAGTTCTTTCTATTGAGACAAAGGCTCAGTTTGATGCAGGATCATTCTCAGTCTTGACTCTCCTTTGCATTTGTATCATCTTCCAGATGTCTCTCCACAATGCCCTCCATTGTAGTTCTTGGCTGGAGAAACCTCAAATTGGTTGGGTTACAGTACTGTTCTTCCTGTTTGTCGCCAGCTTTCCCATGGCTTGCTTGAGGGCAGCTTTTGTTCTAAGAGTGGCCTGCTATGTAACATACCTGCAAAGGCAACCCGATCCCAAATTTCTGGTTGTAGAGAAGATGTATTAACCAGTTCTGCACTGGATATATAGGAAAATTTCCATCTGAGTGACCTTCTCTGAAATGGGTTATGGAAGAACTTGAAGCTTATAGTTGTGTTGAAAACAGAGCCAACACTGGAAGTTCACCTGAACTCAGCCATAGATGAGATGGATAGCTTTGGAAGACTTTGGCTGTGACAGAGCCATAGAAGATTGGAGGAAAGAGATGGAATGAATCACACCAAGAAAAAGGACTTGTCTTGGACATTCAAGGTAAGTTTGGGTATTTGGAGAACTTTGATGTTCATGGTTGGTGATCTACTAGAGCAGTGGTTCTCAACCTGGGGTCCCCAGATGTTTTGGGCCTACAACTCCCAGAAATCCCAGCCAGTTTACCAGCTGTTAGGATTTCTGGGAGTTGTAGGCCAAAAACATCTGGGGACCCACAGGTTGAGAACCACTGTACTAGACCATGGATGGAGAACATGTTGACAAACTGCAACTCCCATCACCCATCATTGATAATGTAGGCTAGGGCTGATGGGAGCTGCAGCTTGTCAACATCTGGAGGACCACTTGACTTCATCATTGTGCTGCGACAACATATACTCAGTCATATATTTTGAGTCAATGAAGTTATCCCCCTTCCCAGTTTTTGGCCAGCTCCTGGTGACCTTTGTTTCACTGACCAAATTATGGAGTAATGTCTTGAAATCTCCTAGTAAAACAGAGATATCAGGATATACAATCAGCCCTCCAAATCTGCAAGGTTAGTTTTTGTGGATTTGATTATTCATGCCTTTGGTTAGTATGTTTCTATAGGAAGTTGACAGTAGAGTCGTGCTTGAAGACCTAGATGTTCCTAGGCTTCTCTCAAGGTAATTGTAGGTCCTTTGGCACAATGCAATGGGCAATGTCCAGCTGAATGACTATTATAAATGCCATGGCTCAATGCTATGGAATATTGGGGTTTGTAGTTTGTTTACCCTTTTGCAGAGAAGGCTAAAGACCTCATCAAACTATAAATCCCAGGATCCCATGGCTTGTATCCTTCCCGAAAGTACAAGAGATGTGTGAGAGATTTCAGTGCATCTCTTGAGCACTTAAAGGGAGACCTTAATTACTTCTCCTTTAAGTGCACAAGCGATTGTGCTCTGACTCAGCAGGATGAGACTGACAAGAGCTGAACAGAGCATCCATTATGCAGGCTTTTGGGGTTTATTTTTCATCCTGTTTCCCTGCCAGCATTTAGTCTTCAGCCTTATGAAAGCTAAAATGGGATTGAGATCAGTGCAGTTTGAAAGGTGGGTTGGGTGGAAGAGATGGTGCTTTGAGAGTACATAATCCTTATTAGATCACTTATAAAGAAACTGGCCAAATTCTCATTTAACACTTGCTGGTGTTAGGAGCCCACGGTGGCGCAGTGGGTTAAACCCCTGTGCTGGCAGGACTGAAGACCGACAGGTCCAGGTTCGAATCCGGGGAGAGGTGGATGAGCTCCCTCTGTCAGCTCCAGCTCCTCATGCGGGGACATGAGAGAAGCCTCCCACAAGGATGATAAAAACATCAATTCATCCAGGCATCCCCTGGGCAACGTCCTTGCAGACGGCCAATTCTCTTACACCAGAAGCGACTTGCAGTTTCTCAAGTCTCTCCTGACACGACAAAAAAACCCCAACTTGCTGGTTTGGGTTTTTTTGGAACTAAAATTTGGGCATTTTTAAGGTGTCCAGTCCAGGAGTGTGGTGGTGGTGTGTGTGTGTGTGGGGGGGGGGGGGTGACCATTCAAATAAGAATCCCCGCATGAAATGTTTCCATCAATGCATGAAGTGAGATATCAAAAAAAGAATAATTTACACTCTTGTATTTGCTGGATTCCCATTCCTTTGCTACCTTTGATTCCACCTTGCCTTTGTACACCTGCATTCTCTGAATGCTCAACTGAAAATACTGTAATTCTAGACAGCTTTCATTGCAGAGAAAAGAGTATTTACTGGAAGTAATGTCCTCATCTGCATCCCATAAAAACATTTCTATCCTAGGCTGGAAAATGAGGGTAAATCATAGAATCATAGAGTTGGGAGAGACCTGGTGGGCCATCCAGTCCAATTCCACTCTGCCAAGAAGCAGGAAAATCACGTTCAAAGCACCCCTGACAGATGGCCATCCAGCCTCATAGAATCAAAGAGTTGGAAGAGACCTCATGGGCCATCCAGTCCAACCCCATTCTGCCAAGAAGCAGGAATATTGCATTCAAATCACCCCTGACAGATGACCATCCAGCCTCTGTTTAAATTTTAACCTCTGCTTAAAAGCCTCCAAAGAAGGAGCCTCCACAACACTTCTGAGCAGAGAGCAGGGGCGGCTCAAGCCATTACGCAAAGTAAGCATTTGCAGTATAGTTGGAACGATTCCATCAGCGCTGCCTCCAGAAAATCCTGCAAATCTCTTGGGAAGACAGGCGGACAAATGTCAGCGTGCTGGAAGAAGCAAAGACCACCAGCATTGAAGCGATGGTCCTCTACCATCAACTCCGCTGGGCCGGCCACATTGTCTGGATGCCTGACCACCGTCTCCCAAAGCAGTTGTTCTACTCTGAACTTAAGAATGGAAAACAGAACGTTGGTGGACAGGAAAAGAGATTTAAAGATGGCCTCAAAGCCAACCTTAAAATCTCTGGCATAGACACTGAGAACTGGGAAGCCCTGGCCCTTGAGCGCTCCAGCTGGAGGTCAGCTGTGACCAGCAGTGCTGCAGAATTTGAGGAGGCACAAGTGGAGGGTGAATGAGAGAAGCGTGCCAGGAGGAAGGCGTGCCAAGCCAACCCCAACCGGGACCGCCTCTCAGCTGGAAACCAATGCCTTCACTGTGGGAGAAGATGTGGGTCAAGAATAGGGCTCCACAGCCACCTACGAATCCACAAGGAAACCCATCATGGAAGACCATCTTACTCATCCAACGAGGGATCGCCTAAGTAAGTAAGTAAGCCCCTCAATAACATCTGTCAAGCTGCCATGTGGTCCCTACCTCTGACATTTGTGGCTCCCTAAAGAGTGGACTCTGCAGCAAACACTGTCTTTGACAGAGCTATTCTACTCTGCTGCTGATCTCACACACTACAGTAATGAATACTTCCTGGCACTGTTCAACCATTGGTTCTTATGGCTGTAAAACAATAAAGGCAAAGAAACGTATCTGTATTATTGACTTTTTCGCATGCAGTCACTTGCTCTGTTGTGAACTTTCATTTACAGCCTGTAATTGACTTTTTTGCAGTGTCAAGTACATCAGTTTATTTATTCAAACAGATTAGTCAAGTTCTCTGGAACTGGGGCAATGGCGGTACTGGTCTCCTTTTATGCTTTGGGGAACATGGGAGGGCTACCACCAAAACGTATACTTTATGGATCTAAAAGGTTTCGAACTGTCATCCCATTGGTGTGAATTCAAAGAAGACCCCTCGAAGAATCACAGTTGCAGGTAAGCAAACCTCCCTTTGCAATGAAATGCTTCCCCACTCAATCCAGAGTGACCTTGGTGAAATGCTACTAATACAACACATTACAGAGTCATCTTGCAATTGTCCTGGAGCCATTGGCAAGACTGCTGGACCTTCACGCAGCATTTCTGGTTCTTGACAAACCATGCAATGAATGGACAAAACTGGCAAAACTGGAATTTGAATTTCCAGAGGCGCCGGAAGCGCAAACCAATGAAGTTGTTGACATAGAATCACCAGAAGAAACATTTAATTTAGAACTAGCAGGAAATTATCAACAGTTTGGAAATATCTATTTCCCCTTCAGAAGTGGCTTAAAATGTGTGGCCGCCTTATATGCCACTTTACAGCGGAGGAAAAATATTTACTTTTTAAGCAAGTGAAAGTCATCAGATGCATTGCCTTTAAACGAGGCTGTTTTCATTTCGTAGGTTTTGTTCAAGCACCGGATTAGCATCTTCGTCAGCCTCTGGTTGGCAGGAGATACAGGCAGTTGAGCCAGGAATTCTTCTCTCTCAAGAAATGAGTCTTTGTGCAGATTCCCTTTCCTGCAACTCTGTTACTCCTTTCCACCAAAATTCAAGGAAGCCCCTCGGGTCGTGGACCAGTGCCTGGCCGCTGTGATGGGCTGGATGAGGGCCAACAGGATGAAATTGAATAATGACAAGACAGAGGTCCTCCAGGTCATTCACTCGACCAAACAGGGTATAGGGTGGCAACCTGTGTTTGATGGGGTTACACTCTCCTTGAAGACACAGGTCTGCAGTTTGGGGGTCCTCCTGGACTCAGCGTTGACACTTGATGCTCTGGTGTCGGCGGTGGCAGGGAAGGCCTTTGCACAGTTAAAACTTGTGTGCCAGCTGCAACCATACCTCGAGAAGTCTGACTTGACCATGATGGGCCACACTTTAGTTACCTCAAGATTGGACTACTGTAATGCACTCTACGTTGGGCTGCCCTTGAAGACGGTTCAGAAACTACAGCTGGTGCAAAGGTCGGCGGCCAGATTGTTAACTGGAGCAAGTTGCAGGGAGTGGTCAACCCCCCTGTTTAAGGAGCTTCACTGACTGCTGATAAGTTTCTGGTCCAATTCAAGGTGCAGGTTATCACCTATAAAGATCTAAACAGTTCAGGACCTGCCTATCTGCACGACCGTCTCCTCCCCTATGAGCCCACACAATCCTTAAGATCTTCCAGGGATGCTCTTCTCTCGCTCCCGTCCCTGTCTCAGGCGCGGCTGATGGGGACGAGAGAGAGGGCATTTGTGATGGTGGCCCCCCATCTCTGGAACTCCCTCCCCAGGGATATTAGGCTGGCACCCTCCCTAGCCACATTTCGCAAGGAATTTAAGACATTGATGTTTTGCCGTGCCTTCGACTGATGACCCCTATGACATACAAACTGTATCGTGATCTGAATCATCATTCAATCTGAATTCCTATATTACATTACTAGATATCCTTAAGTTGAGTTGAATTGATCCTGTTAAATTGCTCAGTTTCCATGTTATTTCCTATGCTATTATACGTTGTTATCCACCTAATTGAACCACCTTATCTTTAATCCAGCTCACATAGTGGTCCTTCTCCAAAATTAGTCTGCTGTTACTTTTGATGTTTGCTATTATTGTTATGCTGTTTGGATTTATTATTCATAGAATCATAGAATCAAAGAGTTGAAAGGGACCTCATGGGCCATCCAGTCCAAATCCCTGCCAAGAAGCAGGAATATTGCATTCAAATCACCCCTGACAGATGGCCATCCAGCCTCTGTTTAAAAGCTTCCAAAGAAGGAGCCTCCACCACACTCTGGGCAGAGAGTTCCACTGCTGAACGGCTCTCACAGTCAGGAAGTTCTTCCTCATGTTCAGATGGAATCTCCTCTCTTGTAGTTTGAAGCCATTGTTTCGCATCCTAGTTTCCAGGGCAGCAGAAAGGAAGCTTGCTCCCTCCTCCCTGTGGCTTCCTCTCACATATTTATACATGGCTATCATATCTCCTCTCAGCCTTCTCTTCTTCAGGCTAAACATGCCCAGCTCCTTAAGCCGCTCCTCATAGGGCTTGTTCTCCAGACCCTTGATCATTTTAGTTGCTCTCCTCTGGACACATTCCAACTTGTCAATATCTCTCTTGAATTTTGGTGCCCAGAATTGGACACAATATTCCAGGTGTGGTCTAACCAAAGTGGAATAGAGCATGGGGAGTATGACTTCCCTAGATCTAGACACTATGCTCCTATTGATGCAGGCCAAAATCCCATTGGCTTTTTTTGCCGTCACATCACATTGTTGTCTCATGTTTAACTTGTTGTCCACAAGGACTCCATGGGAATGAGTTGCCTCAGTTGGGTCAATGTTGGAATTTCACTATGGTCTTGTAGCATGACTTCCCTAGATCTATTGTTTTGCTTTTAATTGTATTTTGCCTTGGGCTTGGCCCCATGTAAGCTGCCGTGAGTCCCTTTAGGGAAATGGATGCGAAGTAGAAAAATAAAGTTGTTCTTCTTCTTCTATCGCATCGTGCTCCAGTTCAAACGCTTGATGGGTCCCGTGTGATAATGTCCTCAGTGACAAATCCCTGATTTATCTCTCTGTAGCAGGCATGGGCAAACTTGGGCCCTCCAGGTGTTTTGGACTTCAACTCCCACAATTCCTAACAGCCTACCGGCTGTTAGGAATTGTGGGAGTTGAAGTCCAAAACACCTGGAGGGCCCAAGTTTGCCCATGCCTGCTTTAGAGGCACCTTCCCACTTTTGAGCAGCAGTGACAACTCTATAGAAAACTCTCTCCGGGGAGCAATTCAATATTGTTGACCCCGAAGCCAACAGAGCCAGGGCACTAATGGAATGGTGAACTGATCTCCGGGTTGTGCATCGCCGGCCAAGTGCTCCGGAGCAGCTAATTCCCCGGTCCTTCTACTCGTCTCTCTCTCTCATTGCCCTGAATTAACTTTGGCTGCTGTTCCTGCAACTGTTCCTGTGGCCCGTCCTCAGCAGTCCTTTTGACAGGCAGCTCCTGGGCCAGCCCTCTCTCTGCAGTGCTGCTCCAAAATAAAAAAATATATCTGCAGTCGTCCCCCATCCATTCTGGGCTAAACTCACACTGGGGACCTACCGAGGACAGGGAAATCCACGAGCTAAGCATTGCTACATAGTACAGAGATCTATCTCACCATCATTGGAGCAGGTGCCTTTACCGGAGGAGAAGTTACCTTTTTCTTCATGCCTTTATGAACTTTGGATTCTACATGGTGAGATCGCCTTGAGGTCTTCCCCATTTGGACTCCCCTCCCCTCATTGCTTGGGGCTGTGACTGTGGTACCGACCTCTATATTTCAAGGTCAGTGAAAGAGAATGCATGTGGTCAGGATGGGATGTGTGGCAAGAGAGCAACCAGGGCAAAAGATTGCACCAGTGCATGATTCAAGTGGCTCCAAAGTTGCTTCTGGTGTCATTGTTTTTGCTGGGAAGAGCAGCTTTGTGTGCTCTTCCCAACTTTTTTTGCATTTGAGTCTGCAAGGGACGTAAATGAATATATATCTTGCTATTCTCTGTGAGGCTTTTCTGCCTCTCTGTGTTTACAGCACTTCATGCTCAGTTCAGAGGTAGCGCAACTCCGGTACATCATGCGCAGGTGCGCTGTACCCCCCAAAATCCCCAGAGATCAGGGAAAGAAAGGGTCACGTAAGACCTTCCACTGCGGCTCTCAGTCTGTTCAGGGCATCTTGGATGTGAACAGCTCTGTCCCAGGAAAGAGGATCTCCCTCCTGCGCTATCACATTGCAGGCTGCGGAGGGAACAGTTGCAAAGCTAAAATTGGAAGGGAGGGACCGGAGACTTTCGGCTTTTCCTCGCTCCCTCTCTCTGCTCCTGCCTCACTTCAGCAAGGCCTGCTGCCTTTATGCTATTTCCGTCCTCTCCTGGACCATTAACTCTCTCTCTCCCTCACCACAAATCGATAATGAAGCTATCTATCCGTTAAAAGTGCTCAGAACCATAAACGCAGGGCAGAGGAGGAGCTTGCCTGACAGCTGTCAAATGCACCACTTGTCTGAGGCTAAAAGGGTTCTTGGCAGCAAGGCAGGAATTATCTCAAAGGGTAATTATTTCCACTCAAGTCTTATACCCACCACATTGTGTTCCACAACATTTTGGCTACGAAGGCTGACCTACAAAAAAAGGTTGGCTTAAAGAACTGGGCAACAGCGGGTCCTTGGGATTGATTGGGATTGATTGCAGGACCCTGATGGATGTTCAGCCCATGGATGCTCAAGTCTCATTATATACCAAGTCTCATTATCTGGAGCTCCCAGTGTCTCAATGGGTCAAACCCTTGTGCCGGCAGGACTGAAGACTGACAAGTTAGAGGTTCGAATCCGGGGAGAGCTCCATGACTCTGATAGATGTTCAGCCCATGAATGCTCAAGTTTTATTATATACTAGCCATCTCCTGCCACACGTTGCTGTGGCCCACATGGGGGTTCAGTGTGGGAGGTTTGACCCAATTCTATCGTTGGTGGGATTCAGAATGCTCTGTGATTGTAGGTGAACTATAAATCCCAGCAACTACAACTCCCAAATGTCAAGATTCTATTTTCCCCAAACTCCACCAGTGTTCACATTTGGGCATATTGAGTCTTCGTGTAGAGTTTGGTCCAGATCCATCATTGTTTGAGTCCACAGTGGTCTCTGGATGTGGGTGAACTACAACTCCAAAACCAAAGGACACTTCCCACCAAACCCTTCCAGTATTTTCTGTTGGTCATGGGAGAACTGTGTGCCAAGTTTGGTTCAATTCCATTGTTGGTGGGGTTCAGAATGCTCTTTGATTGTAGGTGAACTATAAATTCCAGCAACTATAACTCCCAAATGACAAAATCATTTTTTTTGAGTGAAGGACATACATTGGGTTGTTAGGTGTCTTGTGTTCAAATTTGGTGTCAATTCGTCCAGTGGTTTTCGAGTTCTGTGAATAGCACAAACGAACATTACATTTTTATTTATATAGATTACGGTTATCTGAAGTGGTGCAATGTGTTAAACCCTTGTGCTGGCAGGTCGGAGGTTTGAATCCGGGGAGAGCATGCATGAGCTCCCTCTTTTAGCTCTAGCTCCCCATACGGGGACATGAGAGAAACCTCCTGCAAGGATGGTAAAATATCAAAACATCCGGGCATCCCCTGGGCAACATCCTTGAAGACAGCCAATTCTCTCACACCAGAAGTGATTTGCAGTTTCTCAAGTCACTCCTGACATGAAAAAAAATCTAGAAAGTAAGGTTACAAGGCACGTAGCTATCAAAGGAAATTTTTGCAGGGAAAGTTGGTATCACTGCCGTGTAGCAGGAAGTCAGTGGAAGCGAACGAGCAGTGCCAGTTGTTGGTAGCTCATTGACTGGTGTTGTGGTGAGGGTTAGAGATGAGCATCCTCATTGCGTTTCCTTCCTGTCTGTCTCCTTCAGTTTCTCAAGTCACTTCTGACAAGGGGAAAAAAATCTGGAAAGTAAGGTTACAAGGCACATAGCTCTCACTGGTAATTTTCGTCGGGGAAGTTAGTATCACTGCCCTGTAGCAGGAAGCCAGAGGAAGCAAACGAGCATTGCCGGTCATCAGTAGCTCATCGACTGGCATTGTGGTGAATGTTAGAGATGAGTGTCCTCATTCTGTTTCCCTCCTGTCTGTGAAAATGCATGAGTGATGACGATTCCTTGGGTTCGTAGGTGTCTTGTGGCCAAATTTGGTGGCAATTCGTCCAGTGGTTTTTGAGTTATGTTAATCCCACAAACTAATATTACATTACACTTTTATTTATATAGAAGAAGATAGTGTAGTAAAATGGCATCCTTTATATACTGTATAATAGCCAAATCAAAATGTACTTCTTGGAATATTTTCAAGCCTTGGATGGTTGAATCCCTGGATGTATACTCCAATTCAGCCAAAGGTTGAAACATTGGGAAGCATGAAGCTTTCATTTCAGTGGGGAAGAGGCTTGTTTGTGTTCTCTTGAAATCAACACCATTTGAGGATATCATGCCAGGCAGGTAGAAATAGTACAGAATGGACGGGCACATTGGAATTTGCAGCCTTTACCTTGGTCCCTTTTTGTTACCCAAATCCCACAGAGGTCAATTTTCATGTTCCCCAAATACTTTAGGGTTCATTTTGCAACCTTTTGTGCCCAGGAGGAGGGATTAAGCTTCCAAGAATCATAGAATCATAGAATCAAAGAGTTGGAAGAGACCTCATGGGCCATCCAGTCCAACCCCCTGCCAAGAAGCAGGAATATTGCATTCAAATCAAATATTGCATTCAAGTGACTAAACTTCCAAGTTCAAATAGTACCTGAGGCCTTTTGAGCATTGAAATGGGTTAGACGGCACCTAACACTAGCAAATCACAGCTCTACCAATCTGTGCCCTACCTCCAGTTGCTTGGGATTGGACCACTGTCAGAAAGTGGAAGTGGCTGAAAAGTGGAATCCAGTTTTTAAAGGTTTTTTAAGGTTGAAAATCCAAATTAAACACTAAATGGTGCTGAGTCAATGGAGACCAAGAAAAAAACAGCAGTAGTAGTGGTCAAAAAAGATTAAGGGGATGAAACTACACAGCTATCATTGAGATCTTTCAACACAGTAGAACGTCCAAAAATGAATCATTGAAAAGCAGAGGATGCCTGTATTCTTTGGTGGCCTCCCATCCAAGTATTAATCAAACCTATCCATGATATGGCAGGATATGGTGCTTTTAGAATATTTAGGGGGCGGGGGTTGGAACAGAAATTTAAATATTAAATATTTAAATATTTAGCATCAACTTGGTTGTGTCTTTGGTTGCTATCAGTGTCCATGTGGTATTTGGACTCCAGACTGTATTCGCGTTGTGGAAATGTGTTCTTCTGCAGGCAGCTGATAGTCAAGTGTCCATGGCTGATAAGAGCAATACATGTTACTGTAGGCAAAATATATTCTCCTTCTGAAGAGAGACAAGGATTGCAAAAACTGCCTCTGTATAACTGCCTCCATAGTTTCTGCAATGAACACTTAACACCACTTTGACTGCCATGTCTGATTACTATGGAATCCTGGGAGTTGTAGCATTACAAAGTCTTTAACCTTCTCTGCCAAAGAGTACTGTTGCCTCTCCTCTCACTCCCGCCTGCATCACAAGTGCGAGAGAGAGAGCCTTCTCTGTGGTGGCCCCTCGACTCTGGAACTCACTTCCCAGAGACATTAGGCAAGCCCTTATGCTGGCAATCTTCAGGAGAAATCTGAAAACTTGGTTATTCCAATGTGCCTTCAGTGTTGAATGTAAGGTACTCCCTGACCAAAAACTTTGCACTAAATGACCCCAGTAGTACTTTATTTATGGTTAGTGCAATTAAATCTTTCCTCATCCCCGGACCCCTCTCCCAATCATTGAATCAAAGAGTTGGAAGAGACCTCATGGGCCATCCAGTCCAACCCTCTGCAAAGAAGCAGGAATATTGCATTCAAATCACCCCTGACAGATGGCCATCCAGACTCTGTTTAAAAGCTTCCAAAGGAGCCTCCACCACACTCCAGGGCAGAGAGTTCCACTGCTGAACGGCTCTCACAGTCAGGAGGTTTTTCCTCATGTTCAGATGAAATCTCCTTTCATGTAGTTTGAAGCATCAACTTGGTTGTGTCTTTGGTTGCTATCAGTGTCCATGTAGTGTTTGGACTCCAGATTGTATTAGCATTCTGGAAATGTGTTCTTCTGCAGGCAGCTGATATTCAAGAGCAATACATGTTACTGTAGGCAAAATATATTCTCCTTCTGGATAGAGGAAAAGATCACAAAAACTGCCTCTGTATAACTGCCCCCATAGTTTCTGCAAGCAGATGAACAGGGTATTTTGCACAGAGTTGGTGGAAATGACAGAACAGGTGAGCTGGTGTCTTTCAGATCAAGGCTTGGCCGCGTTCTTTGCATATCTTCCAACATATCACAGTTGACACCGCTTTAGCTGTCATGGTTCAATGCTATGGAACCACTGGAGTTGTAGTTTGGTGAGGCAACAGCACTCTTTGGCAGAGAAGGTTAAAGACTTTGTAATGCTACAACTCCCAGGATTCCATAGTAATGAGACATGGCAGTCAAAGTGGTGTTAAGTTGTATTAATTCTAAAGTGTAGATGCACCCTAAGAGCTGATAGAACAATCATTATGAAAATATCTGAAGTAGATTGAACTTGTTTGGTGCTGCTCTGGATGATAGGACTTGAACAAATGGATTCAAATTAGGAGGAAAGAGGTTCAGAGCACACAACAAGGACTTCTTGGTAACGAGAGCTGTTTGGTAGGACAGTGCAATACCTTGGAAGGTGGTAGGTAGGTCCTCCTTCATTGGGTGTTTTTAGGCAGAAGTTGGATCCTAATCCCTCTGAGATGCTACAGACAAGGAGACAGCTAGATCAGGTTACCCTTAGGATAACATTCAACTCTACAGTTCTAAAACTCTATGAGCCAACAATGCACCATACTTAGAGTTTCTATTGCATTGTAGGTAGAATGCTCCCTGTTGTCAATATTACAATGGTCAACATAGTTGGCTTTGCATTTTAGTCTTCCATGAAAGACACAGGAGCTGATATTCCATACTAGATGGCAAGTTGAGAATGGCATTGGTAAGGAGGCCAATATTAAGGTGTAGTTCAGGACATGTTTGAGGTTGTGTTTGATGTTGCGACTCTTTACAGTCCAGTCCTTGACAGAATCTAAAGCCCTGGTTATGGTTTTAAGGTCCCACAAAACTTGGGTCTAGTCTATTTGAAAGATCATACATTCCTATATGAGCCAAGTTGAGTTTTAGGACCTTTTGAGGAGGACATTCTCTCTGTCCCACCACCATCACAGGAGCAGTTGGTGAAAACCTGGGAGATATCGCCTTCTCAGTGGCTGTTCCTAGATGGCAAACCAATGGAGGCTCTCTTGGGGTGCATCTGCACTGTTGAATTATTGCAGTCTGACACCATTTAAATAGTCATTGTTCAATGTTATGGAATTATGAGAGATGTAGATGGTTGAGGTGCCAGCACGTTTTGACAAAAGCGGCTAAAATGTAGTAAAATTACAACTTCCATGATGCAGCTATACTTCATATTAATGAAGCCTTGAACTGTATTGTTGAAGGCTTTCATGGCCAGAATCACTGGGTTGTAGGTTTTTTTAGGCCAATATGGCCACGTTCTAGACCTCACTACCTCTGAGGATGCTTGCCATAGATGCAGGCGAAACGTCAGGAGAGAATGCCTCTAGAACATGGCCATATAGCTCAAAAAAACCCTACAACAACTGTATTGAGTTTTTGAGTTACCACATCACACTGCAGACGTTTCACTAAAACTCCTAGATTCCTTTCAAGTGGACTGATTTCAAGCCAGGTGTCATCCATATGCATGAATTTCATTTATTTCTTAGTGTTGTGCTTGACATTTCTCCATGTTGAAATGCAATTTGTTAATTTTGATTGGACCAATAAAGTTACCATTTTGTTGTATCGTTCTGCTCAGAGAAAGACCCCCCAATTTTTTTATTAATATTGTTTGCACACAGGGCCGTAGCCAGAAAAAAATTTCGAGGAGGGTTGACAATTTTGGGGGGGGGGGTTGAAAATTTCGGGGAGGGTTGACAATTTTGGGGGGGGGGTTGAAAATTTCGGGGAGGGTTGAAAATTTCGGGGGGGGGGGGGTTTGAAACCTGCCTCCTAGCTCACACTGAAGCAAAGAGCACAGCAGGGGGGAGAGCAACCTTCAATAGCCTGCAGCTCCACCCCTGTCAACCACTTCCACCAAGTCTGGCATCCTTAATGAGTTGCTTGGTTGCTTCACTACATCGGCTATTGCTGCAAGTAATGACAGTGAGAATAAATTGCCAATATTTGCTTGAGATAGTGCTTGCAGTTCTGGAGGGACTCTTAATTTTTTTGCATCTCATAGACTTAGCAGTTACAATTCATGAGTAAACCAGGTTTTTTTTAAAAAAAATCTGAAACATTTCGGGGGGGGGGGGTTGAACCCCTAAAACCACCCCCTCGCTACAGGCCTGTTTGCACATAAATGTGTATGATAGAAAATGAGACATGGTTTTATGGACTGTACAATTTGAATTATGACTCAAATTCCTGTGTGGACAATGCAATTTCAGTGATAAAAAAATGCTAACACAGTTCTCCTTTCTTATTTTTCTCTCTAAAGTCTCTCCACGGTTTGGGATTCCCTTTGAGCTGAACTTCCAACATGGGCATTAAGACGGCGTTGCCTACATATGAGCTGGGGCTCTACTTTTTGGTTGTGACATGTGCCATTGCTTACAGTGGGATGGAGATCTTCGAAAGTTCTCAAGGTAACTTCTCCAGACCCATTGTGGTTGAAGACAACTGTATTTTGAGTAGGTCTGGTGGCTGGAAGTGAAATGAAGATAGCTCAGGAGATATCTGATGGACCTACACTACTATAGGTGATCCCCGGTGGCCAAGTCTGATTGTCTTGATAGTGGGTCCATACATGACTGTCGAAACGTATTCTGGATCTGCATAGCCTTTCACAGTGAGGACATACATTTCCAGGTGGAAGGTGGTCCCAACAAGGGTTTGCTTGAGGTGCCTCCTTCCCCTCAGCCCATTCCTCCCTTTTTCCCTCCATTCATACCTCTTCAAATTCCCCAGCATTGTTGGTAACAGCCAACCTCCAGTTGAGCGCTCTCTTTTCCGCCCCAACAACATTCCACTGAGTTGAGAGTAAAACAACTGCTTTGTAAGAGGGTGGTCAGGCATTCAGACAATGTGGCTAGTCCAGCAAAGTGGATGGTGAAGGATCATCACTTCAATGCTGATGGTCTTTGCTTCTCCCAGAACACTGATGTTTGTCCACCTGATGGACCATCTCTCCCCTTTTGAATCTGCCTAGATCCTGAGATCCTTAGGAGAAGTTCTTGAGTCCCACCACCTTCACAGTTGTGGATAGCTGGTACATCAGACATGGACTTCTTGGTGGTTGCCACTAGAATTTGAAACTTCCTCCCTAAGAAATGGTTCCATCTTTGCTACCTGTCAACTAGCAAAGTCATTTTCATTCCAATATAGACTATTGGAAATGGGTTTGTTATTGACTTAAATGGCATTGTTTTAAACTTCCATTGATCATCTCTAGTGTATCTAAAGTGTATCTTTCAAATTTGTTTGATTATCATTAGAATCATAGAATCATAGCGTTGGAAGAAACCTCATGGCCATCCAGTCCAACCCCATTCTGTCAAGAAGCAGGAATATTGCATTCAAAGCACCCCTGACAGATGGCCATCCAGCCTCTGTTTAAAAGCTTCCAAAGAAGGAGCCTCCACCACACTCCAGGGCAGAGAGTTCCACTGCTGAACGTCTGTTCTGCATCAGTAAGATTGTCATATCTAGACCAGCGTTTCTCAACCTGGGGTCATAAGGAGGTGTCAGAGGGGTCACCAAAGTCCATCAGAAAACACAGTATTTTCTGTTGGTCATGCAGGTTCTGTGTAAGAAGTTGTTGGTGGTGTTCAGAATGCTCTTTGATTGTGGGTGAACTATAAATCCCAGCAAATACAACTCCTAAATGTCAAGGTCTATTTTCACCAAACTCCACCAGTGTTGACATTTTGGGCATATTGAGTAATTGTGCCAAGTTTGCTCCAGATCCATCATTGCTTGAGTCCACAGTGCTCTCTGGAGGTAGGTGAACTACAACTCTAAACTCAAGGTCAATGCCCACCAGACCCTTCCAGTATTTTCTGTTGATCATGTGAATTCTGTGTGTCAAGTTTGGTTCAGTTCCATCATTGGTGGAGTTCGGAATACTCATTGATTGTAGGTGAACTATAAATCCCAGCAAGTACAACTCTCAAATGACAAAATCAACCCCCACTCCAACTGCACCAGTATTCAAATTTGGGCATATTGGGTATTTGTTCCAAATTTGGTCCAGTGAATAAAAATACCTCCTATATATCAAATATTATTTACATTGGGTTGTTGTAGGTTTTTTAGGGCTATATGGCCATGTTCTAGAGGCATTCTCTCCTGACATTTCACCTGAATCCTCAGAGGTAGTGAGGTCTGTTGGAACTGAGAAAATGGGTTTATATATCTGTGGAAAGACCAGGGTGGGACAAAGGACTCTTGTCTGCTGGAGCTAGGTGTGAATGTTTCAACTGACCACCTTGATTAGCATTTGATAGCCTGGCAGTGCCTGGAGCAACCTTTTGTTGAGAGGCGATAGGCTGTCCCTGATTGTAATTATTTACATTACAATTCATAACAGTAGCAAAATGACCGTAATGAAGTAGTAACAAAAGTAATTTTATTGTTAAGGTTCATCACAACATGAGGAACTGTATAGAGGGTTCATGACATTTGGAGATTGAGAACCACTGCTCTATCAGATATTCACTGAAAAACTATAGCAAAATGTGCTGCAGGATGTCTCTCCTGCAAAAGCAAAGTTTTTGCAGTTTAATAAACTTTTCCTATGTCTGTATGATAGAACCAATTAAGAAATGACATTTATATCCCAGGAACAAAAATTGTGTTACATGGTGCAATTCAATGGGAATCTCTGGGGGGGTTTTGCAACCGACTGCAGAAAATCAAAGGTAGCAATAGCATGCATATACTATGAAAAAGTAGAGTTTAATTCGTCATAAATGCATAAAGTATGTGTACAATGGGCCTTAGTGTCTACTGAGGTTTGGTTCTAGGATATCAACATCCATGGATACTCAAGTCCCATTGCATACAATGGTGTAATAAAAACTTATATAGAGAGGGAACATCAAGGTTTGCTTTTTGGGATATGTTCAAGCTGTGGATGATTGAACTTATGGATGCAAGAACTGTGAATAGAGAGGGCTGACTGTAGTGACTGTTTTTGGTATGTGTTAATTATGATAAATGCTATTAAGAGTTAAGCCTGAGGCCAGTTTTTCCACTCTCGTCAAGGTCCTGAGAAAGTCAGCCCAGACTTGACTTTTGTGGCTCTAGTTCAGGCATGGACAAATTTGGGTCCTCCAGGTGTTTTGGACTTCAACTCCCACAATTCCTAACAGCCGGTAGGCTGTTAGGAATTGTGGGAGTTGAAGTCCAAAACACCTGGAGGGCCCAAGCTTGCCCATGCCTGATCTAGAAGATCCTATTTGAATTGAGATGTTATAGTCGCAACCTATCTGCATGGAATTCATAATGGGTTTCTATTTATGGAGGAATTGTTCCTGGACTGGGATTGAGACTTCCTGGCTCCTGGTGGGTTCTGGCTCCACTCCACAGGCTTTGAGGATGAGCTAGGTCTGTGTGTGTGTCATTACTCTTGGTAGTAATGTGTCACGTTTTCAAACCAAGCATTACAAAAGTTATTTTGTGCAGGGAAAGAGGATAACACAAGATAATTAATTATCCCCATTGGCAAAGTGTGCATGACATCGTAGTCTTCACTATTTCGGAAAACAGGGATAACTGCAACATCAGGACAAGAGGGGAGAAGAGATAAACAAAGAGAGGATACAACAGTTTGCTTTTGCCTGGACATTTTAGTTGATAGATCTTATGACTTCTGTTGTTGTTGTTCATTTGTTCAGTCGTCTCCGACTCTTCGTGACCTCATGGACCAGCCCACGCCAGAGCTCCCTGTCGGCCGTCACCACCCCCAGCTCCTTCAAGGTCAGTCCAGTCACTTCAAGGATGCCATCCATCCATCTTGCCCTTGGTCGGCCCCTCTTCCTTTTGCCTTCCACTTTCCCCAGCATAATTGTGTTCTCTGGGCTTTCCTGTCTCCTCATGATGTGGCCAAAGTACTTCAACTTTGTCTCTAGTATCTTTCCCTCCAGTGAGCAGCTGGGCTTTATTTCCTGGAGGATGGACTGGTTGGATCTTCTCACAGTCCAAGGCACTCTCAGAACTTTCCTCCAACACCACAGCTCAAAAGCTTCTGATGACTTCTGATGACTATGTAATTTGTGACTATGTGATTATGTGATTTTAATTAATGTTACTGTTTTTAATCTGCTATGTATTATGATTTTATATTGTGTTACTGATATAGTGGCATCGAATTGCTGCCTGTGTTAGCCGCCCCGAGTCCCCCCTCAGGGGTGAGAAGGGCGGGGTAGTAATGGTGTAAATAAGGCGTCCTCAAACCTTTTGAACAGAGGGCCGGGTCACAGTCCCCCAAACTGTTGGAGGGCCGGATTATAATTTGAAAAAAAAATATGAATGAATTCCTATGCACACTGCACATATCTTATTTGCAGTGCGCAAAAAAAAAAAACCCTAAAAAAACCATACACTTCTATATAAATAAAAATGTAATGTTCATTTGTGGAATTAACAGAACTCAAAAACCACCAGACGAATTGACACCAATTTTGGACACAAGACACCTAACAACCCAATGTACGTCCTTCACTCAAAAAAATGATTTTGTCACTTGGGAGTTGTAGTTGCTGGGATTTATAGTTCACCTACACTCAAAGACCATTCTGAACCCCACCAACGATGGAACTGAACCAAACTTGACACACAGTTCTCCCATGACCAACTGAAAATACTGGAAGGGTTTGGTGGGCAGTGTCCTTTGGTTTTGGAGTTGTAGTTCACCTACATCCAGAGATCACTGTGGACTCAAACAATGATGGATCTGGACCAAACTCTACACAAAGACTCAATATAGCCAAATATGAACACTGGTGGAGTTTGGGGCAAATAGAATCTTGACATTTGGGAGTTGTAGTTGCTGGGATTTATAGTTCATCTACAATCACAGAGCATTCTGAACCCCACCGATGATAGAATTGGGCCAAACCGCCCACACAGAATCCCCATGTGAGCCACAGGAGGCTGAGGTGGGGGCGAAGCGGCTTTGGCGCCGCTTCGGCCCCCGCCTCCCCCCTTCCCTAGCCTTCGGGATAAGGGCAGGCCTTATCCCGGAGGCTAGGGAAGTGCTGGCGGAGGTGGAGGCCGAAGCCGCTTGGGCGCCGCTTCGACCCCTGCCTCCCCCCTTCCCTAGCCTTCAGATAAGGGCAGGCCTTATCCTGGAGGCTAGGGAACCGCTGGCAGAGGCGGAGGCCAAAGCAGCTTGGGCGCCACTTCGGCCCCTGCCTCCCCCCTTCTCTAGCCTTTGGGATAAGGGCAGGACTTATCCTGGAGGCTGGAGAAGCGCTGGCTGAGCCCACCGCCTCTCAACCTTCTCCACAGCCCGCAGGCTGGATAAATGCCCTCAGTGAGCCGGTTCCGGCCCACGGGCCGTAGTTTGGGGACCCCTGGTGTAAATAAATGATTTACCAGCTGTGCTAAACATTTGTCCCATTTTGGACGGGAAAAAAGTGTCTGAGCCCTTACTGTTACAGCTAATCAAACAAGCCAAACAAGCCAGGTTTGTCGAAGGGAACTGACCAAACCGAATCCATGCACAAGCCTACTTTGCAATAGTTTGACACCTATCCTGACTTACTCAGTGCCTCTTCACTTCTCGATACACTAGTCATAAACAACTGTACTCAAAAAAATGCAATCATTATCTGAAATAAATCATAGATATCTATCTTTTTTCTGCTGATAAGTTGAAAATGTGCTTCCTTCAGTGTTGCCAGGAAGCATATCAACATGATGCCTTTTCTTTTTTCTTTTTCCCCCCGCCCCAGAGAGCATGAACCGAAAGACGTTTCGAGATAATATAAAACCAGGATGGCATTATTTTGGCAGGAAAATGGTAAGTGGTGAAATAGGCTGGGCAGCCTTTTGACCCATTTTTGTTAAAAACCAAAAGAGCAACAGCCAGAGCTAAGATACATACTTCACGTGTGTTCTATGTTTCAGTCTATTGAGTTAGAAGTGTGGGATGCTCATAAAAGTGCAAAAAGTACAAATAGAGAAAATATTACATAAATGAACTATTCTCTGGGAGTTCCTAGGTGCCCCAGTACAACTTTGCAAGACCTACAGATTACTAAAGGGACCATCTTAATCAAATATGAGAATAATCAACTCTGCTAATGTTAAATCTGCAAACATGGAGAGTGTATTTAGAAGACCATAAGACAGACTTACAATCTCAGTTGTGGACATTAAGAGTTGAATGGGACCTGCAAAACCCACTTCTTAAGCCACGCGATGCCTCATCCAAAGGGTTTTGAGATACTGAAAATTAGGGTGCTGGGAAATATCTACAGCCATAGTTGTAGGGCATGATGATGATGATGATGATGATGATGATGATGAAAACAATAATAATAAACGAAACGATAAATCCCATCCTCAGCTGCTGCAAGGAGATCGCACAGACAGACTACAAGCAGAGGCATAACACTATTGCTCAGATGATTAATTGGAACTTGTGCCACAAATACCATCTGCCTGTGACAAAGAACTGGTGGGACACAAGCCTGAAAAAGTTACAGGGAATGAACACATCAAACTACTCAAACTGACAGAGTTTTGGAGCACAATACTCCTGACCTCACAATAGTGTTAAAAAGCCAAGTATGGATTGTCGATGTTGCAACCCCAGACGACAGCAGGATTGAAGGGACACAACTGGAAAAGCTGTTAGGAAATGAGGATTTAATGATCTTTGCTGGCACAAGCCAGTTAAGGGGTGGTCCCAGTGGTGATTGGCACACTGGGTGCAGTGCCTAACGACCTTGGCCTGCACTTAAACACAATCAGCGCTCACAAAATTCCCATCTGTCAGCTGCAAAAGGCTGCACACATTATTTGGCTATACATCATACATCATACAGTCTTAGACATTTGGGAAGTGTCAGACATGTGATCCAATACAACAGCCAGCAGAGTGATCTGGTTTACTGTGGACTCATCTTGTTGTGTTTCCAATAATAATAATAATAATAATAATAATAATAATAATAATAATAATAATAATAATAATAGTTTATTACCCACCTCTCCTTAAACCTCAAGGTGGGTATCAATATAATAAAGCAATGGTTCTCAACCTGGGGTCCCCAGATGTTTTTGGCCTACAACTCCCAGAAATCCCAGCTAGTTTACCAGCTGTTAGGATTTCTGGGAGTTGTAGACCAAAAACATCTGGGGACCCAGGTTGAGAACCACTGTAATAAAACATAACACTATTAACAGATGTATAACAAATATACGCAGATTATAATGCAGATTAAAATTACTAGTAAAATGAAGATTAATATACACAAGTTAAAATTCATTGGGTAAGTCTGCTGGAAGAGACGGGTCTTCAGTTGCGTCTTAAATTCCAACAGCTGATTTAGATGTGGGATCTCTTCTGGCATGTTGTTCCACAGTCGTCTTCTTGTGGAGGCCAAAGAAAAGGTCCTCTGGGTGATGGTCACCATTCAGCTTTGTCTGGTTGGAGTAAGCCTCCCCCAGAGGACCTCAGTGTCCTCAGAGACCTTGGACTGTGTAGAAGATCATCCTATAGGTAACCTTGACCCAAACCATGTAGGGCTTTAAAGGTCAAAGCCTTTGGAGTGACTGTGTTGTTGTTGTTCATTCGTTCAGTCGTTTCCGACTCTTCGTGACCTCATGGACCAGCCCACACTACAGTTCCCTGTCGGCCGTCACCACCCCCAGCTTCTTCAAGGTCAGTCCAGTCACTTCAAGGATGCCACCCATCTATCTTGCCCTTAGTTGGCCCCTCTTCCTTTTTCCTTCCATTTTCCCCAGCATAATGGTCTGTGACTGTAATACAGACGTAATATGCTCACTCCTGGATATTCCTGAAACCAGTCTGGCTGCTTTATTTTGAACCAGTTGGAGTATCCAAATTTGGTACAGAGGTAGCCCAATATAGAGTGCATTGCAGAAGTCCAGCCTTGAGGTTACCATCATGTGAACTGCCATCTTCAGGTCATCCAAATCTCGAAAGAGGCGCAGCTGTTGGATCGGCCGAAGCTGATAGTAAACCCTCTTGACCTTGCATCTACTTGGACTGAAATGGATCCAGGATTGTTTGTCCCAAGCTGCAGACAAAGTCTTTCAGGGGGAGTGTCACCCTGTCCAGAACTGGTTGACACACCTCCATCCCCAGATGAGGACTCTTGATAGCAAGCACCTCTGTCTTGTTGGGATTCGGTTGCAATTTGTTTTTCCTCATCCAGTCCATGACCTCTTCCAGGCATTAGTTCAGAGGAGACATGCTACCCTTAGCCCATTTGAGGAGTCTTTCTAGCAACCCATTTGAATGCTTTCTCGTAACTATGCCTCATAATGCAGCATCTTGACCAAAATGTTACACAAACAAATGAACCATTTTTGAAAGATTCTGAATGCATTCGCATTACAAAACTGCTTTTGAAGCTCTAGCCATAATTTTTGTCGCAGATTTTTATGTCTCTCCGGAGACACAGAGATAGAACTTTAATTGCTTTCTGTTCTCCTGACAATATATTGCAAGAGATAATGCTGCGAGTCGCACATATTCTGATATTCTGCACATTCATTGGCATGGTTTTCTTCTCCCAGGATGCTGCTGACTTTGAGTGGGCCATGTGGTTCTCCTCGTTCAGAAACTTCATCATCTTTGCCCTTTCGGGGCATGTCCTCTTTGCCAAGATCTGCTCCATGACAGTCCCCCAGGTAAGGGAGCTCTGTGCCAAGTTCATGAAAATGACATCAATATCCTAAAGTTTCCCAGTTGTCTGAAACTGGGAGTTAAGTAGGCTCATACCTGGTTAGCACCTGGATGGGAGATCAGTAATGAATTCCAGGTGCTGTGGGCCAGATTTCGTAGGAGGGAAGGAGGAAAACTACCTTGGATATTACTTCCATAAAGTAACACTGCAAAATTTATGGAGTTGCTGTAAATTGGTAGTCAACCTGGAGGCACATAAACACAAGGGCAACACCACCATCTATCGACAGGTTTTTGAATTGCACAAAATTATGCAAAGACTGTGTATGTACTCTCAAATTGACTGTAGACCAGTGGTTCTCGACTTTGCTAATGCTGTGACCCCTTAATGCCGTTCCATATGTTGTGGTGACCTCCAACCATAATACTTTTTTCGTTGCTACTTGATACCTGTCATTTTAGTACGATTATAAATCATAATGTAAATATCCGATATGCAGGATATATTTTCATTCACTGGACTAAATTGAGCACAAATACCCAATATGCCCAAATGTGAATGCTAGTGGGGTTGGAGGGGGGGGGGGGGAGGATTGATTTTGTAATTTGGGAGTTGTCGTTGCTGGGATTTATAGTTCACCTATAATCAAAAAGCATTCTGAACTCCACCAGTGATGGATTTAAACCGAACTTGGCACAAAGAACTCCCATGACCAACAGAAAACACTCGAAGGGTTTTGTGGGCATTGACCTTGCGTTTGGGAGTTGTAGTTCATCTATATCCAGAGGAGCACTGTGGACTCAAACAAGGATGGATCTGGACCAAACTTGGCACAAATACTCAGTATGCCCAAATGTGAACACTGGTAGAGTCTGGGGAAAATAGACCTTGACATTTGGAAGTTGTAGTTGCTGGGATTTATAGTTCACCTACAATCAAAGAGCATTCTGAACTCGACCAACAATAGAATTGGGCCAAACTTTCCACACAGAATCCCAATGACTACCAGAAAATACTATGTTTTCTGATGGTCTTTGGCGACCCCCGTTGAAACCCCCTCACAACCCCTCAGGGGTCCCGACCCCCAGGTTGAGAAACACTGCTATAGACCTACAGCAATGTCATGAAATCCATAGGAATTTCCTAAACAAGAGGTGGCTTATCACTTTCTTCCTCCTAAATAAAGCTGGCATCATTACGTCATGGATAATGCAGAAAATGTATGAGGCATCAGTCAGCCAAAGCTGTACATTCTTTGATCCCTTCGAAATAGGATTGAAAAGTATTGGGAACAGAGGGTGTAGCCAAACATTTGCATTCATTTGCAAATATCTGCATTCATATATGTTTGGAAATACCAAGCATACATTGGCGAGGAGAATGGGAGATTTATTTTATTTATCGTGTCATCAGCAACCATTGTATTACAATTCTAACAGAGCAAAACAAACACAGAGATTAAAAAGAAAAAGAAAAAGAAAAAGAAAAAGAAAGAAAGAAAGAAAAAACCACACAGATTTTGTAAATTTGGTATTTGGTTAAATGTCCTTTGACCAGTATCTGGCCACTTGGAGTGCCTCTGGGGTTGCCGCAAGAAGGTCCTCCATCGTGCATGTGGCAGGGCTCAGGGTGCATTGCAGCAGGTGGTCAGTGGTTTGTTCTTCTCCGCACTCGCATGCCGAGGATTCCACCCTGTAGCCCCATTTCTTTAGACTGGCTCTGCATCTCGTGGTGCCAGAGCGCAATCTGTTCAGCGCCTTCCAAGTCGCCCAGTCTTCTGAGTGCCCAGGGGGGAGTCTCTCATCTGGTATCAGCCATGAATTGAGGTGCTGGGTTTGGGCCTGCCACTTTTGGACTCTCGCTTGCTGGGTGTTCCAGCCAGTGTCTCTGTAGATCTAAGAAAACTATGTCTTGATTTAAGTCGTTGACGTGCTGGCTGATACCCAAACAGGGGATGAGCTGGAGATGTCTCTGCCTTGGTCCTTTCACTATTGGCTGCTACTTCCCGGCGGATGTCAGGTGGTGCAATACTGGCTAAGCAGTGTAATTTCTCCAGTGGTGTGGGGCGCAGACACCCCGTGATAATGCGGCATGTCTCAATGGGAGATCAAGAGGCTGCAATAAAAAGGCAGGAGAGCAAAATGAAAGAAGGGTTCTTTGGCAACTAATGTCAAAGCCAGCTAATGTCAAATCGATACTGCCTATTCAGATATCTTGAAATAAGTAGTCCATACTCATACAAGTATACCTGATTGACTACACTTGTAATAAACAGGGACATGGAACACATCAGAGATATCCAGTAAAAGAATACTCCAGAGCCAAAATATATTTGCAAGTTGAAAACTGATTTATGCAGTTATTGCACGTCATAAAAAATCGTTTTTATGAAGGAATCCTGGGATTAGTAGTTTTATGAGCTCATAAATCCCCAGATTCCAAAACATAGAGTGTGCCGTCACACCCAGATGCCTTAAAAATAAAACTGAGATGTTCTGCTGTCTTTGACTGGGCAGACCGCTGGGATCTTACTTTAGAAGCTCAAACTTTCTGAGTAACCGAGTCTACTGCAGGTATCGAACAACAAATGGAGTATTTATTTACAAAGTCCTTGTAGACTAGGCACAGCTTATCAACGTTACAAACAGGCAATTGGTAAAGCATAGAGATGAGCTTTCTTGCATTCAAATATTGAGGTAATCATTCTCCAAAAGGTAAAAAAAGGAGAATTCTGGAATCCCTTTACTCTAACTCTGAGCCCCTATGGTTAGAAAAAGGCAGGTCCTTTTTCCTTATCTATAGTTCAGAGTTAGCCTTGGAGGCAAATGCTCAATACTATCTATCTAACTCAATAGTTCTTTCTCAATAAACTCAATATTCAATACGTTCTCAATAGCTTCTCTATTGAACTATCTATCTATAATTTCTCTATAAACTCAATTTATCTTTCTATCTCAATTTAATTTAGTTGAATTTAGTTGAATTTAATTTAATAGAATTTAGTACTTGCAATGGTTTTCTCAGAGCTATCCTGATTTGACTAAAGCACATCTGAATTCTTCCTTTAGACTGAAGAGGCAGGAGAAACTCTAAAATGGAGATTTTTTTTTCCCTGGGAGAAAGGGCGGGCTCAAAGAGCTGCTCTCTAGGCCAATAGCTGCAAAGAGTCTGCAGATTAGGTTCTTGTGGGTTTTTTCGGGCTATAGGGCCATGTTCTAGAGGCATTTCTCCTGACGTTTCGCCTGCATCTATGGCAAGCATCCTCAGAGGTAGTGAGGTCTGTTGGAATTAGGACAATGGGTTTATATATCTGTTGAAACATTCACACCTAGCTCCAGCAGAGAAAAGCTCTTTGCCTCACCCCAGCCATCCCACAGATATAGAAACCCATTGTCCTAATTCCAACAGACCTCACTACCTCTGAGGATGCTTGCCATAGATGCAGGCGAAACGTCAGGAGAAATGCCTCTAGAACATGGCCCTATAGCCCGAAAAAAAAAACCCACAAGAACCTAGTGATTCCAGCCATGAAAGCCTTCGACAATACAGTCTGCAGATTGGTTTTCCTGTCTTTGAAACTGCTAGCCTTTTAGGGCTTGCAAAGCTGCGGCAGCTCTGAGATGAATGCAAGGGGAAAACACTCTAAGCAACTAAAAAGGTAAAGTAAACCAGGCTCCTGGGAGACGGACCAGAGAGCCATTTATTTAGTTTTTTTGTTTGTTGACTTTACTTTTATCCTACCTTTCTCCTGATATAGGGACTCAAGGCAGCTAACCATGACAACTGGAGTGGGATCAAAGTGCAATAACCATATAGATTCCAAATTCTCACACAACTAGCACCTGACCAAGAAACACAACATATTGGGGAAGACCAGAATGGCTTAGATACTGATCAGTGGCTCATCCTTGATCAGTGTGCAGGGGATAGCCCTGACTGGGACAACACTTCACAACATTCACACTTGCACAATCCTGCAGGTGTACCATCCCCAACCATAGACCAGGAGCAACAGGAACACATACAGGAGAACCATAGGCTCTTGGATGAATCTCAATGGATTGTCCTTGACGAATGCACCGGGGATGTCGAGGAGGAGAACAACACTTTTCACCTACACAATTCACACCAACAGGATCACTTTTCTGGAGACCTACACACTACATTGCACAAAAGGGGCCCTGTCATTCCTGAAAGTAAACAGGTCTTGGTAGTAGGCGACTCCCTCCTTAGAGGAACGGAAGCTGTCATTTCCAGACCAGATGGGATGGCTCGAGAAATATGCTGCCTACCGGGGGCAAAAATACACCATATCACTCAGAGGCTCACCAGGCTCCTCAAGCCCTATCACCGTCCTCCCCTCATGTTGATTCATGTAGGAACCAATGATACTGCAAGGCATACGTTTCAAAAGATCACAAATGATTTTCGAGCTCTAGGAGCAATGCTAAAAGAATGTAATGTACAGGTGGTCTTTTCATCCCTCCTCCCTGTTGTAAGACACGGACCCACAAGAGCCAGAAAAATAGTACAGGTCAATGACTGGCTTAGAAAATGGTGTCAGGAGGAATGCTTTGGCTTCCTCGACCATGGCCTGCTATTCCAGGAGGATGGCCTACTGGCAAGGGATGGGGTGCATCTCACACAAGTAGGAAAACACCTTTTTGCTCACAGACTCGCAAACCTCATTAGACGCACTTTAAACTAGGTCCACCGGGGGAGGGGGACAACAGCCTTGCGAACACTTCTTTACCCATAATGTCTGGGAATCGCCAGAAGGCTAAACGGAGGGCTGCACAAACACAACAAGGACCAAGTACCAAAAGCACAATAATCCCAATTAAACAGCTCAAGGGAAGATCCCAGGGGCTCACATGTCTTTACACTAATGCACAGAGCATGGGAAATAAACAAGACGAACTCCAACTTCTAGCACAACACCACAAATATGATATCATAGCCATCACTGAAACCTGGTGGGATGACTCCTATCGCTGGAATGTAGATATCGAGGGGTATAACCTCTTTCACAGAAACCGAACAAAGGGGAGAGGAGGCGGAGTAGCCTTATATGTCAAAAACTCTTATGCTGCAGAAGAAATTCAAGACAGCAATCTGGGAAACCAGCTTGAAATCATTTGGATAAGAATCAAGGGAACTGGGACTCAAAAAGATGTCGTTGTAGGCGTCTACTACAGACCCCCAAGCCAGGAGGAAGATCTTGATGAAGTCTTCTGCCAACAGTTGACCAAACAGGCACAGAGAAGAGATGTAGTAGTCATGGGCGATTTCAACTATCCCGATATTTGCTGGAAAACAAACTCGGCCAAGAGTACAAGGTCCAACAAATTCCTCGCTTGCCTTGCAGACAATTTCATGGTCCAGAAGGTAGAAGAGGCAACAAGGGGATTGGCTACTCTTGATCTCATCCTAACAAATGCGGAGGACCTGATCGATGCGGTCGAAGTGGTAGGGTCCTTAGGGGCAAGTGATCATGTGCTCCTGCAATTTGAGGTACAAAGGAAGGCCGAAACTAAGACAAGTCAAACCCGCATTTTGGACTTTAGGAGAGCTGATTTCCAAAAAATGAAGGAAACGCTGAGCAGCATTCCGTGGACACAGATACTAAAAGACAAGGGAGCTACGGATGGATGGGAATTTCTCAAGAGTGAAATACTCAAAGCGCAATTGCAAACCGTGCCAACAAAGAGAAAAAATAAGACAAGTGCAAAGAAGCCAGAATGGATGTCCAAAGAACTTCTAACTGTGCTAAGACACAAAAGAGACTTGTACAAGAAGTGGAAAAAGGGAGAAATCACCAAAGAAGAATTCAAACAAATAGCCAACACCTGTAGGGAAAAGGTCCGCAAAGCTAAAGCAAAAAACGAGCTCAGACTTGCCAGGGACATTAAAAACAATAAAAAGGGCTTCTATTCTTATGTCAGTAGAAAAAGGAAAAACAAGGAGGCGATAGGACTTCTTCGAGGAGAAGATGGGGCAATGCTGACAGGGGATAGGGAAAAGGCAGAACTACTTAATGCCTTCTTTGCCTCGGTCTTCTCACAAAAAGAGAGTCTTCAACCTCAGCAAGATGGAGTGGATGAGGGATTGGAGGACATCCAACCCCAAATTGGGAAAGAAGTCGTCCAGGAATACCTGGCAGCTCTTAATGAGTTCAAGTCCCCAGGGCCAGATCAACTACACCCCAGAGTATTGAAGGAACTAGCGGAAGTCATTTCGGAACCATTGGCAACCATCTTCGAGAGTTCTTGGAGAACAGGAGAAGTTCCAACAGATTGGAGGAGGGCCAATGTGGTCCCAATCTTCAAGAAGGGAAAAAAGGACAACCCAAACAACTACCGTCCGGTCAGCCTCACGTCGATACCGGGCAAGATTCTGGAAAAGATTGTTAAGGAAGCGGTCTGCAAACACTTAGAAACAAATGCAGTCATCGCTAATAGTCAACATGGATTTATCAAAAACAAGTCATGCCAGACTAATCTGATCTCTTTCTTCGATAGAGCTACAAGCTGGGTAGATGCGGGGAATGCCGTGGATGTAGCGTACCTGGATTTCAGTAAAGCCTTCGACAAGGTCCCCCATGACCTTCTGGCAAGGAAACTAGTCCAATGTGGGCTAGGCAAAACTACAGTGAGGTGGATCTGTAATTGGTTAAGTGGACGAACACAGAGAGTGCTCACTAATGCTTCCTCTTCATCTTGGAAAGAAGTGACGAGCGGAGTGCCGCAGGGTTCCGTCCTGGGCCCGGTCCTGTTCAACATCTTTATTAATGACTTAGATGAAAGGCTAGAAGGCAGGATCATCAAGTTTGCAGACGACACCAAATTGGGAGGGATAGCCAATAGTCCAGAGGACAGGAGCAGAATTCAAAACGATCTTGACAGATTAGAGAGATGGTGGGCCAAAACTAACAAAATGAAGTTCAACAGTGACAAATGCAAGATACTCCACTTTGGCAGAAAAAATGAAATGCAAAGATACAGAATGGGGGACGCCTGGCTCGAGAGCAGTACGTGTGAAAAAGATCTTGGAGTCCTCGTGGACAACAAGTTAAACATGAGCCAACAATGTGATGTGGCGGCAAAAAAAGCCAATGGGATTTTGGCCTGCATCAATAGGAGTCTAGTGTCTAGATCTAAGGAAGTAATGCTACCCCTCTATTCTGCTTTGGTTAGACCACATCTGGAATATTGTGTCCAATTCTGGGCACCACAATTCAAGAGAGATATTGACAAGCTGGAATGTGTCCAGAGGAGGGCGACTAAAATGATCAAGGGTCTGGAGAACAAGCCCTATGAGGAGCGGCTTAGGGAACTGGGCATGTTTAGCCTGAAGAAGAGAAGTCTGAGAGGAGATATGATAGCCATGTATAAGTATGTGAGAGGAAGCCACAGGGAGGAGGGAGCAAGCTTGTTTTCTGCTTCCTTGGAGACTAGGATGCGGAACAATGGCTTCAAACTACAAGAGAGGAGATTCCATCTGAACATTAGGAAGAACTTCCTGACTGTGAGAGCCGTTCAGCAGTGGAACTCTCTGCCCCGGAGTGTGGTGGAGGCTCCTTCTTTGGAAGCTTTTAAACAGAGGCTGGATGGCCATCTGTCAGGGGTGATTTGAATGCAATATTCCTGCTTCTTGGCAGGGGGTTGGACTGGATGGCCCATGAGGTCTCTTCCAACTCTTTGATTCTATGATTCTATGATGTAGTGTGAAAAAGACCATCTGGTTTCACATACTGCAGTACATGCATAGGGCTAAACTACAGGTTGGGTTCACTTTATCTGAAGTTTTTTTTCCCACTGTTGGAATACCTGTATTTGCATATATATAGTGAATGAGGTATGGGAGGAAAGGGGGCAAGTCACACATCCAATGCCTGCTGAGTTTCCTCTCAATGACAGAAAAAACTATTCTTTTAAGTCCCTTGAAAAAGTAAACGTCCCAGATTCTTTCTCAGCTCTCAGGACCCTTTCTGCCCTTTTAGCAAAATAACCAGGAAGAGAGAGGAAAATTGTCTCCATTCCTCTGAGACTTTCATTCTCTCCTGGTTGGATACAGTGTGATAGTAAATGGGTTTCCAAGGTGCCCATCCAATCACACACTACCATGAATCAGGTGAAAAGTGAGCATGAAAAAGTCTGGCACATCTGCTATTTATAGGGGCATTTAATAAGAAAAGTCCTCCATATCTTCCATGTTTTCTTATTAGGGCTCCTTCAGGAAAAACTCAGCAGGTGCTGGATGTGTGCCTCACCCCCTTTCCTCCCATACCTCATTCACTATGTATGTGCAAATACAGGTGTTCCAACTAGTGGTAAAAAAAAGTGTTTTGGATTTCCAGAGAAGGGAGACTCAACATGTATTCTCCATTTTGCACACCTTTCTATGTTTGTTTTGGAGGAACATTATGATGGGATTCCCATATTTTCTTCCCCTAATGGAACTCTGCTATTGGGAAAATATAGTAAAAAATGGAAGAACTCTTCCAGACTTCCACCTGAGATCACTTCTGAAAAGTGGGCATGATGATGCAATTACTACTTGGATGACAAAGTGATTTTGGGGGCCACAGAGAGGACTAGGATGTTGTGCCTGTAACATTTTTTTCCCTTTATTTACTCACAGCACAGGTCTGTGGTCTACATGGTCTATGGGATCCTGACTGTGCTGGGCACCATGGGCACCACCTTCTTGGCGATTGTCCTCTCACACTGCCTGGTGCTCTACACCATTGCGATAACTAAGCAGAAGTGGCTGTGCTTCGTTGCTGGTCTTTGCAGCCTGGCCTCGTTCAAGGTGGAGCCCTTCAGCACCTGGCAGGTGAGTCCAGCTGCTGCTTCCTGTACCTTCTGAAGGTAGGCTCTGCTGAATGCTTCAAGCTAGAATGATCTATGAGTCTGCAGTCCAGATTTCATTTTAGAGAAGTTCTCAGAACCACAGGTCCAGCTATGCTGTAGAAGTAATGCAAATTTGACCCCACTTTAAATGGCATGGAATCCTGGGAGTTGTGGTTTGGCGAGACACCAGCACCCTTGGGAAGAAAAAGCTGAAGAACTTGGCAAAACTAAAGCTCCTAAGAGTCTATAGCACTGAATTAAAGTGGTATCAAACTGCATTAATTCTACAGCATGGATGTGCCCACAGCATCAGAGAGTTGGAAGAGACCCAAGGGTCATCCAGTCCAACCCAATTCTACCATTCAGAAGAACACAACTGGAGCTCTCCAAAAGATTGAGATGTGGGACACACTCCAGCAACGAAGAGCCTGAAGAAGAGAAGGCTGAGAGGAGATATGATAGCCATGTACAAATATGTGAGAGGAAGTCATCGGGAGGAGGGCGCAAGCTTGTTTTCTGCTGCCCTGGAGACTAGGATGCAGAACAATGGCTTAAGAAGATTCCTTCTGAACATTAGGAAGAACTTCCTAACTGTGAGAGCTGTTCAGCAGTGGAACTCTCTGCCCCAGAGTGTGGCGGAGGCTCCTTCTTTGGAAGCTTTTAAACAGAGGCTGGATGGCTGTAGAGAAATGTTTATTATAGAGTGTTTATTATACTGTATTTAAACTGTATTTATGTATTACATTTATTGCCATGGCCTAGCTGTGAGGGATAGGTTGCCATGGTAACAAGACAAAGCCTCAGAGGAGGTGGGCGGAGCTAAAGGAGTAAAAGATTTGAAAGTGGCAGTTAAGCTCCAGTCAGGCGGAAGAGACCCTGAGGAGAAGAGGAGAGCCAGTTAAGGGCTCTGGGAAATAGCAGAGTCAAGAAAGGACTCTGGGAAAAGTAGTTTTGTCCGGTGGAAGAGACCCGGGGAAGAGGAGTGCCAGTTAGGGCTCTGTTGTGAAGCTGTGAGAATTCAGTAGTTCCTAGAATTTGTGAATATTTCTTCAGCAAGAAAGCTGAAGGTGTTACCTTGTTAGATTGCTTAGGTTAAAGGAATCTAACAGAGGGGGTTTTCAGGATTGCCAGTAAGGAAAGACTGGTGATCAGTGGTTTGTTCCGAGTATAGGGCAAACCGTGTGGATATTCACAATAGGGAACTCTGAAGTAGTATAAGCACTTCACTAAAGAAGAAGTTTGTAGAATTGTATCATCAGAAGCATGTATCTCAAACCAGCCATTTTGTAACATCAAGCCTTGTGCCAAGTTCAAATTCTCAAAACTGCAACAATTACGTTCTGTTAACAATAAATCTTGTTCTCTTTGTATTTCAAACCTGCCTCCTCGATTGCTTTCATGCTTGGTGCATTCCACACTACCAAAGTCACCTCACAACACAACTAAAGATAAACAGAGACCTAAACCAGCGTCTCTAAACATATTGGTGGCAGCTTAATTGATATCTAAAAGAAGGTTCCTCACAGAATATTAGTGGCTTTAAAGAAGATTAATGCTTCCTCACATAATTTTGTTGACAAGCGGTGGGATTAGTGCTTCTTTACATAATTTGGTGGCAGACGACGGGATTCGTGTAACAACTAATCGAGTGCCTTAAGTTTAATTTTAAAATAAGTTGTGAGGTAAAAGTTGCTGAAAACATGGCTACCAGGCGGCAGAGAAAGCTGGCTGAGGAAAGAGAGGGAGACCAAGGGGAAAGCTCGAGCTCTGAGTCAGAGACAGAGGCAGTGCCTATGTCAGAAATGGCTTATAAATACAAACTGGAAATGGAGGAAAAACGATTAGAGATGAGACGGTTAGAACTAGAGATGGAGGCAAAACAAAGAGAGAGAGAACTGGAGGAAAAACGATTGGAGATGGAAGAAAGACAAAGAGAAAGAGAGAGAGAACAGGAGTTAGAATTGAAGAGAATGGAGTTTGAGCTAGAGAAACAAAGATTGGCTTTGTCTCAAACATCCAGTGATGTTCAGGAAGGGAGATCTGGAGGGGATACCCCAGATTTGATGAAGAAATTCCCAAAATATACCAAGGAGGATTGTCCAGAGAAATTCCTAATATCTTTTGAAAGATGTTGTCGTGATTTTGGAGTGGCTAAGGAAAAATGGATGACATACCTTAGGCCACAGATAAGTGGGAAACTTTTGCAGATTTATGGACAGATGCCGGAGGAGTCTTGTAGAGACTATGATCTGTTTAAGAAACAGGTTCAACAGGAATATAGATTGACTCCTGAATATTATAGATTTAAGTTCAGGACGTTGAAGAAAGATAAAACACAAAGTTTTGCTCAGGTGGCCTCTAGATTGTCTCAACTGTTCGATAGTTGGATAAAGATGTCTGAGGTAGAAGATTATCAACAGCTGAGGGAACTTTTGAAATTGGAACAATTTTTCCAATTAGTTCCTTATGAAATTCGTTGGGTGATTCAAGATCGCAAGCCATCCACGATTGTAGAGGCAGCGGGTATGGCAGATCAAATAACAACCTTGAAAGAAGGATTTAAAAGGGAAGATCTGCCAGGGGACAAAAGAACAAACAGGCAGCCATTTTATTCACAACAAAAGCGCCCACAGCAAGAAAAGGGTGCTGAATTAGAAGACACCACCTATAGGAGGCAGAGTGTAATAAGACCAACTGCTCCTGAGGTAAAACGACGGTGCTTTCAATGTGGAGAATGGAATCATTTAAAATATCAATGTCCCCTGTTAAAGAAGGAGAAAACAACCCTCTTTGTGAATAAAATGAAAGAAACACCAAGGGCAGAAGCAGATACTGTTTCAAAGGAGAGTTCAAGCTCAGAGCCTCAAGAGAAACAATGTTTGTTCATCCTGTCAGGCAGCCCATCTAAGGACTACTTAGAAACCATTTCTATTGATCACAAAGACAGGAAAGGACTCCGAGATACAGGTTCCGAAGTATGCATTGCGCACCCTGAAATAATACCTCAGAAATTTCAACAGCCAACCTCTGAAATAAAATTAAAAGGTTTAGGTCCCGCGATCCCGACACCCGTGGTGACCTTGCCAATAGAATATAAAGGATGGAAGGGTATGTGGGATTTTGCAGTCAGTCCTGACATACCATATCAATGTTTAATTGGAAATGATTTGGCTGAGGAGATTAAATACTGTAAGATGGCGTGTGGGGAGAAAAAATGTATCAACAAAAGCCCTGAACAGAAAGCCCTGTGTTTTGCCATCCGACAAGATGGGGATGATAGCCCAGAAGCCAGTGCTACAGTTGCTAAGGTTGTTACGAAGACAGGAGGAGTTGAGGAAATTCAACAGGAACAAAGAGCAGAAGAACAACCCTATAGATTTATTGCTGGAGGTGGTGTTCCAAATATAAAGTCAGAAGTGTACAGCCAGGAGAGACCATGCAAACGAGGAACAAGCCCTGCAGCAGAGCCGATTCCAGTGGCTGATTATTTGAGAGCCAGTGAAGAGAGTATAGAAACAATAGGTCTGGAAAGACAAGTGATAAATTCTGAGGAGAAAGAGGAATCCTTGGCCTTAAAAGATGTATTTCCTTCAGCTCCACATAAAGAAATTACCTCAGCCGAACTTTTTGACAAAGACAATAAAATAAAATCTAAAGGGAAAGCTGAAGAAAAACAGACTCTTGATCTGACAGTAGAAACTGATGAGAGTTCAAGATATCCAAGGACCTTATTTGAAACAAAGATCCAAACACCTGAAGGGCTAATTGAAATTAAGATGACTTCTAGACATGATTCCTTCACTATAAGGGTTCCAGAAGATGGCACAAAAGAACTTTTAAAGATTGGAACTGTAGTTGAAGTTAAGAATCTAAGTGAACCCTATCAGAAAACAATCATCAACAATTTGACTGAAGCAAGCTCGTATGCTATATCAGTTAACGGTGAAGATAAGAAGATTCTCAAACATTTTACACTTCATCTGAAGGAAGAAAAAGAGAATAAAAACCAAGCTAATAGACTGACAGAAGAGCTGATGTACGCAGACTGTATTGGTGGTGATAAAAAGAAAAAGCTGCAATTTCTAGCTTTAGAGGTTTGTCCAGATAGCAGTGATGAGCTTGCCATGAAGAAGGACAATATTCGTGTTCGTTCTTCTAATGACAGTGAATTCTCTTCAGTGCCAAGAAAAGATGCTAGAGGAATTCCAGATTATTCACTACAACCTGATGCTTCATGGAAGCAAGCCATTGTTCAAGCCCTGAAAGTCGATGGAAACAGAACTGTTCCTGATAATTGGAAGGTTAGATTAAAAGAAGAAACCCCAATAACAAAAAAGAGAGGAGAAAAGACTTGCAGACATCGTGTGAGGAAGAAAACCATATCTCCAGGTAATCAAAAAGACATCAAGGGACAAAAGAAGAAACCTAAAAAGAAGAAACGAAGAAGTGGAAAAAAGAAGCTAAAAGATCATCATAAAGAGACATTGCTGTAGACAGTTGGTTCAGTACAACCGAGGTTGTGTTTAAACCATGGGACATTGGACGCTAAGACATCTATGTCAATGATCAAATGTGGGAGTTTAACTGTTGTGTGGGCTATTAACAAAGTGGAACCATATGTATAGAGAAAAGTTGTGGTATGATATATAGATAAATGTCTTATACATTGACCAGACTAGGTAGAAGTTCAATTATATATGTTAATATAGGAAGGTAATAGATGTGTAATGTAGTGTAATATTTTAAAAATGGTTAACCTGTTTTAATGGCAGACATGTAAAATGTATATGATGTTATTACAGTGGTGAACTGTATATGTTTCATACCATAGGTATAAGATATAATCCCATTATATTAAAGTGTGGTAGGTATATACGTTTTACAATAGGCAATAAATATTTACAACTATATATATAAATATAGAAATGTTTAGATATATTGTTTATATGAAAAATGTTAGAAATGTGAGTCTTTGATACCACATCCATAGATGATAATAGATAACTGATTAATTAAAGGTTTGTATATATGTATAATTGAAATGTATTTAACCCTAATATGTTTCCCTTTCAGAATTGGTGTATATGTATTTATTGTTAAATGATATGTAGGATTATTTTTGCCATTCTAGGATTAAGAAATGTGCAAAAATATATTTCTGGGAAGGAAGGTGTAGAGAAATGTTTATTATAGAGTGTTTATTATACTGTATTTAAACTGTATTTATGTATTACATTTATTGCCATGGCCTAGCTGTGAGGGATAGGTTGCCATGGTAACAAGACAAAGCCTCAGAGGAGGTGGGCGGAGCTAAAGGAGTAAAAGATTTGAAAGTGGCAGTTAAGCTCCAGTCAGGCGGAAGAGACCCTGAGGAGAAGAGGAGAGCCAGTTAAGGGCTCTGGGAAATAGCAGAGTCAAGAAAGGACTCTGGGAAAAGTAGTTTTGTCCGGTGGAAGAGACCCGGGGAAGAGGAGTGCCAGTTAGGGCTCTGTTGTGAAGCTGTGAGAATTCAGTAGTTCCTAGAATTTGTGAATATTTCTTCAGCAAGAAAGCTGAAGGTGTTACCTTGTTAGATTGCTTAGGTTAAAGGAATCTAACAGAGGGGGTTTTCAGGATTGCCAGTAAGGAAAGACTGGTGATCAGTGGTTTGTTCCGAGTATAGGGCAAACCGTGTGGATATTCACAATAGGGAACTCTGAAGTAGTATAAGCACTTCACTAAAGAAGAAGTTTGTAGAATTGTATCATCAGAAGCATGTATCTCAAACCAGCCATTTTGTAACATCAAGCCTTGTGCCAAGTTCAAATTCTCAAAACTGCAACAATTACGTTCTGTTAACAATAAATCTTGTTCTCTTTGTATTTCAAACCTGCCTCCTCGATTGCTTTCATGCTTGGTGCATTCCACACTACCAAAGTCACCTCACAACACAACTAAAGATAAACAGAGACCTAAACCAGCGTCTCTAAACATATTGGTGGCAGCTTAATTGATATCTAAAAGAAGGTTCCTCACAGAATATTAGTGGCTTTAAAGAAGATTAATGCTTCCTCACATAATTTTGTTGACAAGCGGTGGGATTAGTGCTTCTTTACAATGGCCATCTGTCGGGGTGCTTTGAATGCAATTTTCCTGCTTCTTGGCAGAATGGGGTTGGACTGGATGACCCATGAGGTCTCTTCCAACTCTATGATTCTATGATTCTGTGATTCTATTATGGTTTATTTAAATGTAAAGATAAAAATGGGAGGGAGTCCAAAATTACCAGCATCTCTTAGCTTAGGCTCTTATTAGGGATATAACTTTTGCTAATTTGGTTCTCCAATGAAACAATTATAGCAATTTTCTTCCCACTGTGAGAAAGTTATCAAAAACTACTTATTCTTCAAAAACTATTTGCAGTTTGGAGATTATTCTGTGCAAAATATTCACATGGAAGTTTTTGTGTGTGAAATACGGCATTGTCTGTGCAGGAAACATCATTTCCTGCATAGAAAAATAATATTCCTTCTTAGAAATGTTGGTCAAGCGCCATCAACATAGCCATGTCTGCCAATACTACCCCCTTTCAAAACAAACTGACAGTATGGCAACCAAAAGTTTCCAAAGTTTTGCAGACTAATGTGCTGAGAAATAATATCTGTGAAGGAAAGCAGCTAGAGAGATACTTTGGGGTGGAACTTCTTCTCTCAAGGCATCCCATAACTGGGGAAAGGACTGCAGAGTATCCTATTTGGGGACCAAAAACCACATGCGAATTTTGTACATAATAAATCTCAAAATGCGAATATTCTCCTTATTTCATTATTTTAAATTAAATTACATTAAAGGGAGAAATTGCCCTTTCTCTTTCCACCCAGCTATGTCCAATCCCACCAGTATGAGCAGAATGTAGCAGGTTGCTTGTCAAAATGCCAGAAATGTGCCTTAAAGTATATAACAATTTGCTTGCAGTTTATGATCTAAATCCCTAGCTTAAGGAGACCCATTAAATCAGTTGTTGAATGGAAAGTCAACACGTAGGTAAAACCTGTTAATTCATTGGGTCTACTCAAGTTGGAACTAGCAATTGGAAACAGGACTGTAAATAGGAAAGCAGTGATTTGACAGGATGCAGTGCTCTTTAACTCACCTAAATACCCCAAAGGCATCAGATCCCATCTGACCTTAGAAGCTAAGTAGGATTAGCCCTGGCTAGTATTTGGATGGGAGACTGCCAATGAGTATTCCTTGATTTAGAAAACGCTATGAGGTTGCCATACGTTGGCAGGTGACTTCAAACACATACACACACATAATGGCAGGATGAGAACTTCTGGCAGGCCTTGAGATTTTGCAATATGAAGGGGATTTTGTAGCATTCTGCCCTTAAAATGACTTTCAACCCAGCAATCGCTGGAGGAAATAGTGCCCAGCGGTTCTTCTGCAATTGACAAGATTCTGCAATGAGCTATTTTCCTCAGTATATGAGGTAACTATTCTCTTTTGTACAGAGTGATTTTGTAACAGGAACTTTTGATCTTCAAGATGTTCTCTTTTATGGCGGGAGTTGCTTCAGCATCATGCGCTGCATGAGTTTCGCCCTGGAAAACTGCGAGAAGAAAGACGGCAACTACTCCATCTTCGCCTTGCTGAAATACAATTTCTACCTCCCCTTCTTCTTCTTTGGGCCAATCATGACCTTCGACCGATTCTACGAGCAGGTGGGATGCTGTCCTCTACCATATGTGCCATCACGTGTTTTTTCTAAAATTGATTATAATGCCTGTATCTCTCTTTTTGCTTTAAAAGTATGCAAAAAAAAATGAAACATGTAACATGAGCCAAGAAAGCTTAATCCAACTTGGTGGCTTCAAAATATGTCCGACTACAATTTGGGAGGATATTTTGGGATCTGAAGAGCAAGAGATCTCTATTTTGGGAACTATAGAGCAGCAGCCACCATATATGAAGATTGGAAGTAGTAGACCAGTGGCCAATCTACTGGATCCATTGGGCTGATTCAATAGACCCATTGAAACAGTGAGACTGACGTAATTGTTGACTTACTAATGAGTTCATTGGGTTTACTCTAGCATGAGCTCATGGCAATATAATTTAGGGGTAAATCTACACTGTAGAATGAATGCAGACACCACCTTGACTGCCATGGCTTAATGCTGTGGAATCATCTTGAAAAATATTGTGACTCTGGAAGTAGGAATGAGAAGTCTTTGATGATCCCAGAACTTGCCTCGAAATAATTCCTGATGAAGAAAAAGGTCTTGTGGATCTCCAGAATGAATTGTGTGTAGGAACAAAACTTAGGGCTGCCAGAGAGTGTATTTTGCTATCTGGATGGGCTTTCTGTGTTGCGTGATGTATTTCGTATCTTCCATAATCTGACACCAAGTCATCTAGAACACAACGGGCAGGAAAGATTCTGCTCACATTTCCAGATAACCAGAAAATTCCACTTGCATTGTTTTCTGCATGATAGTAACTCGCTAGCTATCAAGTCCTATAGTCATCAACATCATCTCTCCCAACAGGTCCATGTCAGTGAGCTGCGGCGTAAAGATTATGAGATGTGGCACATCCGAGTCCATGCCATCACCCACCTTGTGGCCATTGTGGTTGTGGATGTCTTTTTCCACTACTTCTACATTCTGACCCTCCCTTCGGACATGAAGTTTGTAAGCCGGCTCTCCGACTGGGCCTTGGGTGAGTGGCTATCTTTGATTTACTTTCCAAAGATGCTTCTCATGTGCAAGCATAATATATTCTCATAAATTGCTCTCACAAGAGATATCTGATAGGGGAAGGGGAGAGAAACAACCCACATTCTGGATTGCTTACTTCACAGGGATATGAAACAGGATTCATCTGAGAACTTCACTTGGCTTCTACTCTTCAAATAGTCGAACATATATATTCTAGTTTCTCTTCAGATCGTACTCTTCAAATATCTAGTCCAGTGGATCTCAACCTGCGGTCCCCAGATGTTTTTGGCCTATAATTCCCAGAAATCCCAGCCAGTTTACCAGCTGTTAGGATTTCTAGGAGTTGAAGGCCAAAAACATCTGGGGACCCCAGGTTGAGAACCACTGGTCTAGTCCTTCTTATTAGGCCTGGACAATGGCGTCACTAGGGTTTCTCTGCTGTTGTAGCAACTCCACTACAGAATAAGTCACATTCTGGTGCCTAATACTAAACTGAGATCAGGGCAGTTTTTTGCCATATAGTTGTGCAAATCGTTGGAGAGGAGCTCCAACTATTGTGATTTGATTTGAGTTGTGATTTGATGGTGTGAAGGTTGGGACCGTTATCTGAATGAGACCTACAATAGGTGTTCCATTTCCAAGCTCTGCAGATAACCTGTTTTGAAGACTCAGACATCAATCCTGCTCAGCATCTGTACTTGGGGTGACATATGTATAAATATGTGAGAGGAAGCCACAGGGAGGAGGGAGCAAGCTTGTTTTCGGCTTCCCTGGAGACTAGGATGCAATGGAACAATGGCTTCAAACTACAAGAGAGGAGATTCCATCTGAACATGAGGAAGAACTTCCTGACTGTGAGAGCCGTTCAGCAGTGGAACTCTCTGCCCCGGAGTGTGGTGGAGGCTCCTTCTTTGGAAGCTTTTAAACAGAGGCTGGATGGCCATCTGTCGGGGGTGATTTGAATGCAATATTCCTGCTTCTTGGCCGAATGGGGTTTGACTGGATGGCCCATGAGGTCTCTTCCAACTCTTTAATTCTATTGAAATGGGAAGGCGCCATTTGGCTTTTTGACTCAGGTCTCCAAGCTCAAGAAAACCAAGTATCCCAATCCATGTTAGCTTCTTTGAGGTCAATCAAGCAATTCTCTAGTTCTGTCTGCTTCCATTCCTCTTAGGTTCTGCTCCCTCTGCTGTCTAAAATACTTTGAAATGAGGTTTCATTTCTCTATTGCTCTCAGAAACAGAACCCTGATGAGTGCTGCCCATAGCTCTCTGTTGTTGGCTTTCTGGACTCCAACGTGTAGCCCCTCTCTCTTCCTCTTTCTTTCATAGCGGGCTTGGCTTACTCCAACTTGGTGTATGACTGGGTAAAAGCCGCCGTGATGTTTGGGGTCATCAACACCATTGCCCGGCTGGACCACCTGGACCCTCCTCAGCCCCCCAAATGCATCACCATGCTCTATGTCTTTGCAGAAACGTGAGTGACCCCTGATACAGCTACACCAGAGACACTGTCTTCCAGTTATCCCGCCAACTACTTCAGGGGATAGGACTAGAATACCTCTGGGATATATTTGAAAACTGAAATAAAGTCCATTAATTCCAATTTTAGACATGACACTGCTCTCCCAGCTTTTATTTTTAGACTTAAGACCTGTTTATTGCATAAGTTGCCTAGAGAGAAATAAGTTAGAAACCAATTAAATTAAATGCAGGTTTAGGTTCCATTTACACTGCCATGATAATGCAGTGTAGACTCATATAATCCAGTTCAATGCAGTTCAATCTGCATCATATGTCTGTATCTCTTATAAAGTGTTGGTTTAACCTCCAGTTTGCTATGAATTACGATGTTGCGAGATGATGCCTGTCTTAAAAAGTAGATCACCAACATAAAATGTTTGGAAGGTCCAAATATCACCTTTTTTCAAATATTAAAGCATGGATTTCATGTCCTCTCTCAACTTTCCCTTCTTCAAGCTAAACATACCCAGCTTCTTAAGCCGTTCTTCATTGGGATTCATAGTTTCCATGCATTTAACTATTTTGATTGCCCTTCTCTGGACACCTTCTAACTGGTCAATAGACTCAGTGTAGATGGGGCCTTATAAGCAAGTTGACACAGTGTGTGTGTGTTATAATGGATGTGCATGGGCCCAGTTACTATAAACCTGTCCACTAATCATCTCAAAATGCACAATAAAGGCAGAAATCTAGAAAATCTACTTAATTGGAAGCATCTAACTCTTAAAAACCTTTGTTTTTGTCTCCCAGGCACTTTGACAGAGGAATTAATGACTGGCTATGCAAGTAAGTTTCCTTACTTCTCTTGTTCTGGGATCTCCAAGAGGTTTCCATGTCTCAAAGCATATGATTGGGAACCTAAGAGTGGAAAATAGCAACAATTCATTGATTTTTCATAATTTTTGGATCTACGAAATCCCATACTATTATGGCCTATTCTGTTTGTGACTCTCCAGGTACGTCTATGATTACCTTGGGGGGAACCATGACAACATCTTGAAGGAGCTGGTGGCCACCATTTCCACATTTGCTGTCACCACCCTCTGGTTGGGTCCTTGTGAGCTCGTTTACATCTGGTCTATCTGCAATTGCTTTGGCCTCAATTTTGAGTTATGGGTGCAGCAGTTCTTTCAGCTGAAGCCATTTGCCAGCATAGAGGTGAGCATCTAGGTATCTTAGTAGACCACACAACAGTGTGATGGCAGCCAAAAAAGGCAATGCAAATCTAAGATGTATCAATATTGGTCTCATGCCTCAAATGAGAAAAGTCATGGTAAAGAGATTGAAAGATGAAAATGGGAGAAAAACAAGAGGAGCAAAGTAAGATTAGGGAGATAATGGCAACATATTATCTATATAAGGAGGAGAGGGTAGTGTAAAGAAACTTAAACATCAGAGAAAAAATTGTGAAGGAAGACAGTTGAGTTATTAAATCAACCAATAACACAAGAGGAAATACTAAGGGTAATTAAAAGGTTAAAGGGAGCTAAGACACCAGGACCGGATGGATTCCCAACGGAATATTATAAAGCATATATGGGAGCATTAGCACCATACTTAACAGAGTTGTTTAATGAAATATACATTAAGCAAAAAGTCCCTCAAACATGGAAAGTATCAGAAATTATTAGTATACCAAAAAAGGGAAGAGATTTAACACAACCAGGGTCATATAGAGCTATTAGTTTACGCAATCAGGGTTACAAAACATTTGGCAAAAAGATTGGAAATTATAATGCCAAAAATAATCAAAGAAGATCAATATGGATTTGTGAATAGAAGAAAAATTGGGGATTCAATAAAAATGTGGTAATCACAATGAATCATGCAAATTTGAATAAGGAAAAAATTGAATTCTAAAATTGGACATTTATAAAGCTTTTGATCAGGAAAAGAGATAGCTTCTAAATATTAGGAAGAACCTCCTGAAGGTAAGAGCTCTGTGGCAGTGAAATACTGTAGGTTCTTAAACAGAGGCTGGTTGACCATCTGTCAAGAGTGCTTTGTTTGTGTTTTCCTATCTGACAAAAGGGGGATTGAACTAGATAGCCTTTGGGGTCTATTTCAACTCTATAATGCTAAGGAGACACTTCACTTTGCTGTATAATCAGCCTTTTAAGGCCCTTTGACCCAAGGATGGGTCATTTTGGGTGGTCCACAATCATTGTCTACCCCCAGAACCTCTGCAGGTCACTCTAATTATTCTGGGGAGCTTTGGGTCTTACTTAATTTCCTTTCCTAGCTCATGCTTTATGTTTCCTCTCTTTGGCAGGGACTGATGTCCGAGGCAATGTCCCGACGGATCCGGGCCTTCTTTGGGGCGGCCAATTTCTGGGCCATTGTCCTCTATAATATCCTCGCCCTCAACAGCCTAGACTTTGCACTTCTCGTCTCCAGGAGAATCCTCCAAATAGGTAAATGGTTAGAGAGTATTGCAGAATATTCTATTCTAATACAATTAAATACATTTATTGAGCTTTGGAAAATCCCGATGAAAAGAATCTTGGACCGAAGAGAATTTTCAGAGTTTGAGATTTCTTCTGTTGTGGTTTTGTCTGAACGCAACAATTTGAACATGGTATATTGCAATTCTGCGCAGAAATACTATTTTCTGTGCAGAAAATTGTGTTTTTATAAAGCAAAAATTGTGATAATTGAGCATTTGTTCTGTGCAAAGTGCACACTTTTAGTGATTTACATAGAAAACAGAACCGTCTGCATTGAAAACTGGAGCTGTTTCTTGTACCTTTAACAGTTGTGTAGAAGAGGAAATTCCAGCAGTTGCTAGTTGTTGTGTGTCTTTCAATCATTTCCTATTTATGACAGACCTAAGCCAAACCTATCACTGGTTTTCTGAGACTGAGAGAGTGTAATTCACCCAAGGTCACACAGAGAGTTTGCATGGTCAAGTGGAGATATGGACCCTGGTCTCCAGGGTGGAAGTCCAGCACTCTGACCCTACTGTGCCATTTCAGATGTCTTACAAGGAAATATCATGGTTGAATGGTTTTGCTCACAGACCGATCTTACTTTTATTTACTCAGGTGGTCCCTTGTTGTCCAAGTAAGATTGTCCTCCAAGTGTGGTATCCTGGCGGTGGGCACGTAGGTGACTGTGGAACCCTATTTTTGATCCACATGTTCTCCTACAGAGAGAGCATCGGTTTCCAGGTGGAAGGCAGTCCCGGTTGGGGTTGGCTTGACGTGCCTTCCTCTTGGCACGTTTCTCTCTTTCGCCTTCCATTCGTGCCTCTTCAAATTCTACAGCACTGCTGGTCACAGCTGACCCCCAGCTAGAGCCCTCAAGGGCCAGGGCTTCCCAGTTCTCGGTGTCTATGCCACAGTTTTTAAGGTTGGCTTTGAGCCCATCTTTAAATCTCTTTTCCTGTCCACCAACATTCTGTTTTCCATTCTTGAGTTTGAAATAGATTCCATCAGTGCTGCCTCTGAAAAATCCTGCAAATCTCTTGGGAAGACAGGCGGACAAATGTCAGCGTGCTGGAAGAAACAAAGAGTAATTGCTTTGGGAGACAGTGATCGGGCATTTGGACAATGTGGCCTGTCTAGCGGAGTTGATGGTGGAGGACCATCGCTTCAATGCTGGTGGTCTTTGTTTCTTCCAGCACGCTGACATTTGTCCGCCTGTCTTCCCAAGAGATTTGCAGGATTTTTCAGAGGCAGCACTGATGGAATCGTTCCAGGAGTTGAGTGTGACGTCTGTAGATAGTCCACATCTTGCAGGCGTATAGCAGGGTTGGGAGGACAATAGCTTCATAAGCAAGCACCTTGATATCTCTATGGATGTCCCAGTCCTCAAATACTCTGTGCTTCATTTGGAAAAATGCTGCACTCGCAGAGCTCAGGCAGTGTTGTATTTCAGTGTCAAACCAATTACCCCAAGGCTGTCTAGATAGAGATTTGCAGGTCTGACTTTTTCAGATTGTTTATTCACAGACTTGTGATTTCTATGTAGGACCCTCTAGGTCCTCCATCATGACTCCATTGTCACATTCAGGAGAGACATGATGGTGGGCCTAAAGTTTCTTAGAAAGGTGTCTTCACAGGTTAAAAGTAGCATTTTAATTAAAATCTTGCAAAGTCCTAAACCTCCAAACTCAGCAAATGTGGAGAGAACACTTACGTGTGAAATGCATCCATTCTATGGCTGAAATAAGTTCTGCTGTTCATAGTCTTACAGTAGCTAAAGAACAGGCATTTGGCTTCACCTACATTGTGGTATTCATGTAGTTTGATGCCACCCTACCATGGAATCATGGAAGATGTTGTTTTACAAGGTCTTTAGCCTTTTGTGTTAAAGAGTGCTGGGTCCTCACCAAATTACAACTACCAGGATTCCAAAGCATTACACAATGTCAGTTAAAGTGTATTGTCGAAGGCTTTCATGGCCGGAATCACTGGGTTGTTGTAGGTTTTTTCGGGCTATATGGCGATGTTTTAGAGGCATTTTCTCCTGACGTTTCGCCTGCATCTATGGCAAGCATCCTCAGAGGTAGTGAGATCTGTTGGAAGTAGGAAAATGGGTTATGTATCTGTGGAATGACCAGGGTGGGACAAAGAGCTCTTGTCTGCTGGAGCTAGGTGTGAATGTTTCAACTGACCACCTTGATTAGCATTTAATGGCTTGAAAGTGCCTGGGGGGAATCTTTTGTTGAGAGTGATTTGATGTGCCTGATTGTTTACTCTCTGTTGTTTTGCTGTTGTAATTTCTGAGTTTAATACTGAACAGAAAGGAAGAAACCATGAAAATGAACAAAATCTGGCTACCAGTATTAAACTCAAAAATTACAACAGCAAAACAATCAGGCACATCAAATCACCTCTCAAAGAAAGATTCCCCCAGGCACTTCCAAGCCATTAAATGCTAATCAAGGTGGTCAGTTGAAACATTCACACCTAGCTCCAGCAGACAAGAGCTCTGTGCCCCACTCCAGTCATTCCACAGATATATAAACCCATTTTCCTACTTCCAACAGGCGTCACTACCTCTGAGGATGCTTGCCATAGATGCAGGCAAAACGTCAGGAGAAAATGCCTCTAGAACATGGCCATATAGCTCGGAAAAACCTACAACAACTCAGTTAAAGTGGCTCAGATGGCACAAATTCTACAGTGTAGATGCACCATTGTCTGACTGGGTCCAGTGATGAAACACCTCCCTTGGAGCCCATTTCATGGCATCTCCTTCTCCATCTCAGGTTTCCCTCTCAGCACCTTCTCCATTTGGCTCATCACGTACTGCGGGGTGCAGCTGATCAAAGAGAGAGAACGGATCCTGGCCATCCGAGAGGAAGAGAGAGAAGCCAAGGAAAAGGCAGAGTAAAGGAGAAGAGGAAGACCGGCAGCTGCCCCTTGCCGTCCTCGATCACCGGATGCTGCCAGCTGCAGAGCTCTCCCGTAGCCGCAGACCACCTCACCAGTGCAATAAAAATCCTTTTGCAGTTCAAATAAAAAGATATTTTCTATAAGACTTCAATGCGCACCTGTGATCAAAGTTATGTGGCCGTGATTGAGACCCAAGACGTTGTCCTGCCTGAGGCAAAACCCACCCAATGCTAGGTCAAAGTGAGTGCCTTGGCTCACAAGGAAGCATCCACTTTGCTGGGTGATAAAAACTAATAGCCGCATCACATTATCCCAGGCATGGGCAAACTTGGGCCCTCCCTCCAGGTGTTTTGGACTTCAACTCCTACAATTCCTAACAACTTACCGGCTGTTAGGAATTGTGGGAGTTGAAGTCCAAAATACCTGGAGGGTGGGCCCAAGTTTGCCCATGCCTGCACTATACTGTTATAGTGCTGTAACACTATGTAAAGCTATTTTTGTTCCTAGGTTATAAATGTCATTTCCTAATGACATGGGAAAGGTTTATTAAACTGCAGAAACTTTGTTTCTGTGGGAGGAACATCCTGCTACAGCACATTTTGCTCATCCATTTATGAGCCTCCAGTGGCACAGTGGGTTAAAGCATTGAGCTGCTGAGCTTGTTGATCAAAAGGTCGCAGGCTTGATTCTGGGGAGCGGCGTGAGCTTCCACTGTTAGCCCTAGCTTTTGCCAACCTAGCAGTTTGAAAACATGCAAATGTGAGTAGATCAATAGGTACTGTTCCGGTGGGAAGGTAACGGCGCTCCATGCAGTCATGCCGGCCACATGACCTTGGAGGTGTCTATGGACAACGCTGGCTCTTCTGTATGCCAAGTTTGGATCAATTCCATCATTAGTGGAGTTCCAAATGCTGTTTGATTGTAAGTGAACTATAAATCGTAGCATCTCCCAAATGACAAAATCAACCCCCCCTCCCCACAACCCCACCAGTATTCAAATCTGAGTGTATCGGGTATGCTGCGGTTAGCACAATGGATTAAATCAACAGCTACAGAAAATCTTGTCGACTGGAAGGTTGGCAGTTCAAGCCGCGGGTCAGGCTGAGCTCCCGCAGTCAGCCCTAGCTTCTGCTCACCTAGCAGTTTGAAATCAGCAGTGTGAGTAGATAAATAGGAACCGCTTTCAGGGGGAGGTAAAAAGGCGCCCCCGAAGACATGCTGGCAAAGGTGTCCATGGACAACAGGCTCCTCGGCATGGAAAAATGGAACAATAGCACCTCCCCATGTCCAAGTTGAGCACAGGCTCCAGATGCTGGTAATGAGAAATGAGGGAAGCCTTTTCTCTGTCTATGCACTGTTTGCCTTTATTAATTGTATAAAGGCATTGAATGTTTGCCATATATGTATTCTGTAATCTGCTCTGAGTCCGCTTCGGAAGATAGAACAGAATATAAATAAAGTATATTATTTTACTGACACAAAAACACAGCATGTCACAGCAAATGAGATCTATATGCTGGATTTTGTATCACAAAATCACAAGTTGAACACGTCCCAAGCGTCTAGGACTGTGTGATGTATTTTCGAATGATGCGTTCAGATCCAAGTCAGGTGTTCTTTTGCAGTTGAGAGATCGTGATTTTGTCAATGTTTATGGTTTCCAAATGCCGGCTGAGATCTTTTGGTACGGCACCCAGTGTGCCGATCACCACTGGGACCACCTGTACTGGTTGATGCCAGAGCCTCTGGCTTGGTTGGACCTGCTAGTAGTTACACTACCGCCAGCACAGCTCTCAGCATCTGTTGTACCTCAGGTTAAGATTCACCTTGCTTTCTCTGACAAAACCAGCCAAACTTGTGAGGTAGGAAGTTTATTGAAACAGTCAAAGTATAAGCAGTAAAAGATCAGTGGTACAAGGTAAAAATCCAATAAAATCCCTTTGAGTCCAAGCAGGAGACGTGAAGCAAAGCAGCAGAGCAAGAACCAGGAAGTAGCATAAGGTTACATGAAGCAGGCTGTTTCCAAGTCTCAAGCCCCCGAGCCGGAGCTAAAGCGAGCCATATCGCAACGTTGAAACTGACACAGGATCAATTTCAAGGCAGGTTACTTATACGTTACACATCAAAACAGCAAACATCAAACAAGCAGCTAACGAGCAGTTTTCCCACCAGATGAGCTCAACACTTCGCTGCAAGCCGTTAACTCCTTCGCAACACCTGGCCAGCATGACCTTGCTTCCCAGCAACTGACTTATCAGCTACATTCCATTCTTGTGAAGACACAGGCCTGTCTCTAGATTCATGAGAAGAAAACTGCAAGCCCACATCTGCACTACTCTCATTCCCATCACTCTCATTCCCATCATGTTGGTGCTGAACCACAACAGCATCCTTGGAACAGTTAAGCCCCCCACCATGACAAGGTGGTACCCAATGGGGGGAAAGTATATTATTATTATTATTATTATTATTATTATTATTATTATTATTATTATTAGAAACACAACAAGATGAGTCAACAGCAGACACTCTGCTGGCTATTGTATTGAATTATTATTACTATTTTACTGACACAAAAGCACAGCATGTCACAGCAAACGAGATCTATATCCTGGATTTCATATCACAAAATCACAAGTCAAACACTTCCCAAGCATCTAGGACTGTGTGATGTATTTTCGAATGATGCGTGCAGATCCAGGTGGTCTTTTGCAGTTGACAGATCATGATTTTGTCAATGTTTGTTTCCAAATGCCGGCTGAGATCTTTTGGCACGGCACCCAGTGTGCCAGTGACCACTGGGACCACCTGTACTGGTTTATGCTGCCAGAGCCTTTGCAGTTCGATTTTGAGGTCTTGATAATGGCTGAGTTTTTCCTGTTGTTTTTCCTCAATGTGACTGTCACTCGGTATGGCAACATCAATAATCCAGACTTTTTTCTTTTCTACAATCGTGTATTGTGTTTGCTAGTCTGGATTTGAAAGTCCCACAGTATTTTTGCATGTTCATTTTCCGTAACCATTATTATTATTATTATTATTATTATTATTATTATTATTATTACTACTATTATAGTAATAATAATTATTATTATATATTACATACAACTATTTATAACTACCTTTCTCCCCGTGGAGATTCAATATATAAAATATTATTTATTTATATGTTTTTGTTTTTGTTTAGGCGATCCCTCCTCGCCTTCTCTCATTCGCCCTCCCTTTGTAGCTCTTAGTATTCCACAGCACTGCTGATTACAGCTGACCTCCAGTTATATTATATAGTGTGGAGCCCCCGGTGGCGCAGTGGGTTAAACCCCTGTGCTGGCAGGACTGAAGACCGACAGGTCGCAGATTCAAATCCGGGGAGAGGCGGATGAGCTCCCTCTATCAGCTCCAGCTCCTCATGCAGGGACATGAGAGAAGCCTCCCACAAGGATGATAAAAACATCAAATCATCCAGGCATCCCCTGGGCAACGTCCTTGCAGACGGCTAATTCTCTCACACCAGGAGTCACTCCTGACACGACAAAAAAAAAAACTATTATAGTACTTCACCAAACTACAAGACCAGGAATCCCAAGGGATGTGGAACATTAGCACTGTAACAATGTAGTATGATAGTTGTTTCACAAGAAAAAAGCATTTTGGTCCTTTTTTAACATTCAGAATCTCCTTGATGTGATCAACATCAATGGTTTGTGACATCACAAGAGATGAAATCTCAGGAATGGTCCTGAGTTTGATTCCAGGCTCTGAGATTTCTGGAAGTTTTTGTTTGGTGAGGTTCGAGTATTCTTTGGCACAGAAGTCAAAGGCCTTGGGGAACTACAGCTCCCAGGATCCCATAGCATTGAAACCATGGTAATTAAAGTGGTGTCACACTGCATTGATTCCACCATGTAGATGCACTCCTGAACTAATGTACCATCTTAACCACATGTTTGCGGATGATGTTTTCGGCCCTACAATTGCTCCCTTTTTCCAGACCTTTCACATGACCTCCACTATGGGTCATCATCCTGAAAGAAATGGAGCCATCCAGTCCCTTGGCTTTGAAAGAGAGGGACAAAATCGTAAGCTCCATGACGCATCAGTGACAGCGAATTAATTCCATGCGCTGTCCTGGAAGACAAACTCATCCCTTCCACAATGAGCCAAAATTAAATCGGGAAACTGGACCTGCTGGAATTTTTGCAGAAGGATCTAAAGTTAGATGCCTAGCCTACCAATGGAACTATGAGCTCACCGTCGGGGACTGGGGGATGCATCTACACTGTCAAATTAAGGCAGTTTGCCACCACATTTGCCATGGCTCAATGCTATGGAACCCTACAGTGTAGAAGCACCCCTTGACTGCCACAGGTCATGGAAGGTTGACAAAGCAGCAGCTGCGCATTGATGTCCACTGTAGCAACTCGATTAAAGATTACAGAGCCAGTCAAATGTTAAGTCCTCTTGGAAAGGGGCAAGTTAATGCAGATGGGGAAATATAATCCGCAGAAGGAGAGAGGATTAAGAACATGGCTGGGAGCCAAGGCCCTGCACGGCTTTGGGAAGCTCTGGGAAGGCTTTGCTCCCTGCAAAAAGGCATGCCAAGTACAGGGCGGATTATGCGCCGCAGCTGTTGTGCATTGAAGGCTACACCTGTAAGTGCAAATAATCAGGAGTCTGCATACTTTTGCACCAAGGAGGGCCAGATAAAGCCTGATTTCTGGAAGCACACTAGCATTGCATAGCTTGAGTAAGAAGGAGACAGTCTTTGGAAAAAATTGCCTTCTTTGCTTTGGACCATCTCTTGGTTCCAAATCTTTGCCTTCCAACCACAAGTGTGTAAATCTGAAGAGTCAAGATTTTAGCTTGTAACACTTTGCATCCTTAATCACATGTGTTAAGAGATTTAAAGAGATACAATCCAAAAATATGGATGCATCTCCAGGTTTCAGCATACCACAACAAATCCATTCTTAATCTAGAACAGTGGTCCTTAACCTATGGGTCTCCAGATGTTTTGGCCTACAACTCCCAGAAATCCCAGCCAGTTTACCAGCTGTTAGGATTTCAGGGAGTTAAAAGCCAAAACATCTGGAGACCCCAGGTTGAGAACCACTGGTCTAGAATAATAGAATCATAGAATAATAGAGTTGGAAGAGACCACATAGTCCATCTAGTTCAACCCCCTGCCATGCAGGGAAAGCACGATCAAAGTATCCCTGACAGATGGCCATGCATTCTCTGTTTAAAAGCCTCCAAGGAAGGAGCTTCCACCAGACTCTGAGGCAGAGAGTTCCACTGCTGAACAGCTCTCCTTACAGTCAGGAATCATAGAAGCATAGAGTTGGAAGAGGCCTCATGGGCCATCCAGTCCAACCCCATTCTGCCAAGAAGCAGGACAATTGCATTCAAAGCACTCCTGACAGATGGCCATCCAGCCTCTATTTGAAAGCTTCCAAAGAAGGGGCCTCCACCATACTACGGGGAGAGAGTTCCACTACTGAACAACTTTTTCACACAGTTAGGAAGTTCTTCCTCATGTTCAGATGGAATCTCCTTTCTTGTAGTTTGAAGCCATTGTTCCATGTCCTAGTCTCCAGTAGAAAACAAGCTTGCTCCCTCCCCCCTATGACTTCCCTTCACACATTTATACATGGCTATCTTGTCTCCTCTCAGCCTTCTCTTCTGCAGGCTAAACATGCCCAGCTCTTTAAGCCACTCCTCATAGGGCTTATTCTCCTGACCTTTGATCATTTTAGTTGCCCTCCTCTGGACACATTCCAGCTTGTCAATATCTCTCTTCAATTGCGGTGCCCAGAACTGGACACAATATTCCAGGTGTTACGGTCAGAATCTACGCACCTGATAACTTTCAAAAGTGGTGCATTACAACCCCTTGTTGCCAAATGTAGTGGATTACAAACCATCCTGGGAGTTTTTGTTCTTTAGCCTTCTCTGCCCAAAGGTGCGGGTGCCTCACTAAACTACAGCTCCCAGGATTCCATAGCACTGAACCATGGCAGTCAATGTTGGGTCAAAATGCATTAAGTCGACAGTGTAGATGCACCCATCATCTGAGCCAGGTTGACTTCCTTTAGGTTTAATTTGTCAATAGCAATATTCCAAATCAGTCTTCCTCAATGTGGCATTTCAATGTGTTGGACTACAATACCCATCATCCACAATGACTGCCTGTGGATGGTAAGTGCTGTAGTCTGAAGCATCCAGATGAGGTTGGAGAAGGTAATTAATTATTGGGCAACTACAGAGAGTGCCCAATTGCCAGATTGCCAATATCCGCTGGATAATGGAGAAAGGCAGGGAGTTTCAGAAAAACATCTACTTCTGCTTCATTGACTATTCTAAAGCCTTTGACTGTGTGGATCATAATAAATTGTGGCAAGTTCTTGGTGGGATGGGCACCTCAAGCCCCCTTCCCTCTCTCCTGAGGAATCTGTACAAGGACCAAGGAGCCACAGTCAGAACTGACCACGGAGGAACAGACTGGTTCAAGATTGGGAAAGGTGTCCGGCAAGGCTGCATCCTCTCACCCAACCTTTTTAACTTGTATGCAGAACACATCATGCGAGGATGTGCGGGGCTGGATGAATGCAAAGCTGGGGTGAAAATTGCTGGAAGAAACATTAACAACCTCAGATATGCAGATGACACCACCCTGATGGCCGAAAGCGAGGAGGAGCTGAGGAGCCTTCTAATCAAGGTGAAAGAAGAAAGCGCAAAAGCCGGGTTGCAGCTAAACGTCAAAAAAACCAAGATTATGGCAACAAGAATGATTGACAACTGGGAAATAGAAGGAGAAACCGTGGAGGCCGTGACAGACTTTGTATTTCTAGGGGCAAAGATTACTGCAGATGCAGACTGTGGCCAGGAAATCAGAAGACGCTTCCTTCTTGGGAGGAGAGCAATGTCCAGTCTCGATAAAATAGTGAAGAGTAGAGACATCAGACTGACAACAAAGATCCATTGCCTAGTCAAAGCCATGGTATTCCCTGTAGTCACCTACGGATGTGAGAGCTGGACCTTAGGGAAGGCTGAGCGAAGGAAGAGAGATGCTTTTGAACTGTGATGTTGGAGGAAAGTGCTGAGAGTGCCTTGGACTGCGAGAAGATCCAACCAGTCCATCCTCCAGGAAATAAAGCCCAGCTGCTCATTGGAGGGAAGGAGACTAGAGACAAAGTTGAAGTACTTTGGCCACATCATGAGGAGACAGCAAAGCCTAGAGAAGACAATTATGCTGGGGAAAGTGGAAGGCAAAAGGAAGAGGGGCCAACCAAGGGCAAGATGGATGGATGGCATCCTTGAAGTGACTGGACTGACCTTGAAGGAGCTGGGGGTGGTGACGGCCGACAGGGAGCTCTGGCGTGGGCTGGTCCATGAGGTCACAAAGAGTCGGAGACGACTGAACGAATGAACAACAACAACAACAACAAACAGAGAGTGCACCTACACAGTAGAATTAATGCAGTTTGACCCCACTTGAACTAACATGGCTAAGTGCCTTATCACAGAAGGCAAAAGACCTAGTAAAACTACAACTCCCACTATTCCATAGCATTGGGATATGGCAGTTAAAGTGTTGAACTATTGAAGAGTTCATCATTCACTGGTTTAATTAATATAGGCTTTCTAAGAAACTCTAGGTCATCCTACAACTTCAGTTGGATGTTTACTAAAGAGTTGTGCTGGAGTACCGAGAGATTGCTAGTATTTATTTGTCGTGTCAGGGCAACCAGTGAATTGTATTACATTTCTAACAGAACAAAACAAACAAACAGACAGACAAAACACAAAATTTGCAAGTTTGGTAGTTGATTAGATGTCCATTGACCAGTATCTCGCCACTTGGAGTGCTTCTGGTGTTGCCACAAGAAGGTCCTCCATTGTGCATGTGGCAGGGCTCAGATTGCATTGCAGCAGGTGGTCAGTGGTTTGCTCTTCTCCACACTCGCATGATGTGGATTCCACTTTGTGGCCCCATTTCTTGAGGTTGGCTCTGCATCTCATGGTGCCAGAGCGCAGTCTGTTCTGCCCCTTCCAAGTCGCCCAGTCTTCTGTGTGCCCAGGAGGGAGTCTCTCATCTGGTATCAGCCATTGGTTCAGGTTCTGGGTTTGAACCTGCCACTTTTGGACTCTCGCTTGCTGAAGCGTTCCAGCGAGTGTCTCTGTAGATCTTAGAAAACTATTTCTAGATTTAAGTCGTTGACGTGCTGGCGGATACCTAAACAGGGGATGAGCTGGAGATGTCTCTGCCTTGGTCCTTTCACTATTGGCTGCTACTTCCCGGTGGATGTCAGGTGGTGCAATACCGGCTAAGCAGTGTAGTTTCTCCAGTGGTGTAGGGCGCAGAAACCCCGTGATAATGCGGCATGTCTCATTAAGAGCCACATACACTGTTTTAGCGTGGTGAGATGTGTTCCACACTGGGCATGCATACTCAGCAGCAGAGGAGCATAGCGCAAGGGCAGATGTCTTTACTGTGTCTGGTTGTGATCCACAAGTTGTGCCAGTCAGCTTTCGTATGATATTGTTTCTAGCACCCACTTTTTGCTTGATGTTCAGGCAGTGCTAGTGAGAATCATAGAATCCTAGGGTTGGAAGAGACCTCGTGAGCCATCCAGTCCAACCCCCTACCAAGAAGCAGGACAATCACTTTCAAAGCATCCCCAACAGATGGCCATCCAGCCCCTGTTTAAAAGCCTCCATAGAAGGAGCCTCCACCACACTTCGGCACAGAGAGTTCCACTGCTGAACAGCTCTCACAGTCAGGAAGTTCTTCCTCGTGTTCAGGTGGAATCTCCTTTCCTGTAGTTTGAAGCCATTGCTCCATTGCATCCAGGGCAGCAGAAAACAAGCTTGCACCCTCCTTATTATGACTTCCCCTCACATATTGATACATGGCTATCATGTCTCCTCTCAGCCTTCTCTTCTGCGGGCTAAACATGCCCAGCTCTTTAAGAACTCCTCTCTATGAATCTCTAGGTCCAAAGTGAAGGTTTGACTGTAAAAAGTTTATTTTACATGGCATCTTTACTCTGCTGTACCTGAGGTGGCATCGGATATAACCTCTCCTCTGAAACATCCAGATACTTGGAACAGCCATGTGCACAGAACCATATATATATATGTAGCGTACCTGGATTTCAGGAAGGCCTTCGACAAGGTCCCCCATGACCTTCTGGCAAACAAACTAGTCCAATGTGGGCTAGGCAAAACTATGGTGAGGTGGATCTGGAATTGGTTAAATGGACGAACCCAGAGGGTGATTCTCTCCAATGCTTCCTCTTCATCCTGGAAAGAAGTGACGAGCGGAATGCCGCAGGGTTCCGTCCTGGTCCTGGTCCTGTTCAACATCTTTACTCCTGAGGACAGGAGCAGGATTCAAAACGATCTTGACAGATTAGAGAGATGGGCCAAAACTAACAAATGAAGTTCAGCAGTGACAAATGCAAGATACTCCACTTTGGCAGGAAAAACGAAAAGCAAAGAGACAGAATGGGGGACGATGCCTGGCTTGAGAGCAGTACGTGTGAAAAAGACCTTGGAGTCCTCGTGGACAACAAGTTAAACATGAGCCAGGAATGTGATGTGGCGGCAAAAAAAGCCAATGGGATTTTGGCCTGCATCAATAGGAGCATAGTATCTAGATCCAGGGAAGTCATGCTACCCCTCTATTCCACTTTGGTTAGACCACACCTGGAATATTGTGTCCAATTCTGGGTACCACAATTCAAGAGAGATATTGACAAGCTGGAATGTGTCCAGAGGAGGGCGACTCAAATGATCACGGGTCTGGAGAACAAGCCCTATGAGGAGAGGCTTAAGGAGCTGGGCATGTTTACCCTGAAGAAGAGAAGGCTGAGAGGAGATATGATAGCCATGTATAAATATGTGAGAGGAAGCCGCAGGGAGGAGGGAGCAAGCTTGTTCTCTGCTTCCCTGGAGACTAGGACACGAAACAATGGTTTAAACTACAAGAAAGGAGATTCCATCTGAACATGAGGAAGAACTTCCTGACTGTGAGAGCCGTTCAGCAGTGGAACTCTCTGCGCCAGAGTGTGGTGGGGGTTCCTTCTTTGGAAGCTTTTAAACAGAGGCTGGATGGCCATCTGTCAGGGCTGATTTGAATGCAATATTCCTGCTTCTTGGCAGGGGGTTGGACTGGATGGCCCATGAGGTCTCTTTCAACTCTTTGATTCTATGATTATATATATATATATATATATATATATATATATATATATATAGCAATGAATCAAATTTATGATCAATAGCCTCCGCGACTTGGAAGAGAGAGAGATGTCCTCATGCCACAACAAATAATCAGAGGCATTTCTTCCCTGTTTATTCAACTCTGACTTTGCAGTATATTTTTAGCACATTAAGCCTTGCGCTGGATTTAGAAGGCGAGAGCAGGGATGTGGCATCTGTGGGTACGCTCCAATGTGTGTGCATGTGCTGAAGAGAGGGATAGAAGGATATGAACCCAAACACAGATCCCATAACTGATTTTAGAGCCTTCATTGCTGTGATTTACTCCAAGGCGTAACTTGTTCCTAGAGGGGCTGCTCACAAGTCTTGGGCTGGGGGCGAAAGACCTTCAGGAAAAAGAAATATACCTCTCCTGAGTGAATCATCGTGACAGCGTCTGTCATAGATCTAGAATTACACTTACAGCTGTTGCTCCTTGTGTCGTCCCCCTCCCCTTCCGCAAGAGCCATCCCTCCCTGGTGGGCCAGTTTGTCATATTAAAAGGTGATCGGCTTACACATGCTCCCGAATGGATTCCCTAAGCTTTGTAACGCCGTGGCTATATATATAAAAACCCCTCGCGCTGTGGAAACTGAGCCACACAGCCAGCTGGACAAGCAGCCAGGCTCATATTCTTGGTCAGCGCTCCATCAGGAATCAAGAAAGAGCTCTCCCAGGTTCACAAGAGCTGGAAGACCGGGTCAACGAAGAAGACCAGACAAGTTTTCAACCATGGCCGTCTCCTTAGAACAAGCGGAAGAGTTACGTCTCTACCAGCAAACGCTTCTTCAAGATGGTCTCAAGGACTTGCTGGACCACAACAAGTTCTTGGATTGTGTCCTGAAGGTGAAAGGGAAGGAGTTTCCATGTCACCGCTTGGTCCTGGCAGCTTGCAGTCCTTACTTCAGGGCCATGTTCCTCTCGGATATGGAAGAGAGCAAGAAAAGGGAGATCAGCTTAGAAGATGTGGATCCAGACGTCATGGGCAAGATCCTCCATTACATCTACACCTCAGAACTGGAGCTCACCGAGCAGAACGTTCAGGATATCTTCTCCGTGGCCAACATGTTCCAGATCCCTTCCATTTTCACCGTCTGTGTCTCTTTCCTTCAGAAGCGGCTTTGCCTCAGCAACTGCTTGGCCATTTTCAGGCTGGGTTTGATGTTGGACTGTGCCCGCTTGGCAGTCGCTGCCCGGGATTTCATCTGTGACCGCTTTGCCTTGATCTCCCGGGATGAGGAATTCTTCCAGCTCTCCCCCGATGAACTCATTGCCATCATCTCCAGTGATTCCCTGAATATCGAGAAGGAAGAGTCCGTCTTTGAGGTGGTGATGAAATGGGCCACAACCAAAGACCGGGAGAGCCGAGCAAAGGCCCTGCCAGTGGTCTTTGACAGCATCCGTTTTCGCCTCATTGAGAAGGATTACTTCAAGGATCATGTGGAGAAGCACCCTCTGGTCAAGTCCAGCCCAGAACTTCTCAAGAAGTTGCAGATGGTGAAGGACGCCCATGAAGGGAAATTTGCAGTGGTGAAAAGAGTGAAGAAAAAAGGGGAGAAGAAGGCTGGGGACAATGTCATCAATGGAGGAGTAGAGGAAGACGGTGTTGAGAAGGAGGAGGAGGAAGCAGAGGAAGGTCTCCCAGGGATCTTGAATGACACCATGAGGTTTGGGATGTTTCTTCAAGATCTCATTTTCATGGTCAGTGACTCGGGGGCGGTGGCCTATGACCCGTCAGCCAATGAGTGCTTTTACGCCTCACTTTCTGCCCAGATCCCAAAGAACCACGTCAGCCTGGTCACCCGCGAGAACCAGGTCTTCATAGCAGGGGGACTTTACTACAATGAGGACAATAAAGAAGATCCAATGAACTCCTATTTCTTGCAGGTAATGGATAACTCCTCCCAATGCACATATTTCTGCTTTTGAACCAAGAGCTGTATTCGTCTCTTGTTGGAATGGGGAGTCAACCCCAAGTGATTTTAATCTTTATGGCATAGCTTTAGTTTGACTCCCTCTTTCACGTATCATATTGGGAGGGCGGAGATTACTCTGACAAATATCTATATACTGCAAAATTTCCAACATTTCACAAATGAAAACCAAAATGCATACAACTTAGGGCCTTTCCACACAACCCTATATCCCAGAATATCAAGGTAGGAAATCCCACATTATCTGAGTGTGGACTCAGACAACCCAGTTCAAAGCAGATATTGTGGGATTTTCTGCCTTGATATTCTGGGATATAGGGCTGTGTGGAAGGGAACCAAGAAATATAAGAATGCAGTCAAGTTGGGAAAACTTTATAATGAAGAAGAATGCATCAATAGTTTGCTTTTGCCAAAGCCTACTGGGAAGGGCAAGATGGTGCCTTCTTCTCCTTCTCATCTGAAAACTACATCCATACTTTGAATTCAGGTCCCTCCCACACAGCCATATGTATAATCCACAATATCTGCATTGAACTGAGTTATCTGAGTCCACACTAGCATATAATCCAGTTCAATGTGGATTTGATACATCTGTTTGGAAGGGGCCTCAGTTTGCTGGAGTGGATAAAAGCAAGGAGAAATTGGGAGGAGGAAAGATCCACTGGGACATTTTGGAAAAACAGATGAGAAAATGGGATGACAGGATCAATCAGGGCTGTGCCTCCCAAACTGGGACCAGTTTGATACTGTGATTTACGTGTGAAAAGGGGGACAAATCCCTTCCCAGATTGGAGAAAAGGATTGTCCCGCTCAGCATCCTGATTACAATGAGTGACAGGTGACAATAGAAACTGATGTGATCCCAGCATTTGGTGTTTAGAGAGATACTCTGGTTTCAAGAGACATAAAAATCAAATGGGTCCGACCAGTCATAAATGCTAGTGGGCTGTGGCTTAATCTGACCAAGTAGTCATTTGAAAAGTGATTGATGATTTCCACTCTTTTGCTGGAGGTATTGAAGCAGAGTCTGGGTAGCCATGCACTTGACATGCTATGGATGTGCTCTACATTGAGAATTAGATTACTTTCAAAGCACCCTTGGGGTTATGGGGTTCCATATTTCCAGGAACCCCATAACATTTAAAACCAGGATTATCCGATCTGTATTTTGGCGAGCATGGGATAGACTATCCCAGCGGGTAATGGACTCCCCTTGATTAGTGGTTTTTAAGTAGAACTCTGATGACCAACTCTTGGAGTTGCTTCATCTGATCTCCTTGCATTATATATCTCAGCAAAACATTTACTAGTTATGTGAGTCTTTAAATAACACTATGGCCCCTTCCACACAACTGTATAAAATCCCACATTATCTGCTTTGAATTGGATTATATGGCAATGCGGACACAGATAATCCAGATCAAAGCAGATATTGTGGATATTCTTGATATTCTGGGTTATATGGCTGTGTCAAAGGGTCCTAAGTGATATCTCAAGATGGTTCACCTGTTATCTCCATGGTTGCCTTCTACTTCTTTGCAGTATGACCACCTGGATTCAGACTGGCTTGGGATGCCGCCTCTTCCATCTCCGCGTTGTCTCTTCGGCCTCGGCGAAGCAGAAAACTCAATATTTGTGGTGGGAGGAAAGGAGCTGAAGGAAGGCGAGCAAACACTGGATTCGGTCATGTGCTACGACCGACTGTGAGTACCAAAGTCAATCATGGCCTCAAAATCCATTTCGTAAGGCCCTTACTCTCCCAAGCTGTGTCACATCATGGCTTAGGACCTGATTGGTAGTGGCTTTTGACACCAATGTCAGTCGGGTGATGGATCCACTTTGGGATTTAGTCTGAACTTGAAAGGATAAGTCTTGAACATCTTTTGGGCAATGGGGTTCCACACCTTCAATTTGTTGCTGTTGCATGCCTTCAAGTCATGTCTGACTTATAGTGACCCCATAGGCTAGAAGTTCCTTGGTCATTATATGACTCTCCTGAAGAGTTGAGAGGCTGTGACTTGCCTAAGTTGGATTTCCATAGCTAAATAGGGACTCAAACTCTGGTGTCTAGACTCTTAGTCCAATACTCAAACCATTTCACCGTGGTTCATGCCAAAACTTAGTCTGGAATCCTGTCATTGGTCCCAATTCCAGTAGACTACATTGAGCTGATGATGTTTACATATGTATTGACTCGCTGTCAGTAGATAGGGTTCACCATTCCACCAGTACTGAAGGCACCATTTCACATTGGCCAACAAAGCCAGCCATGGCAAGTGCTAAAAACAAATGGAACGAGTCCCTGCTAGAGTAGACCCATTGGATATATTGAATTTACCTATATGCTGCCTTAACATTGAACTGTTGACTTTCCCAACCTGAGTGGTCCCAACCTGAGTGGACTTCTAGAGTCAATAGTTCAATGTTAAGGCAACACATAGGAAAGTTTTATTCTTCCTATGGGTCTACTCTAGTCAGACCATTTGAGCCAAACTCCTACAACCTGATATTTTTCATATATATTGAACTACAACCCATCATTCTGGGGATGAAGATTATGAAGCTTACCTATTTGTTGCTTTAACATGTGAAACTATTGACCCTCCCATTGACCAGTCCCAACTTGAATAGACTTATAGAGTCAATAGTTCAATGTTGAGTCATCGCATAGGTAAGTTTGATTTATCATATGGGTCTACTCTAGTCAGGGCACTTGAACCAAACTTCTCCCACTTGATACTCTTCATACATCTTGGACCACAACCCCATCATTCTGGGGATGATGGGTGTGGTAGTCCCATCCTTCAGATTGAAGGAGACTGGTTTGACGGATTCATTTCAGATTGCGCCATATAAACACTGACCTCAAGAGCATGTTTTCACTTTCAGCATTGGTCCCGGGTGCTGTTTAAAACATTATCATAATCCCCTTTAATTAAAACGAAATGCCAAGTGATCCCAGAGCAGATTCTAGCAGCTCAAGGAACACACAGCAAATAGCAATAATCAAGAAAACGTTAATTACTTTTGAAAGCATCCCTAGAAAAACAATCACAACACGATTTTTGAAAATATATAAAAAAGGGATGTTTGAGGTTAAGAGCCTGGGATCAAAGTAAAGCTTGGCATCTAGGTGCAGAGCTGGGAAAAGTTACTTTTTTGGGCATTTTGACTGTAAGATACTGAAGGTAACTTTTCCAATCTTTGCCTAGAAGTTGTAAGGAAAGATAGAAAGGGAATATCCCCAAAAGATGCCCAATGCATCTTCAGAAGGCATAGGTGGAAAGTGGGAGGGAACTATTGGAAAACTAGTGCAGGGACCACAATCCAGATTGGAAGAGTCGTGCTGACTGAATTGATAGGGATGTCATTTCCTGTCTAAATTAAGGAAGTAACGTGGTTTTTCCTTCTTTCAGATCCTTCAAATGGGGAGAATCTGACTCCCTTCCTTACCCGGTCTATGGCCATGGCATGGTGTCCCACAATGATCTTATCTACGTCATAGGAGGCAAAGGAACGGATAAGTAAGTGCAAAGAAAATGGGATAACATTGACAAAAAGAGAGTGAGATGCTACTGGAGATCTGCACCTGAGTAACAATTAAACAAGAAGTCCAGTCTTAGTAGGGTGGTGGATCCACTTTGGGTTTTAGTTTGGGAGCTATTCAAGTTCTTGAGCATAGTTTGGGAAACAAGAGTCCAGCATCTTGAATTTCTTGTTGTTGTGTGCTTTCAAGTAATTTCCGAATTATGGTAGCTCTAAGGTGACCCTATCAAGGGGTTATCTTGACAAGATATTCTTGGTCATTGCCCTTTTTGAGGCAATGAGTTTCCTAAGTCAGTTTCTATGACCAAACATGGATTCAAACCCTGTTCTCCAGAATCTTAGACCAATATTCAAACCATTACGTGTTAAAACCAAGACTGGTACTCTATTGTTAGCCCAGTTCCAATAGAACTATTGAGTTGATGAAGTTTACATATCTACTGAGTCAACATTCAACAACTGACTCATTGGGTCTAGTCTACTTGGTCTAGAGCAGTGGTTCTCAACCTGTGGGTCCCTAGATGTTTTGGCCTTCAACTCCCAGCTGGTAAACCACCTGGGGTTTCTGGGAGTTGTGGGCCAAAACACCTGGGGGCCCAGAGGTTGAGAACCACTGGTCTAGAGTGGTTCCCAACTTTTGGCCCTCCAGGTATTTTGGCCCTCAGCTCTCACAATTCCTAACAACTAGTAAGCTGTTGGGATTTCTGGGAGTTGAAGTCCAAAACAACTGGAGGATCAAAGGTTGGAAACCACTGGGACTCTAGACAAAAAGATTGAATTCATCATCCCACCTTTACTGGAGGCATAAGACACCACTGCAGACACAAGAGCTACCCCAAGTTTTGAACCTATTTGGAAGATAGACTCGTATAGGAATCTCATTTGGAAGGTACAGATTCATAGCACCATGGATAACTCTGTAAATCCAGGCTAAAAGCAATACAAGAATCATAGAATCAAATAGTTGGAAGAGACCTCATGGGCCATCCAGTCCAACCCCCTGCCAAGAAGCAGGAATATTGCATTCAAAGCACCCCTGACAGATGGCCATCCAGCCCCTGTTTAAAAGCTTCCAAAGAAGGAGCCCCCACCACACTCCAGGGCAGAGAGTTCCACTGCTGAAAGGCTCTCACAGTCAGGAAGTTCTTCCTAATGTTCAGATGGAATCTCCTCTCTTGTAGTTTGAAGCCATTGTTCCGCGTCCTAGTCTCCAAGGAAGCAGAAAACAAGCTTGCTCCCTCCTCCCTGTGGCTTCCTCTCACATATTTATACAATCATAGGATAGAATCACAGATTGGAAGAGATGTGTCATGGACCATCAAATCCAACCACATGCTCAGTGCAGGATCTCCAGCTAATGTATCTGTAGCCGATTCATTACTCCACAGCTGTTGGAGATAATAGAATCATGGAATCCTAGAGTTGGAAGAGACCTCGTGGGCCATCCAGTCCAACCCCTTTCTTCCAAAAAGCAGGAAAATTGCATTCAAAGCACTCTTGATAGATGGCCATCCAGCCTCTGCTTAAAAGCCTCCAAAGAAGGAGCCTCCACCACAATCTGGGGCAGAGAGTTCCGCTGCGAAACAGCTCTGGAAGTTCTTCTTAATGTTCAGGTGGAATCTTCTTTCCTGTCATTTGGAACCATTGTTCTGCATCCTAGTCTCCAGGGCAGCAGAAAACAAGCTTGCTCCCTCCTTCCTATGATTTCCCTTCACATATTTATACTTACCAAAAACCACTTCATTGCATGAGAACAAATTATTAGAAAAAGTCGAGATTTTGCTGATAGAGAGAATAAGTCTTGGGATGCCTCTGAGGTTGAGGGATGAATGACCAAGAAGGTCTACATCAGTGGTTCTCAACCTGGGGTCCCCAATGTTTTTGGCCTACAATTCCCAGAAATCCCAGCCAGTTTACCAGCTGTTAGGATTTCTGGGAGTTGAAGGCCAAAAACATCTGGGGACCCCAGGTTGAGAACCACTGGTCTACATTGTGATCTTAGGATGTTAGTGGTTGACTAACGGCCCCTATCCTCTCCTCTCCTTTAGAAAGTGCCTCAACACCTTGCTGGTCTACGACCCAAAGAAGTTTGAGTGGAAGGAGTTAGCGCCTATGACAACTGCCCGTTCACTCTTTGGGGCCACCATCCACAATGGCAAGATCTACGTAGCTGCAGGAGTGACCGACTCGGGGTTGACCAATGCGGTGGAAGTGTATGATATTTCAGCAGACAAGTACGTACCGTGCCCAATGTGGAAAGAGAGCCACAGCTCATGGGTTTGAAGTGCTGGGTTTTTGTTTCTTTTGATGGGCAAAGGACAACAATGCCATCTGCCACAGTCTTGTCTCCGTGGGTATTTCCAGGCAGTGAATCACTATGATCTCAACTGCAATGCAAAGAATTTTGGGGTCTCAAATACACTATAGATGTGAGTCAACTCAGCTATACCAGCAATTACCGGGCACTCTTTGAAAGCTAACACAAGTTTTGTTCCTGGGTTATAAATGTCATTTCTTAATTGGATCCATCATAAAAACATGGGGAAAGTTCATGAAACTGCAACAACTTTGTTTTTTTGAAGTCTGAACAAAAGGCTATTAATGGCACATTGAAAGGTTAAATATGTCAGTCAGAAGAACAAAGTTTCTGGAGAATAACAACTACTTTCAAAGCAAGTCTCACACAATTAAACAAGAAATAACATTTTCAAGCCAGGAACAGAGAACCTTTCAAATGTTACTTACTTAAGCAATCCCTTGTAGTGTGAGAATGATGGTCCTCCAAGTGTAGTATCCTGGCGGTGGGTCCATAGGTGACTGTGGAGCCCTATTCTTGATCTGCATCTTCTTCCACAATGAGGGCATTGGTTTCTAGGTGGAAGGCGGTCTCGGTCGGGATTGGCTTGACGTGCCTTCCTCTTGGCACGCTTCTCTCTTTCACCCTCCATTCGTGCCTCTTCAAATTCTGCAGCACTGCTGGTCACAGCTGACCTCCAGCTGGAGTGTTCAAGAGCCAGGGCTTCCCAGTTGGTGTAGGACCATCGCTTCAACGCTGGTGGTCTTTGCTTCTTCCAGGATGCTGACGTTTGTCTGCCTGTCTTCCCAAGAGATTTGCAGGATTTTCCGGAGGCAGCGCTGATGGAATCATTCCAGGAGTTGGATGTGACGTCTGTAGACACTCCATGTTTCGCAGGCATATAGCAGGGTTGGGAGGACAATGGCTTTATAAACAAGCACCTAGGTATCCCTTGGATGTCCGGGTCCTCAAACACTCTCCGCTTCATTCAGAAAAATGCTGCACTCGCAGAGTTCAGGCGGTGTTGTATTTTGGTGTCGATGTTGACTTTGGTGGAGAGGTGGCTGCCAAGGTAGTGGAAATGGTCAACATTTTCTAATGTTACACCATTAAGCTGTATCTCTGGTATTGGAGAGGGGTTGGCTGGTGACTGCTGGAAGAGCACTTTGGTTTTCTCGATGTTCAATGACAGGCCGAGCTTCTCGTATGCTTCTGCGAAGGTCTTATGTCGCGTTGCCAGGGCTCTGCCTTATTCAGGTAGAGATGAACTAAACAAATACCCAGTTTGTGTTAAACAGTTTAATTAAAACAGCAATTTTCTGGCTGTTTTAATAGTCCAAAATATAAAACATAAAGATAGCACTCTGCCACAGAATATAAAACAAAACTGACAGCAAACACTGTTGCAGGTTCAAGGTAACTCCATAGTCAAAAGGTCCAGTCCAGTGGTCAAACGCTGAGAGTTCAATAAACAAAGTCCAGGGATCAAGAGTCTATACCGTAGTCAAAAGCCAGTCCAAGATTCAAAGTTCCAGGATTCCAAAGGTTCAGGAGATAGGTCAGGACACTGAAAATCCACAAACCTGGGGGAAAACCAGCAGCATCTACCACCAAAATATGACAAATACTTTTCTCCCAAAGATCAGTCCCAAGGCTAGCTCCTTATATCCAGAAACACCCAGCTGCAACCTATCTCTTGCATACCCCCCACCCTTAATTGCTTTCACCCATGAACTCTTACTTACAGATTACTCAACCCGTTAGAACTAAGACTTACATTAACCCTTCCATCACCAACTGCTAGGCCTACCACCACCAACCACCATCAACTACAGAACATGATACATGACAGTTACATAGCAGGCTTAACTAAAGAGTGTATAGAATGCAGCTCCCATCAATTTAGATGCACTGAAATTCTGCTATGGAGGAGAATGATAGATACATAGCATTGGAAGGGGTCTCATGGTCCATCAAGTCCAGCCCATTGTTCAGTGATCTCTAGCTAAAGCATCTCCAGCAAGTAGGATGGTTTATGAACTATGGCTTAAGCTTTATTTCCTGAAACTTTTGCTCTTCTCTGCTTTGATAGATGGGAAGCCTTCACCGAATTCCCCCAGGAGCGCAGTTCTGTCAGCCTGGTGAGCCTGTCTGGGACCCTCTTCCTCATCGGAGGCTTTGCCACAGTGGAGACAGAGTCCGGAGAACTGGTGCCAACAGAGCTCAATGACGTCTGGAGGTGAGGCCTTTGCTGGCACTCGGAGAACCCTATACAATTTATTAAATGGCACTAAAATTATCGTTGAAGCACTCCTAACTGGCCTAACAAAAGGCCAGATTCACTTGGGGATTCTGGGAGCGAAAGGGAACTTTTCTGAGCTCTTTCCAAACTTTCTGTGTCCAAAGTGGCTGGATAGAATGCATTGGAAACAAGCGAATTGGGTTATGTTCCACTGACCTTTAGCAAGTATGGTAGTATATTGTCTCTGCACAGAGTACTGATTCTCAAGTTTGGTCCTCCAGACATTTAGGACTTTAACTCTCAGAATCCCCTTCCCAGTGGCTGTGGTGGCCATAGTTTCTGGGAGATGAAGTGCAAAGCATCTGGAGGACCAAGAGTTGAGAGCCATTACTTTAGATACACTCCAGATATTCATTGTATCTGGAAACTATTCATAGACTTCTCATGAATCTCCATGAATCTCATTCTCTGCTAGGCATAGTTTTATACATCTCTAACTGTGGTGGTGCAGTGGGTTAAACCGCTGAGCTGCTGAACTTGCTGATCAAAAGGTTGGTGGCTCCAATCCAAGGAGCGGGGTGAGCTCCTGCTATTAGGCCTAGCTTCTGCCAACCTAGCAGTTTGAAAACATGCAAATGTGAGTAGATCAATAGGTACCACTTCTGCGGGAAGGTAATGGCGCTCCATGCAGTCATGCTGGCCACGACTTTGAAGGTGTCTAAGGACAACACCGGCTCTTTGGCTTAGAGTCAGGCACAAGTAGACTTAATATCAGGGGACTTACTTACTTATGTGATCCCTTGCGATTGTCTTCCAAGATTGGTGTCCAGGCGGTGGGTCTGTAGGTGACTGTGGAGCCCTATTCTTGACCTGAATGTTCTCCCGCAGTGTGGGCATCGGTTTCCAAGTGGAAGGTGGTCCCTTTCGGGTTGGCTTGACACACCTTCCTCTTGGCACATTTCTCTCTTTCGCCCTCCATTCGTACCTCTTCAAATTCTACAGCACTGCTGGTCACAGCTGACTTCCAGCTGGAGCGCTCAAGGGCCAGGGCTTCCCAGTTCTCGGTGTCTATGTCAGGGAAAACCTTTACCTTTCTCTTAACTTGACACTCTGTCCACCCCACTTACTTTTCCACAGTTTTGACATAATTATAGCCATGCTCTCTGCAGTGTGGGCATAGGTATCCAGGTGGGAGGTGGTTCCTTTTGGGGTTGGCTTGGCATGCCTTCCTCTTGGCACATTCCTCTCTTTCGCCCTCCATTCGTGCCTCTTCAAATTCTACAGCACTGCTGGTCACAGCTGACTTCCATCTGGAGCACTCAAGGGCCAGGGCTTCCCAGTTCTCGGTGTCTATGTCAGAGGAAACCTTTACCTTTCTCTTAACTTGACACTCTGTCCACCCCACTTACTTTTCCACAGTTTTGACATAATTATAGCCATGCTCTCTCTCAACCTAGCCATGCCCTAGTCTACTTTCACTGCTTCTTTTTTTGGACACAGTCAACTTGGTGCCATCTAGTGTTTACTCTTGCATTTGCAAGTTTAAATTGCCTGGGTTTCACTTTTCAACCCATTCCATTTTCTGATAGTGGTCCAGTTCCTAATCCTTGTAACAGAGACACTGAGAAACCCTATCAGTGAACTGTGAAGGTCTGTAATAAGGCAGCAGGAGAGCACATGATGTCCATTGGTGCCAGCTGCACATTGGGATTAATGTAATGCACTTTTGGACAGATGTGCATTGGTCTTGTGGTGCATTTGTCCCACTTTGCTGGATACAGACATTATGAAACTATATGATAAACTGAGTGAGAAGACCCACCCATCACTTACCTGAGTGTTTTCTGTGCTTGCAGGTACGACGAGGAAGGGAAGAAGTGGGAAGGCGTGCTCCGAGAGATCCAGTTTGCATCGGGCGCTACGTTTCTCCCAGTGCGCCTCAATGTTTTGAGACTAACCAAGATGTGATCCTGTCGGGACATCTGTCTTCTGCTCCACTTCTCCCCCAAAAAACTCCCCTTCACTTACTTTTGTATGTCTGCGTTCAAACATTTCATGGTGCATTGCCATTTCTTTTGTTAGATAAAACCAGAAAACGATACAACCTTTGGTGTTTCCTGTCTATTGACTGAGATTGAAGATCGAATCGAGAGGGAGAGAGAAATGGGATTCAAAAAAGGAAAATTTTAAAAGTACAGGCAATTCCCAAGTTATGCACAGGATAGATTATTTAGGTTTGTTCTTAAGATGAATTTGTATGTAAGTCGGAACAAGTACACTTTTTAAGTGTAATGCCATCCAAATACATTCTTTTAGCTTTGAATACCATAGGGAAAGGGGACCGTGGTGGTGCAGCAGGTTAAACCGCTAAGCTGCAGAACTTGCAGTCAGTGGTTCGAATCCACGAGATGGGATGAGCTCCTGTTGTAAGCCCCAGCTTCTGCCAACCTAGCAGTTTGAAAACATGCAAATGTGTGTAGATCAATAGGTACCACTTTAGCATGGTGCTCCATGCAGTCATGCCAGCCACATGACCTTGGAGGTGTCTATGGACAACGCTTGCCATAGATGCAGCAACCCCAAGTCAGACACGACTAGACTTAATGTCGAGGTAAAACCTTTCCCTTTCCCTTTACCATAGGGAAGAGCCAACACCCCTGTGGGCAGGCATTTAGCCTGAGAGGTGATTTGATGTGCCTGATTGTTTACTCTCTGTTGTTTTGCTGTTGTAAATTTTGAGTTTAATACTGGTAGTCAGATTTTGTTCATTTTCATGGTTTCCTCCTTTCTGTTGAAATTGCTTGTGGATTTCAATGGCTTCTCTGTGTAGTCTGACATGGTGGTGTGAGAAACCACGAAAATGAACAAAATCTGGCTACCAGTATTAAAAAAAATTCTAAAATTAAAACAGCAAAACAGCAGAGGGAAAACAATCAGTGACATCTAATCACCTCTCAACAAAAGATTCCCCCAGGCACTTCTAAGCCATTAAATGCTAATCAAGGTGGTCAGTTGAAACATTCACACCTAGCTCCAGCAGACAAGAGTCCTTTGTCCCACCCTGGTCTTTCCACAGATATAGAAACTCATTTTCCTACTTCCAACAGACCTCACTACCTCTGAGGATGCTTGCCATAGATGCAGGCGAAACGTCAGGAGAAAATGCCTCTAGAACATGGCCATATAGCCCGGAAAAACCTACAACAACCCAGTGATAGAATTACTTGCTAATGTAATAAGAAAGGATGAGAACTTTAGATTCGGTTTGGTTATCTGGAGTGCTGGTTCAGAAAATTGCATTGGATAGACTACATCAGCTCTAGTTTCTGATACAGAACATATGCCATGCAGTAGTTGCCATCTGTTTGCCCACAGCAAACCATATTTAGTAAGCCTTGGTACCAGTCACTCTCATTGCAACGGTGAGGCCGTGGGCCATATTTTAGTTCTTGCAGACCACTGGTGGTCCACGGACCACAGGTTGGGAACCACTGCTGTATATCTAAGTAGCAATCATAGAATCATTGAATCAAAGAGTTGGAAGAGACCTCATGGGCCATCCAGTCCAACCCCATTCTGCCAAGAAGCAGGAATATTGCATTCAAATCACCCCTGACAGATGGCCATCCAGCCTCTGTTTAAAAGCTTCCAAATAAGGAGCCTCCACCACACTCTGGGGCAGAGAGTTCCACTGCTGAACGGCTCTCACAGTCAGGAAGTTCTTCCTCATGGAATCTCCTTTCTTGTAGTTTGAAGCCATTGTTCAGTGTCCTCGTCTAAAGGGAAGCAGAAAACAAGTTTGCTCCCTCCTCCTCCCTGTGGCTTCCTCTCACATATTTATACATGGCTATCATATCTCCTCTCAGCCTTCTCTTCTTCAGGCTAAACATGCCCAGCTCCTTCATCAATCAGTCTTTATTATCGTCCAAAGACCCAATTTGTTAAGTGCAGAACAGATTCATAAACAAGACCATGAGCGCAATGCTAAATGCATATGAACAAGGGTAAAACACTGCAAATGTACACAAGGCAAGTTTCAACCTGAGTCTAATACAGGAAGTTGCATTAGAGAGAAACTTGGCAACAGCTAAAGTCACCTGGGGAAAATTGTCGCCTAGTAAAAATTTTATATTGAATTGGGCTGATCAACCAGGTAGGCTGCTCAGTAGTAGGTGAATAATGTGCAGCTGAGTCTGCTTATAAAAACCGTATGACAATAAGAAGTGAAACATACATTCAACATGTTTGTATGTTGTGAGGAAAGACAACATACAAACTATCTACAGACCCACCAGGAAAATCCAACAAATGCTACGTTCAGCAAAGGACAAGAGGGATCCTCTCGCTTCTGCAGGAGTCTACCGTATACCATGCAGCTGTGGACAAGTCTACAAAGGGACCACCAAACACGAATCAAGGAACATGAAAGGCACTGCAGACTCCCAGAGAAGTACGCTTGACATTTGGGAAGTGTAGTTGCTGGGATTTATAGTACACCTCCAATCAAAGAACATTCTGAACTCCACCAACAATGGAATTGAAACAAACTTGGCACACAGAACTCCTATGAGCAACAGAAAATACTGGAAGGGTTTGGTGGGCATTGACCTTGAGTGTGGGAGTTGTAGTTCACCTACATCCAGCGAGCACTGTGGACTCAAACAATGATGGATCTGGACCAAACATGGCATAGATACTCAATATTCCCAAATATGAACAGTGGTGAAGTTTGGGAAAAGTAGGCTTGACATTTGGGAGTTGTAGTTGCTGGGATTTATAGTTCACCTACAATCAAAGAGCATTCTGAACTCCACCAACGATGCAATGGAACCAAACTTGGCACACAGAACTTCCATGACCAACAGAAAATACTGGAAGGGTGTGGTGGGCATTGACCTTAAGTTTGGGAGTTGTAGTTCACCTACATTCAGAGAGCACTGTGGACTCAAACAATGATGGATCTGGACCAAAATTGGCACGAATACTGGAAGGGTCTGGTGGGCATTGACCCTGAATTTGGGAGTTGTAGTTCACCTACATCCACAAAGCACTGTGGACTCAAACAAAGATGGATCTGGATCAAAATTGGCACAAATACGGGAATGGTCTGATGGGCATTGACCCTGAATTTGGGAGCTATAGTTCACCTACATCCAGAAAGCACTGTGGACTCAAACAAAGATGGATGTGGACCGAAATTGCCACAAATACTGGAAGGGTTTGGTGGGCATTGACCCTGAATTTGGGAGTTGTAGTTCACCTACATCCAGAAAGCACTGTGGACTCAAACAAAGATGGATCTGGACCGAAATTGCCACAAATACTGGAAGGGTCTGGTGGGCATTGACCCTGAATTTGGGAGTTGTAGTTCACCTACATCCACATTTGGGCATACATCCTCAGTATGCCCAAATGTGAAAGCTGATGGAGTTGGGGAAAATAGATCTTGACATTTGGGAGTTGTAGTTGCTGGGATTTATAGTTCACATCCAGAGAGCACTGTGGACTCAAACTAAGATGGATCTGGACCGAAATTGCCACAAATACTGGAAGGGTCTGGTGGGCATTGACCCTAAATTTGGGAGTTGTAGTTCACCTACATCCAGAGAGCACTGTGAACTCAAACAAAGATGGATCTGGGCCAAAATTGGCATGAATGCTCACTATGCCCAAATGTGAAAACTGGTGGAGTTGGGGAAATACTGTAGATCTTGACATTTGGGAGTTGCAGTTGCTGGGATTTATAGTTCACATACAATCAGAGAGCATTCTGAACCCCACCAATGATAGAATTGGGCCAAACCTCCCACACAGAACACCTATGAGCAACAGAAAACAATGTGTTTTCTGATGGTCTTTGGCGACCTCTTCAGGGGTCCTGACCCTCAGGTTGAGAAACACTGATTTAGTGCAATTTGTACCTGATGTGGAACAGGAAATATCAGGGAAAGTCTGGGAACATCTCCAACACCGGCACAGATGTGGTTCCATTGAGCAATACAATAACACAGCCCTGGGTTTTCTAATGAGATGGTCCCATGAAGAGTCAAACAAAGCAGGGTCTATGCAAACGAATGCAAACACGATTGGGAATCAAGCACGCAAATGGGTGTGAAGTTATTTAAACCAACTTTAATTTTTCAAAAAGAAAAAGAAAGCAAAGCACCATTTCTGAGAAAAGTTTGCAATATCTCACTGAGCAAGAGGGATGCCGATCGTCATCTTATTTCGTCTGTGCATGCAAGAGTGAGACGTTTTGGAAAACCTTTGTCTCCCTTGGGTGAGAGGATGGAATTTCAATGCCTTTATTTTGCATTTTGAGATTCTTTAGTGAAGAAGTTTCACAGTTTTGGGGTGTTAAAAAAAGATGTTTTCCCTCCCCATTGAACATCTATAGGAGTGACATGCATGCCCATTAAGTGTGGTTTGCTATGGCTTTGTGACTTATTATTATTAATATGGTGACCCTAAGGCAGGCATGGGCAAACTTGGGCCCTCCAGGTGTTTTGGACTTCCAACTCCCACAATTCCTAACCTAAGGGTGAACACACAAGTTGCAGAAGCTTGCTTTTGCCTCAGCCTACTGAGAACGGCAAACGTTCAGCCTTGCCAAGTTAACGAAGATTATTCTGGACTTAATTTGCAGCAAGGACCTAGACCAGGCCTGGGCAAACTTTGGCCCTCCAGGTGTTTTGGACTTCAAAACACTGCCCAGATGTTTTGATGTTTTACCATCCTTATGGGAAGCTTCTCTCATGTCCCCACATGGGGAGCTGGGGCTAACAGGGGGAGCTCATCCACACTCTTCCTGGATTCAAACCTCAGTCCTGTCAGCACAAGGAATCATGGGAGTTGAAGTCCAAAACATATGGAGGGCCCAAGTTTGCCCAGGCCTGACCTATACTGTAGAATGAATGCAGTTTGACCCTTTTTATTCTGTGTCAGGAGCGACTTGAGAAACTGCAAGTCACTTCTAGTTGACCGTCTGCAAGGACATTGCCCAGAAACTGCAAGATGGTTCTGGTTGACTGTCTACAAGGACGTTGCCCAGAAACTGCAAGTCGCTTCTGGTTGACTGTCTGCAAGGACGTTGCCCAGAAACTGCAAGTCGCTTCTGGTTGACTGTCTGCAAGGACGTTGCCCAGAAACTGCAAGTCGCTTCTGGTTGAATGTCTACAAGGACGTTGCCCAGAAACTGCAAGTCGCTTCTGGTTGACTGTCTGCAAGGACATTGCCCAGAAACTGCAAGTCACTTCTGGTTGACTGTCTGCAAGAACATTGCCCAAAAACTGCAAGTCACTTCTGGTTGACTGTCTGCAAGGAGGTTGCCCAGAAACTGCAAGTCACTTCTGGTTGACTGTCTGCAAGGACATTGCCCAGAAACTGCAAGTCACTTCTGGTTGACTGTCTGCAAGGACATTGCCCAGAAACTGCAAGTCACTTCTGGTTGACTGTCTGCAAGGACATTGCCCAAAAACTGCAAGTCACTTCTGGTTGACTGTCTACAAGGAGGTTGCCCAGAAACTGCAAATCGCTTCTGGTTGACTGTCTGCAAGGAGGTTGCTCAGGGAACGCACAGATGTTTTGATGTGTTATTATCCTTGTGGCGGGCTTATCTCCTATCCTCGCATGGGGAGCTAGAGCTGACAGAGGGACCTCACCCACACTCTCCCCAGATTCGAACCTCAGTCCTGACGGTCTTCAGACCTGCCGGCACAAGGGTTTGACCAATTGTGCCACCTGGAGCTCCAGTATGACACTGCCTTGGTTGAATACTGTGAAATCCTGGGATTTGTTGTTTGGGGAGGCACCAACACTCTGGGGCAGAGGAGGCAAGAGGAGCCCTTGTCAAAGTACAACTCCCAGGGCGGCGTAGTATTGAGCCATGGCAGGTCAAGTGGTGACAAAATGCATTCATTCGACAGCGGAAAAAGGATGGACCAAACAAATCAAGCAAGTATCTTCTCTTTTCCAAAAAATGCAGGAATGGGGAGGTATTTTTCACCACCTTTGGGTTTTGGAAATAATATTCCCTAGTTGTGTTTCCAGTCAATGGGGCAAAAGAGTAAATTATCTTTGCATACTTTGAATTTTTAGGGGGTTTGGGGGGAGCAAAACAGCCATGTTTTCAAGCTGTTTTGGGGGGGACATTTTTGTGGGGAAAATATGATGTTGGAGGTTCAGGGACATTAAGAGTAGCACTTTCTCCACCACAAAAGTCCTATTACTTGTTGTGGTTGGAAACCAGATTGCAAAACCACGTTGGAACAACTGTCTCGCTTTGCTTCGAGGGGAATACAAAAGGAGCCGGTCCCGATCGTTTATGGCGATGTCCTATTTCTTTCATCAATTAAAAAAACACATGGCAGTTATACAGGGGAGTGTTAAAAAGCCGCAACCTATCTTCCGAAACATCTCTGAAGCAACAAAGGATTCCCCAGGCAGGAATCAGCCAGACTTTGAAACTGCAAGGCTTTGCAATGCTAATTAAGGTGATTCATTGCAAACCTCACACTTGCCTCCAACAGGCAAGAGTTCTTTCTCCCACCCTGGACCTTCCACAGATATATAAATTAGTCATGTGCATTCGGGACTTACCTTGATCCGTTTGATGTCCCGGCTTTCGGAGGGGAGTCCTGATCCGTTTTCATCTAAGCCTCCCGAAATTGGGAGGTCAGATAGTTGCTTTTTGTTTTTGGGGCTAAAAGATCAGTTTTCTTTCGACCCATTTTGGGGGGCGGGTTGGGGGACTTCACCCGTCTGCCCAAAGCGCCCGGTCCTATGGGGGCCTGGCAGGGTCTCCAGCTGACCGTCAAGTAACGAGTGCTCCTTAATTGGTGCTTGGCTGCAAGCCCTGCCAGTCCCCAAGCAATTGATCCGGAAAACAGGCTTGGAGCCGGTACCCGCTCCCGCCTGTCTTTCGTTTCGGTTGCATTTTCGTTCTGGGAAGGGCGTTTCCGTTTCGTGCCATCCAAATGGACGGAACGAAACGGAAACACGAATCAAACGAATGGGACAAATTTTAGGCCCATGACTAATATAAACCTCCCTTGCTTAGTTTCCAATAGACCTCAAAACCTCTGAGGATGCCTGCCATAGATGTGGGTGAAACGTCAGGAGAGAATGCTTCTGGAACACGGCCGCACAGCTCAGAAAATTCACAGCAACCCATCTCTCAAGCTGCTTCTTTAAGTAAAAAAGAAAGTATTTGGATCTCAATCCATCCCTTCCTATCTCTATATCCCAAATCCCGCCCGTTCTGTACAGAATAAAGTGCTTTTATTATAGATACATTTTCTTTTTTCGCGCTAAAGGAGAACCACCGATACAAGCCAGTTCTTTCGCTTCTCGGCAAGAGATGCCGAATGCCGCAGTCAGATCCGAAGACGAGCATTCAATGAATCAGTTTGGATGCGAAGTAACGTTGCTTTCCTTACTCAGAACATCTTCCTTCTGATACCAAAGTCTTGGGAGAGGAAAGTCTACTTGTGTTGACCACTGTTCTTGCAAAAGTCACGCTTCGGTAAGTCAATACTTCTTTCCAAAGGGTTCGATACTGTGCCGTTTGTCCCAACGTCCCGCTTCTTTGCGGCTATTGCACTGCCTTGACGTTTTCCATTGAGCCACAACCTTGTCATGGTGTCTTCCTCGTCCGCTCGTGTGTTATGGCTCTTGTTCCAGGGGCCAGCCCTGCTGTATTTCACACACAAATACACACAATACAAAATAAGGAACGCACGGGACAGAGTCCCCTCCGTGTCGGAAGCGGGGTGAAAACGAGCCCAATGGCGGTGAAACGACGGTGCCCCGAAGTCTCGTTTTGCTCGCAAGAGAGTCTGGAATAACGTGCAAGTGCCCTACGGAGAAAAGAGCTAGCCTAATGGATTAATAAAGTGCAAAAAAAGGGTAAAACAATAAGTCGATTTTGAAAGAAGAGCAAGATTTCTTTCGTCAAGCCGGCTCCGAAGCAGCTGACAGATGGCAACCTTCCTAGGAAAGGTCCATTTCTAGAGGAGTTTGTCTTAGTGCATCAACTCGCTAACGTTGAATATCTCTATAATGGGATGTAGGAAGGGTGTAGACCAAGTATCGGTGGTTTATGTCTTTGCATAATGTTTCCAAGCTTGGAAAGCTGCGTTCTTTGTTTACAGAGCATGGAAAGGGAATGGCTGTAGTTCCAAGTTCTAACAGTAGAGGTCGACGTTCTTGGATTTTCTTGTTTGTGTCAGGAGCGACTTGAGAAACTGCAAGTCGCTTCTGGTGTGAGAGAATTGGCTGTCTGGAAGGACGTTGCCCAGGGGACGGCCGGATGTTTTGATGCTTTACCATCCTTGTGGGAGGCTTTTCTCATGTCCCCACATGGGGAGCTGGAGCTGACAGAGGGAGCTCATTTGCATTCTCCTCGGATTTAATGCTTTACCATCCTTGTGGGAGGCTTTTCTCATGTCCCCACATGGGGAGATGGAGCTGACAGAGGGAGCTCATCTGCATTCTCCTTGGGTTTAATGCTTTACCACCCTTGTGGGAGGTTTTTCTCATGTCCCCACATGGGGAGCTGGAGCTGACAGAGGGAGCTCATCTGCATTCTCCTCGGATTTAATGCTTTACCACCCTTGTGGGAGGTTTTTCTCATGTCCCCACATGGGGAGCTGGAGCTGACAGAGGGAGCTCATCTGCATTCTCCTCGGATTTAATGCTTTACCACCCTTGTGGGAGGCTTTTCTCATGTCCCCACATGGGGAGCTGGAGCTGACAGAGGGAGCTCATTTGCATTCTCCTCGGATTTAATGCTTTACCATCCTTGTGGGAGGCTTTTCTCATGTCCCCACATGGGGAGCTGGAGCTGACAGAGGGAGCTCATTTGCATTCTCCTCGGATTTAATGCTTTACCATCCTTGTGGGAGGCTTTTCTCATGTCCCCACATGGGGAGCTGGAGCTGACAGAGGGATGTGGCTCTTAATGAGACATGCCACATTATTACAGGATGTCTACGCCTCACACTACTGGAGAATTTATACTTTTTAGCTGGTATTGCACCACCTGACATCCACTGGGAAGTAGCAGCCAATAATGAAAGGACCAAGGCAGTGACTCTTCTGGCCCATCCTCTGTTTGGGTATCAGCCAGTACACCAAAGCCTTAAATCAAGAAATAGCTTTCTAAGATCGACAGAGCTACTCACAGGGACACTTCAGCAAGCATGAGTGCAAAAATGGCAGGCAAAAACCAGGAACCTCAAGTCATTGCTGATACCAAATGAGAGACTCCCCCCTGGGCACACAGAAGACTGGGCGACTTGGAAGGCGCCTAACAGACTGCGCTCTGACACCACGAGGTGCAGAGCCAACCTTAAAAAATGGGGCCACAAAGTGGAGTCCACAACATGCGAGTGTGGAGAAGACCAAACCACAGACCACTTACTGCAATGCAACCTGAGCCCTGCCACATGCACAATGGAGGACCATCTTACAGCCACACTCCAAGTGGCCAGCTTCTGGAGCTTCCACTACACTACAGGGCACACAGAGAGAGAGTTCCACTGCTGAAGAGCTCCCACAGTCAGGAAGTTCTTCCTCCTGTTCAGGTGGAATCTCCTTTCCTGAATTATGACGCCATTGTTCCATTGAAGTAGCAGCCAACAGTGAAAGGACCAAGGCAGTGACATCTCCAGCTCATCCCCTGTTTGGGTATCAGCCAGCACACCAAAGCCTTAAATCAAGTAATAGCTTTCTAAGATCGACAGAGATACTTGTAGGAAAACCTCAGCAAGCAAGAGTCCAAAAGTGGCAGGCTAAAACCAGGAACCTCAAGTCATTGCTGATACCAAATGAGAGACTACCTCATGGCACACAGAAAACTGTGTGACTTGGAAGGTGCTGAACAGACTGCACTCTGGCCCCACGAGATGCAGAGCCAACCTTAAGAAATGGGGCCACAAAGTGGAGTCCATGACATGCGAGTGCGGAGAAGAGCAAACCACAGACCACCTGCTGCAATGCAACCTGAGCCCTGCCACATGCACAAGGGAGGACCTTCTCATAGCAACACCAGAGGCACTCCAAATGGCCAGCTTCTGGTCAAAGGACAATTAGTATAATGCCAAGTTTTTTAACTTTGTGTATTTCGAATACATTGCAACTCCTCTGCTTCTGATGCAATAAATAAATACTGGGGAGTTATAAGATTCGTAGAGCAATATTCTCAGATATTTTTTTCCTTTGTGGTTTTTCTACTTTCATGGATGGCTGACGATGTCACATTGCTGGAAACCATGGTTTCTTCTAAACTTTTGAGCTCAGGCAAAAGGCCCTTGCCTCCAAACTCCAACAGAAATGCATTCCCTTTCCATCTATCCCTGGAACATTTAGCAAGACAGGTTCAGAAACAGTTTGGATCTTTGTGAAGGCAAACAAGCCATCTGATAGATCTTGCACCACTTGGTCTACATCCTTATATGTGTGAACGGAGCCATAGCTTAGTTTTGTGTCCTAGGTATTTTGCGCATGAAAGATGATCTCTGTGGGCTCAGGCTGCTCCCACTCAAGCCTGGAAACGTCCAGCCTTTCAAGCAGAAATCTAGCAACTAAGCGCATTAAAAATAAACACATTTAAGCAACTTCCTGTCCAGCTGTCAGTAATGTCCTTGACTGACACCTACTGGGCACTTACTGAATTACAGGTGTGTTTCTTGTGCGCAAGCCCTAGTTATCCAAGTTCGGTCTGTTTCCTGGAAAAAGAGGCGGTGGTGGCGGCAAGAGGGGTGGAGGAGGGACACTTTGCACATGAGCATGCATGAGCGGCAAAGGGAGCGTGTGAGAATGCGGCATCGCGTGGGGAGGAGCTCCGGCCAGCAAGTGCGCCGAAGTGGCGCTCTCGGGAGCGGCGAGACCCATGGAGTTTGCGTCGCTGTTGTTGGCGCCGGGATCCGAGGACAGAGGGGTGCTGACCCGAAAACACTTCTCCTTGTGGGCCTTGAGCATGTTGGAGAACCGGAAGCGCTGGCCGCAGACGTCGCATGGATAGGGCTTCTCCCCCGTGTGGGTCCGGCGGTGGCGCTTCATGTTGGGGCGGCTGGTGAAGCTCTTCCCACAGATCTCGCAGATGTATGGCTTTTCACCTGGAAGATGAAGAAAAAAGGGAAACAATGATATCCGAGTCCCGCAGATCCAAAACCTAAGTGTTGTGACTCAGCTTGAACCACATAGTGCCTCTGATGAGGATGATGGGATTCAGGATCACAATCTGGTTCAAAATGTCCCTGTTATAGTCAATGAGGATTAGGGTGTTTCATCTATGCTGATGATCGTGCCATTACTGCTCAAGCAGGGAGCTTTGAGATGGTTGAACAGAAGCTCTCCGAAGCTCTAGCTCAGTGTTTCTCAACCTTCCTAATGCTGTGACCCCTTAATACAGTCCCTCGTGTTGTGGTGACCCCCAACCATAACATTGTTTTTGCTGCTACTTCATAACAGTCATTTTACTACTGTTATAAATCATCATGTAAATATCAGATATGCAAGATGTATTTTCATTCACTGGACCAAACTGGGCACAAATACCCAATGCAACCACATGTAAATGTTAGTGGGGTTCGGGGAGAATTGATTTTGTAATTTGGGAGTTGTAGTTGCTGGGATTTATAGTTCACCTATAATCAAAGAGCATTCTGAACTGCAACAGCAATGGATTTGAACCTAATTTGCCACACAGAACTCTCATGACCAACAGAAAACACTGGAAGGGTTTGGTGGGTATTGACCTTGAGTTTGGGAGTTGTAGTTCACCTATATCCAGAGAGCACTGTGGACTCACGCAATGGTGGATCTGGACCAAACTTGGCACAAATACTCAATATGCGCAAATGTGAACACTGGTGGAACCTGGGGAAAATAGACCTTGACTTTTGGGAGTTGTAGTTGTTGGGATTTATAGTTCATTAAAATCAAAGAACATTCTGAACTCCACCAACGATAGAATTGGCTCAAACTTCCCACATGGAATCCCCATGACCATCAGAAAATACTGTGTTTTCTGATGGTCTTTGGTGACCCCTCTGACACCCCTTCACGAGCCCCTCAGGGGTCCCGACCCCCAGGTTGAGAAACTCTGCTCTACCTGCTCTTACTGCCTATTACAGGGGAAACCAGCTGATCCCCAACCCATCTAAAACACAGACATGTGCCTTTCATCTCAAGAACAGAGAAGCATCCCGAGCTCTGAAGATCACCTGGGAAGGAATCCCACTGGAGCATTGCAGCGCACCCAAATACCTGGGAGTCATTCTGGACCATGCTCTTACCTATAAGAAGTACTGCCTGAACATCAAGCAAAAAGTGGGTGCCAGAAACAATATCATACGAAAGCTGACTGGCACAACCTGGGGATCACAACCAGATACAGTGAAGACATCTGCCCTTGCGCTGTGCTACTCTGCTGCTGAGTATGTATAGCCAGTGTGGAACACATCTCACCAAGCTCAAACAGTGGATGTGGCTCTTAATGAGACATGCCGCATTATCACGGGGTGCCTGCGCCCTACACCACTGGAGACATTACACTGCTTAGCCGGTATTGCACCACCTGACATCCGCCGGGAAATAGCAGCCAATAGTGAAAGGACCAAGGCAGAGACATCTCCAGCTCATCCCCTGTTTGGGTATCAGCCAGCACGTCAATAACTTAAATCTAGAAATAGTTTTCTAAGATCTACAGACACTCACTGGAACACCTCAGCAAGCGAGAGTCCAAAAGTGGCAGGCTCAAACCCAGAACCTCAACCAATGGCTGATACCAAATGAGAGACTCCCCCCTGGGCACACAGAAGACTGGGCAACTTGGAAGGTGTTGAACAGACTGTGCTCTGGCACCACGAGATGCAGAGCCAATCTTAAGAAATGAGGCTACAAAGTGGAATCCTCGACATGCGAGTGTGGAGAAGAGCAAACCACCTGCTGCAATGCAACCTGAGCCCTGCCACATGCACAATGGAGGACCTTCTTGCAGCAACACCAGAAGCACTCCAAGTGGCCAGGTACTGGTCAAAGGACCTTTAACCAACTATCAAACTCACAAGTTTTGTATTTGTCTGTTTGTTTGCTTTGTTCTGTTAGAAATGTAATATAATGGACTGGTTGCTCTGACACGGCAAATAAATAGGGTAAGGAAGTTCAGTTTCCCACAGTAAGAAATGAGTTTGTTGATACTGAAACTAGCCAGGTGCAGGTGCAAATTGACTCAGGCAAGGAGGAGAGTTCTCAGCCTGATAATGAGCAGGAAGGCAAACTGGATAACAGTAATGAACAGACTGACTTTGACGAAATGGGAACTTTAGACTGAGCTGACCGTTTGGAATTCGGAGTTCAAAGGAGTGTGAGAATAGCTAACAAGATGGAGGTCAGGGGCCCAAGGAACGCCTTCATGGTTAGTTTTGGCTCATCATTTCTAATCTGTGAAGATGGTTTTGAATTCTGCTCCTGTCTTCTGGAGCATTGGCTCTCCCTCCCAATTTGGTCCTGTTTGCAAACCTTATGATCGTGTCTTCGAAGCCTTCACCTAAGTCTATATAAATAAAAATGCAATGTCCGTTTGTGGGGGTAACATAACTCAAAAACCACTGGACAAATTGCCGCCAAATTTGGACACAAGACACCTACAAACCCAAGGAGTAACCATCACTCAAAAAAAAAATAATTTTGTCATTTGGAAGTTGTAGTTGCTGGGATTTATAGTTCACCTACAATCAAAGAGCATTCTGAATTCCATTCATGATGGAATTGAACCAAACGTGGCACACAGAACTCCCATGACCAACAGAAAATACTGGAAGGGTTTGGTGGGCATTGACCTTGAGTTTGGGAATTATAGTTCGCCTACATCCAGAGAGCACTGTGGACTCAAACAATGATGGATCTGGACCAAACTGGGCACAAATATTCCGTACGCCCAAATATGAACACAGATGGATTTTGGGGGAAATAGACTTTCACATTTGGGAGTTGTAGTTATTGGGATTTATAGTTCACCTACAATCAAAGAGCATTCTGAACCCCACCAATGACATAATTGGGGCAAACTTGGTACAGAGAACGCACATGACCAACAGAAAATACTTAAGGCCTTCCAGTCCAACTCCTTTCACCAGGGCAAGAAAGCGTAATCAAAGCCCTCCTCACGGAGAGCCATCCAGCCATAGATATAGATAGATAGATAGATAGATAGATAGATAGATAGATAGATAGATAGATATGATTCACACACACACTGGTATAGTATCATAGATTTGAAAGGGGCCCCTAAACAAGGACAATGATATGTTGCATGTTCCAGAGGAGGCAAACCAGACAATCTCCACATCAATACTGACAAAGAAACAACAAGAAATACTGTTTACCCACAAGCAGAAAGAAATTACATAGATTAGAAACCAACACTTTCTCATGACTTTATTTTCAATATCATTTCAAGCAGAAGAACCGATGGAAATAGTGGAAAGGAAGAGAGGCACATAAATTTAAAAAGGAGGGCAGGCAACACTGTACCTGTGTGTGTTTTCATGTGTTCGTCAAAGTACTGCTTCATGTTGAAGTCCTTCCCGCACCACTGGCACATGAACTGCTTGTGGCCGATGTGGATGCTCATGTGCGAGCGGAGCTGGTACTTGTACTGGAACCTCTCGTTGCAGTTCTGGAACCAAAAAGAACACATTTGGAGAAATTGAAAGATAGAAAGAAGCACGCATGGAAAACTATTGTGAATCCACATAGTGCAAATGCAGAAAATGCAGCTACAACTCTTCCTTGTTTCACAAAAGGATTGGTGAATCCTGTACACCAGCGGTTCCCAAACTGTGTTCTAGGGTTCCACATAAGCATCATAGGGGTTCCATTAAAAATTAAGTGAAAAATAGATTTTAAAATAAAGCTGTACACGGTTAACTCTTTGGTTTAAAGTTTCCATATTTTGCACTCCAACTATTGCTATCAGGTACTGTATATACTCGAATATAAGTTAAGTCTTCAGTCCTTTTTTAGGCTGAAAAAGCTTATACTCAAGTCAAAGTTATACTCAAGTCAAATCAAAGTTATACTCAAGTCAAGTCAAAGTTATTTATTATTTTACTCCGTTATTATTATTATTGTCATCATCATCATCATCATTATTATTACATTTATTATTTTACTCTATATATTATTTTTATTATATTTATTTTACTCTATATATTATTATCACATTTATTATTTTATTCTATTGTTATTACTACATTTATTTTTCTCTATTTATTATTATTATTATTATTCCATTTATTATTTTGCTCTATTTATTATTGTTATTATTACATTTATTATTTTACTCTATTATCATTACATTTATTATTTTACTCTATATATTATTTTATTTCATTTATTATTTTACCCTATTTATTATTGTTATTACATTTAATATTTTGCTCTATTCATTGTCATTATTACATTTATCATTTTGCTCTGTATATTATTTTTATTACATTTATTATTTTGCTTTATTTATTATTATTATTATTACATTTATTTTTCTCTATTATTGTTACAGTTATTATTTTACTCTATTATTACTGTTAACATTACATTTCCATTATTTTACTCTATTATTATTATTATTATTATTATTATTGTTACATTTATTATTTTGCTCTATTTATTGTTGTTATTATTACATTTGTTTTACTCTATTATTGTTAGTTATTATTTTGTCAGGGGTGATTTGAATGCAATATTCCTGCTTCTTGGCAGAATGGGGTTGGACTGGATGGCCCATGAGGTCTCTTCCAACTCTTTGATTCTATGATTCTATAATGATTATTATTATTTTCCAATTCTCGGATCCTATAATAGTTGGGGATAGAGGTAGGATTCTAGGATTTTGTGGGAAATTAATGTTTTCTGAATGGTTCCATGACTGAAAAAGTTTGGAAACCGCTGCTTCAGAATATGGGTGTATCCACACTGCACGGTCCTAGCAGTTTTATCCCACTTTTATTGTAACTCCATCCTCCAAAACACTTTGTAGAACTAAACTTTAGTCCTTCCTGTGCGACATTATGAACCCCAAAATCTCACAATAGTCAACGTGGCACCCCAGTGCTATATCTGCAGTGGCTTATCCTGCCACACTGAGTTGGCCTCTCCGGAACAAAGTCTCCGCATAGTGTGAGCAAATTCAAGTCCTCGTCGAACCCTTGGGAACAAAAGGCAGCTTCGTCTCACCTCACATTTAAATGGCTTCTCCCCCGAGTGCTGGAGAGAGTGCACCTTCAGCGACATGCTCCGCTTGAATGACTTCCCACACGTCTCGCAGGTGAAGGGCATGTCCTTGGTATGCGCTGGGGAGCAAAGAGAGGCACTGCGGTTATTGTGCAAAGCTGGTTGCAAAAGAATCAAGCAAACCAAGGGTGCGTCCACATGGCTGAATTAACGCAGGGAAGGCTAAAGACCTTGTAGAACTACAACACCCAGGATTTCACAGCACTGACCCATGGCAATCCAAGTGGTGCCAATCTGCACTAATTCTACAGAGCAGACACACCTCAAGCCACATATTTTATGACTCTCTTATTTGGAGACTAAATATCCATCATTTATGGGTTATTGTAGTTTTTTCGGGCTATATGGCCATATTCTAGAAGCATTCCCTCCTGACGTTTCGCGTGCATCTATGGCAAGCATCCTCTGAGGTTGCAAGTCATAGAATCATAGAATCAAAGAGTTGGAAGAGACCTCATGGGACATCCAGTCCAACCCCATTCTGCCAAGAAGCAGGAATATTGCATTCAAATCACCCCTGACAGATGGCCATCCAGCCTCTGTTTAAAAGCTTCCAAAGAAGGAGCCTCCACCACACTCCGGGGCAGAGAGTTCCACTGCTGAACGGCTCTCACAGTCAGGAAGTTCTTCCTCATGTTCAGATGGGAATCTCCTCTCTTGTAGTTTGAAGAAATTGTTCGGCGTCCTAGTCTCCAGGGAAGCAGAAAACAAGCTTGCTCCCTCCTCCTCCCTGTGGCTTCCTCTCATGTATTTGTACATGGCCCTCATCATGTCTCTTCTCTGCCTTCTCTTTTGCAGGCTAAACATGCCCAGCTCCTTAAGCCGCTCCTCATAGGGCTTGTTCTCCAGACCCTTGATCATTTGAGTCGCCCTCCTCTGGACACATGCCAGCTTGTCAATATCTCTCTTGAATTGTGGTGCCCAGAATTGGACACAATATTCCAGGTGTGGTCTAACCAAGGCAGAATAGAGCGGTAGCATTACTTCCCTAGAAGTGTGGAGAAGAGCAAACTACAGACCACCTGCTGCAGCGCAACCTGAGCCCTGCCACATGCACAATGGAGGACCTTCTTATAGTAACACCAGAGGCACTCCAAGTGGCCAGATACTGGTCAAAGGACATTTAATCAACTACCAAGCTTGCAAACTTTGTGTTTTGTTTGTTTGTTTGTTAAAAAATACAATACAACTGCTTGGTTTGCTCCTAACACAATAAATAAATAAATCCTCAGAGGTTGTGAGAATGCCCGCCATAGATGTAGGTGAAACGTTAGGAGAGAATGCTTATAGAACATGGCCATATAGCCTGAAAAAACTACAACAACCCAGTGATTCCGGCCATGAAAGCTTTCGACAATACATTGTCCAGCATTTTTCTTATCTGTGCTTCAAAAAACATCCCCCAGAAGTGTTTGTGGACCTCTCTAGGTCTTCTAGTGTGGTTCTATATGGTATTTTTCCAGCCAAGGAATAGTCAAAATACAGATTTTACTATTTTCTGCTATGCTCATCTTTCATCCCAAGTATAGTCAAAATACAGATATTACTATTCTCTGCTATTTCAGAGGGGGTCCTGGGATATATCTGAGGTCATGTAAATAAATGTTTTTAATAATAATAATAATAATAATAATAATAATTTCTCCTGACGTTTCGCCTGCATCTATGGCAAGCATCCTCAGAGGTAGTGAGGTCCTCACTACCTCTGAGGATGCTTGCCATAGATGCAGGCGAAACGTCAGGAGAAATGCCTCTAGAACATGGCCCTATAGCCCGAAAAAACCCACAAGAACCTAGTGATTCCAGCCATGAAAGCCTTTGAGAATCCAATAATAATAATAATTGGAAGATTCATGTGCCATTGCTCCTGCAATGTTTCCAACTGCATTTGCAAGAGAACATAAATTTGGAACGCTCTCCCACGGCATACATTTGACTAATAGGAAGAAGGACATATTAGAAAGCCTCTTTCTGACACTCTCTCCGCATGTAAGGATGTTTATCTGGAATTTAAATATGGGCAACTAGTCAAGATCATTCGTTTTGCAGACTGAAATAGGATGACTCACGCAAATCTGGCCCTGAAACACAGCATTGGAGGGGATTTAGGGTGAAGATCAATTGCCGATTTGCAAGGTTTGGATTAACCTGAACCAGCAGCGCCCAGCATACCCACCACCACAGGTTCCCCTCCGACTCACCAACCATGTGTTTCCGCACATGCGCCATGGTGTAGAACTTCTTCTCGCAGATCTCACAGGAGAACTTCTTCTCCGCATAGCCGTGGACGATCTTGTTGTGTTCGTGGAGGGACCAGAGCTTCTTAAAGGCTTTCCCGCATGTTGTGCACTGCAAGGAAGCAAGACCGACGGATCGTGACAAGGAAAACGGTGATCCCATACAAATAATCTGGTGTGTGCCCAGGAACAGTTGTTGTGGTCAGCGGGGACATATTGCAAGTAGATACAGAGTCTCCCTTATCTGGAAGTTCACAATCTGAAACACTCCCAACATTTTAAGCTTTTTGCTGCCAGCCGTCCACTTCCACATTTGGGGAAAGAGGGCTAGTCTCACATTGAAAACGGTGATCCCATACAAATAATCTGGTGTGTGCCCAGGAACAGTGGTTGTGGTCAGCGGGGACATGTTGCAAGTAGATACAGGTTGAGTCTCCCTTATCCGGAAGTTCACAATCTGAAATACTCCCAACATTTTAAGCTTTTTGCTGCCAGCCGTCCACTTCCACATTTGGGGAAAGAGGGCTAGTCTCACATCAAAAACGGTGATCCCATACAAATAATCTGGTGTGTGCCCAGGAACAGTGGTTGTGGTCAGCGGGGACATATTATAAGAAGATACAGGTTGAGTCTTCCTTATCTGGAAGTTCACAATCTGAAATATTCCCCACATTTTAAGCTTTTTGCTGTCAGCTGTCCACTTCCACATTTAGGGAAAGAGGGCCTCACATCCAGAGAGGTGGAAGAGATGATGACCGCTTATATGAAGCTGCTACTGAAAGCAGATGTTGCAGATGTTTTTGGTGGCCTTCAGGTGGCAGAGTATTCCAGAGTGATGGTGCCACTGGTGTAAAGACTCTGCGTCTGATTGCTGTTAGACGCAAGGTCTTGACACTGGGAATTTCCAACAAATCTTGATCTTCAGAACGAAAGGATCTCTGGGGTTGGTAGGGGGTGAGGCGGTCCCTCAGGCCTTAAAGGTGAGTACCATCACTTTGAAAGTGACCCGGTGCTCAGTTGGCAACCAGTGCAGCTGCAGTAAGATTGGTGTTATGTACTATCTCATTGGAATTCCCGCAAGAAGCCGAGCTGCTGCATTTTGTACCAACTTGAGCTTCCGGATCACCGACAGAGGAAGGCCAATGTAGAGGCCGTTACAGTAGTCCAGTCCTGAGATGACCGTAGCCTGGATCACCATAGTAAGGTCGTCCCTGGACAGGGAGGGGGCCAGCCGTCTAGTCTGCCGCAGATGAAAAAAGGTGTTTCTGCTAACGGCGGAGACCTGGGTCTCCATCGTCAGCAGAGGGTCCAAAAGGACTCGCAGACTTTTTACCAGTGATGACGGGCGTAGCGCGTCACCATCCAGGGCAGGCAGCTGGATATCCCCACTGCCCGGTTGACCCAGCCATAGGATCTCCGTCTTGGCTGGATTGACCCTCTCCTGACATTTTGCCTACATCTATGGCAGATATCCTGGCAGAACCTCTGAGGATGCCTGCCATAGTTGTAGGCAAAACGTCAGGAGTGAATGTTTCTAGAACATGGCCATACAGCCTGAAAAACCTATAACAACCCAGTGATTCCAGCCATGAAAGCCTTCAACAATACATTGCTATTTTCTACCACCAAAGGTGAAAACATCTGGGTCATCTGCTTTCAAAAGCAGGTTTGCGTAAACAGTCATCATACCTTCCATCTCTTCCCTCATCAAGGCTTCTTGAGGAAAAAGCTCAGAGGGTGGAGGACTAGCCCCCTTTCCCCAAATGTCAAAGTGAGCAGCTGGTAGTAAAAAGTTTGAGATTTTTGGAGTATTTCAGGTTCTGAATTCTCAGACAATGAAGACTCATCCTGAATTTACTTGCGACATGTCCCACTGACCACAATTATTTATTATTTAGAGTTTTTATACCCCGGTCTTCTCACCTCCGGGGAGGGACTCAGGCCGGCTGATAACATAAAATTCAATGCAATAAGAAAAACATTATAGGTCATCAATATAAAATACATTAAAATACACTTCGTACAAATTACAGCAAAAATCGGTTCGTCCAAAAGAATCACAAATTCATCGCCATCCGCCGGAAAGGTCAGCAGTTATTGACTCAGTCATCATTCTGCGAATGCAGTATCCCAAAGCCATGTTTTTACCTGCTTTCTAAACGTCAGGAGGGAAGAGGCAGATCTAATCTCCATCGGGAGGGAGTTCCAAAGCCGAGGGGCCACCACCGAAAAGGCCCTGTCCCGCGTCCCCACCAAACGTGATTGCGAAGGCGGTTGGGCCCCTCCAGAAGATCTTAACAACCTTGATGGTTCATAGGGGAGAATCCGTTTGGACAGGTAAACCGGGCCAGAGCCATTTAGGGATTTATAGATCAACACCAGCAATTTGAATTGTGCTCGGAAGCTGATTGGCAGCCAATGGGGCCTCTTTTGTATTGTATCTTAAAAGAGAATGGGCAGTTTTTGAGGGGAAAGACTCAGGACTTGAAAGCCAAGTGTCACATATGTAACACTTCCCATTGAGGGATCTCGACACGGTGTCGGAGTGTATATCAGAGAGCACAACAACAGTTCCTGGAGATGGATCAAATGGCTTGTATGGGATCACAGGTAAGTCAAGTTTTTATTTTAAACCTGAAATTACATATACCACCTTTTCTTAAACGGTGTTACGGCATACACTAATGCTTTCTTACTATGCTCCAAAGACATATCACATGCACATTTTAATGCTCTTTTCTTTAATCTGGTTGGCCATTTGGGGAAATGAGTTACTGGGCAAGATGGATCTTTCTTCCAATGCAGCCTTGAGGGCTAGAAGATGGCTTTGGTAAACAAGAACCAAAGTTCTTTGCTCAAAACAAAAGCAAAATGGTTGCGGCCAGTACTAAAGTCTATGCCCACATTGTGCAAATTGCACACTGGTCTCCACCCCTATTTCCAAAGCATCATAATGAATCTTAATAGAAAGCGGTGGTGTCCCATTGGGAAACCATGGAAGACAGAGAAGTCATAATGAAGAGGTCTCACCTGGATGTTCTTCTCACAGTCCGTCTGGTGGTGCAGCAGCAGCTCACTCTCCAACAGAAACCTCTTGCCACACTTGTCACAGATCTGCATGCGGCTGTGTGTGACATTCATGTGCTTCTCCAGGTACCAGCGGTTGTTGAAGACCCGGGGGCACTTCTCACATGGGTAGTGCTGCTTCTCTTCCAACTTGACCTTCTGGCCAAGACTGTCCTGCTCCTTCTTCTTCTTCTTGCCTCTTTGGTCTTCTCCTTCCTCCTCAGTTTCTTCCTCTTCCTCCTCCTCTTCTTCGTCCTCTTCCAGAGTTACCGAAATGGTAGCCACCTCCTGGGATCCAGTGGACACAGACATCTTGGTTGCCTTGGCTACCTTGCCACTGGGCCTCTGAGTAGCCCCTGACTTCTCCATTTTGATCTCAGCCATCACCTCCTCCCCTTCCTCATCCACTTCTCCTTCCTCCTCCTCCTCGGTAGTCTCTTCCACATCCTCTTCTTCAGTGTGCTCTTCCTCTTCTTCCTCCTCCTCCGCTTCAGCGTCCTCCTCCTCTTCCTCCTCCCTTTCTCCGTTTTCCTTCTCTCCATTCCCCTCAGTGGCAGGTCCTTCCCCTTTAGACCTTCCAATCACTGTGGCAACAGTTGTCACTTGGTTGGCACTGGCGGGTTTCCCCTCTGTCCCCTTTGAGACATTGAGGGTCTGGTTGTTGAGGTTGACTTCTACAATGATCTGTTCACCACGGTTGTAAGATCCCCGATCAACGAGGACCTCCTCAGATTGTCCACCCTCCATCTTGCAAACGGGCGGGCTGCCTCCTTCTCCCTCTTTATACAACTTCCTCCCAGCTACAATCGAGGGGTTCTGGTTGCCTCCCCGTGTGGTGCTGTCCTCCACCCGCACCGAAAACGACTCGTTCCCTTCCCGGGAGTAGATCTTGGGGTTTGAGGAATCCAGCTCTTGCTTGATCTCGCAGTAATATTGAGATGGGGTATTTTTTCCACAACTATCTGGTGGCAATGCCATATTGCTCGCCATGGCCAAGCTGAGAGACCGGGTGTTGATGAGCTCCTGGCAGGAGGAAGCAATGTTGCTCATCTGCAGGACTCCTGCGGCGCTGAGGACGTCCTGGACGTTCAAGACACTCACCAAGAGCTTGGAGGTGTAGATGAAGTTCAGGATCTGTTGGAGGCCTTGGGAGGTCAGGGTCTCCAAGGAAAGCTCTACTCGCTGGAGCTGCTTGTTCCGGGTGAAGAGGGAATGGAAGAACGGGCTGTAGGCAGCAAGGACACCCTTGTGGGCCGGGAAGACACTCTTCTGTTGTCCTAGCACAATGTCGACGTCGCACAGGTCTGGCTGAAAGAGGCGCTGCTCATTCAGTCTGTCCATCAAACAGGTGAAGTGGAGAGCTACATCCTCCACCAAAGAGTACTCAGCCGTTGGGTAGTCAGTTGTCTTTTCAACTATCAGCTATCAGGAGAAGAAGGAAAAAATACAGATCAAGAATAGCTCTATGGAATCATAGAATCATAGAATCAAAGAGTTGGAAGAGACCTCATGGGCCATCCAGTCCAACCCCATTCTGCCAAGAAGCAGGAATATTGCATTCAAATCACCCCTGACAGATGGCCATCCAGCCTCAGCTTAAAGGCTTCCAAAGAAGGAGCCTCCACCACACTCCGGGGCAGAGAGTTCCACTGCTGAACGGCTCTCACAGTCAGGAAGTTCTTCCTAATGTTCAGATGGAAACTCAACTACTGTCTCCTTTGTCCTCAAATGGTCTAAGTTTGGCAGACTTAAGGTTCTGATTCCAATCCTATGTCCAACCATGACCATGAAGATCAACTAAGAACGACTTCCAATGGAGGAGAGTCCAAAACACTTTGAGGATTCTTGTAGTTTTCCTCCATATTTGCTGGAATTGACTAGAAATATCTAGATCCTCCAGCACAAGTCTTTAGTCAACTTCCAGCAAACGGCTACCATATGGAAGAAGAGAGAGGCTATTGTTTGCCAGAGTGAGTAGATCAAACCGCAGGTAATGGTTCCCCCCATTATGAAAGTTGTACTGTTCAAGAATTTCAAAACATAAGTAGATGAAGGCACAGTTGGCCCTTCATATTTGGTGTTAGGATGAAGCACTCTTAACCCAAGAGAACACCTCTCTAAGAATGTCTAGACCAGTAGTTCTCAACCTTCCTATTGCCACGACCCCTTAATAGAGTTCCTCCTGTTGCGGTGACCCCCCCCCCCCCAACCATAAAATAATTTTCATTGCTACGTCATAACTGTCATTTTGCTACTGATATCAATTGTACTGTAAAAATCTGATGTATTTTATTTACTGGACCAAATTTGGCACAAATACTCAATACATCCAAGTTTGAATACTGGTGGGGTTGGGGGGGGGATTGATTTTGTCATTGGGGTGTTGTACTTGCTGGGATTTATAGTTCACCTACAATCAAGGAGCCTTCTGAACTCCACCAATGATGGAATTGAACCAAACTTGGCACACAGAACTCCCATGACCAAGAGAAGACATTTTGGTGGGACCTTGAGTTTGGGAGTTGTAGTTCACCTACATCCAGGTAGAGCACTGTGGACTTAAACAATGATGGATCTGAACCAAACTTGGCAAGGATACTCAATATGCCCAAATGTGAACAGTGGTGGGGTTTGGGGAACATAGACATTGACACTTGTGAGTTGTAGTTACTGGGATGTATAGTTCACCTACAATCAAAGAGCATTCTGAACCTCACCAGTGACAGAACTGGGCCAAATTTCCCACACAGAAACCCCATGACCAACAGAAAATGCTGTGTTTTCTGATGGTCTTTGGCGATCCCTCGCGACCCCTCCAGGGGTCCCAACCCCCAGGTTGAGAAACACTGGTCTAGACTAATGGTTCTCAATCTGTGGGTCCCCAGGTGTTTTGGCCTTCAACTCCCAGAAATCCCAGTCAGTTTACCAGTTAGGATTTCTGGAAGTTGAAGGCCAAAACATCTGGGGCCCACAGGTTGAGAACCTCGTCTAGATCCTCCTCTGCCAAAAGTTGACCACAGAATTGCTTTGGAGGACCTCCAAATGCTCATGGTCAGCTTCCAGCAGAGATTGACTATGCAGCCGCACTGGAGAACCTTGGGAAAGACCTAGAAAGACCATCTTAATCAAATCCACAAAAATTAAACCTGGCTGTATGTGAGTTTGCGTATCAAGAAGCGGCTTCAAGCATCTCCCAATGTTTATCTGGTGTAAGGCAAGGAACAGCCGAGGTGTTACATGAAAGAAAAAAAGAGAACAAAAGCCACTTGACCTTCACACAGGAATTCTGGTTGCTCGCCCTCGAAAGATCGTTGCACATCTTCAGCAAGGTAATTGCAACCCATTAACATTGTGACTCATTTGCTGCTTTAAGAAATCTCATTAAGATGAGTTAAGGCACACTTGCAATGGCTGCGTCCCTCTTGTTTTGCACTTTCTAAAAACTGCCAGGGGCAAAGCATCACCTCCAAAACTTTAAGAGTCACCTTTGAAGAGGCTTTCTAGTTGGAACCTGGCCACTGGGAAGATCAGTCGCCGACTCTTACTAGAGAGAGATGAAAAGGTTCTTTGATGGAGCAAAAGGAATTGGCTCCAGAAGGAAGGAAACTCATAGAATCATAGAGTTGGAAGAGACCTCTTGGGCCATCCAGTCCAACCCCATTCTGCCAAGAAGCAGGACAATCGTATTCAAAGCACCCCAACAGATGGCCATCCAGCCTCAGTTGAAAAGCCTACATAGAAGGAGCCTCCATCACACTCCGGGGCAGAGAGTTCCACTGCAGAACAGCTCTCACAGTCAGGAAATTCTTCCTAATGTTCAGGTGGAATCTCCTTTCTTGTAGTTTGAAGCCATTGCTCCGCATCCTAGTCTCCAGGGCTGCAGAAAACAAGCTTGCTTCCTCCTCCCTTTGACTTTCCCTCACATATTTATACATGACTGTAAACCCCACACCGTTGATTGGAAAACATTCCTTTTATTGAAGATAATTAAAAAGCAGCAAGTAAAAAGCCTTTTTGAAGAAATAGGTAAATCCCATTTGGTAAGAAGATAAGCAGGAGCAAAAATAGTCTAGGGTAGAGTTCAGCAAAGTCCATAAAAACAAAGTCCACACTTCTCTAAATATAATTCAGGAAAACAGGAAACATTAATCCAAGGCATGAGTAGGCATTCATACAATCCAAGAATCCAAACTTAGACAGAATCTTCCAAGCAAGGTTTCTCATGAAACAAGGACGAGAGCTACACTTGATCCAACAATGCTTCATCTGACTATATTTCCCATACTTGGAACTTTTTTATCCCCTCGTTAAGCTATTCCACACACTCAGGAATTGGTTTCGCTTTAATTGAGATTCCCTTATCTTTTTCTGTCGGATCCTGGCAGACCGCCGAAGCCACTGTTCGGTCTGCCTGTTTTGACTAATCTCCTGCCGCCTGTCTATTTGCTCATTAAGTTTTGCAGCTGGGCCAGGTGCCCAGTTGTTTTCAAGCCCCAAATCCTGGGAACTCTCTGGTAGCAATTCAGGGAGTACACTATCATCCCCACACCCTTCAGGGACATTCTCATGGGAAACTACACTTTGCACAGGGGTCTCCTGGTCCTTCTCTGCATCAGTATCATTGACAAAACCATTGCCATCTTGAAATTCATTGGCATCACTTCCCACATCCAAAGCACCCTGATCCTGAAACACAATCACAGGCTGAATCCCAACAGAACAGTCATCAGAGGCAACCCCACGTAGAGTGCGTTGCAGTAATCTATACGGGATGTAACCAGAGCGTGGACCACTGTAGCCAAGTCCGATCTCCCAAGATACAGACGCAGGTACCACACAAGTTTATGCACAATGCTTTTTCTCCAACAGCCCACTACACTTCAGGAGGTTAAGTGTTGCGCACGGGATCACATTCCACATTTCAAGAAGGCAACCGAAACCAGTGGCAAGCGGGTAGGTCCCTGAAACTCAACCCAGCTTTGCTCTGCATGTCTTCCTCCAGAGAATGGTTTTACAATACTGGAACGATAACGGCGGAGTCTTAATTACAGAGATAAGCTGCCCTCTGAATGTTGTCCTTGAGGAATAAATGATGGAACGATTCCGAACGGGTGGGTTTTGGTTTCCTTTTCTTGCCAGCGACTGCTCTCAAAAGATCATGCTGAGGTTCTCTCCCTCAGTTTGCCAAGCCATGCCTATTCCTCGCTTCTTAAATCTCTCGTTTCTATCCAATTTGCTTCCTCAGCCAACATTTTGGAGCTGACCTCTATGGGGACAACACCAAGGGAATATTGAACAAGTCATTTTAAAGACAGGCAACTAGATTTCCTTTTCAAATGTTTTGCGGATTGGAACAGGGACAGATGGGAGGTGGGATGATGGGGGGGGGGGGGGGGAGAACACAGAAACCTGATTACACCAGATTGGGATGGGGGAGAAAACCGGAGCTGTTAAAGCTGTTTGTTGAAAGCGCAGTTGGCTGTGAGTACATATTATGAAACGCGGCACGTTCGTAAAAGACCAGCCCAAAGGCTCGTAAAAGCAAACTTGAGTGAGTGAATATGCTGGCAAAGCATTTACCTGACAATATCAGGAGGCAACCAGCACAATGGAAGACCTCTGCTCAGTTCTAGGTACCTCAACTCAGATGTTCTAGGCGTTGCAACTCTCCTCTAAGAAAGAGGCCTCACGGTGCGGAATAAATTGAATACATAAATGAAATTAAGAGGTATCTTGTTCTAGTTCTCTGAATTCCTCTGCTTTGTCTTTCATCTATATATAAAAATGTAATGATTGTTTGTGGGATTAACAGAACTCAAAAACCACTGGACAAATTGGCACCAAATTTGGACACAACACATCTAACAACCCAATGTATGCCTTCACTCAAAAAAATGAATTTTGTCATTTGGGAGTTGTAGTTTCGGGGATTTAAAGTTCACCTAAAATCAAAGAACATTCTGAACCCCACCAACGATGGAATTGAACCAAACTTGGCACACAGTTCTCCCATGACCAACAGAAAATACTGGAAGGGTTTGATGGGCAGTGTCCTTTGGTTTTGGAGTTGTAGTTCACCTACATCCAGAGATCACTGTGGACTCAAACAATGATGGATCTGGACCAAACTCTACAAGAATACTCAATATGCCCAAATGTGAACACTGGTGGAGTTTGGGGAAAATAGGATATTGACAGTTGGGAGTTGTAATTCTTGGGGTTTATAGTTTGTCTACGATCCCAGAGCATTCTGAACCTGACCAATGATAGAATTGGGACAAACCTCCCACACAGAACCCCCATTTGGGCAACAGCAATGCGTGGCAGGGGGCAGCTAGTCTATATAAATAAAAATGTAATGTTCATTTGTGGGATTAACATAACTCAAAAACCACTGGACGAATTGGCACCAAATTTGGACACAATACACCTACCAGGCCAATGAGTGACCATCAATCATAAAAACACTGAAAAACACAGTGGAAGGGACTTAAAAGACAAAAAAGCAGAAAGATGCTATAATGGATGCACACAAAAAACCCCTCCGGCAAATAATAGCATATCCACACTCTCTTCCAGACTACAGTTCTCAGAATCCCCTATATATACCAGGCCTTTTAGGAGAGGAGGATGATCCAAATGCACTGCTTCCAAGATGCAGGCTTTTTTCTCCTTGGATTTCTTTGAGAGCATCCCAATCGCTGCAGATTTCCAATTTCCTATTCCTGGTCTACAACTCCCAGCAATCCTCTAGATTTATTTATTTATCATGTCAGGAGCAACCACATAGTTGTGTTACATTTGAAACAAACAAAACACAAAGTTGCAAGCTTGGTAGTTGATTAAATGTCCTTTGACCAGTATCTGGCCACTTGGAGTGCCTCTGGTGTTGCTGCAAGAAGGTCCTCCATTGTGCATGTAGCACAACTAGTAGAGCAGCGTTTCTCAACCTGGGAGTCGGGACCCCTGGGGGGGGGGGGGTTGTGAGAGGTTGTCAGACAGGTCACCAAAAACCATCAGAAAACACAGTATGGGGTTCTGTGTGAGAAGTTTGGTCCAATTCTGTTGTTGGTGGGGTTCAGAATGCTCTTTGATAGTAGGTGAACTATAAATCCCAGCAACTACAACTCCCAAATGCCAAGGTCTATTTTCCCCAAACTCTACCGGTGTTCACATTTGGGCATATTGAGTATTCGTGCCAAGTTTGCTCCAGATCCATCATTGTTTGAGTCCACATTGCTCTCTGGGTGTAGGTGAACTACAACTCCAAAACTTAAGGTCAGTGTTTTCCAAACCTCCCCAGTATTTTCTGTTGGTCATGGGAGTTCTGTGTGCCATATTTGCTTGAGTTCTGTGTGAGAAATTTGGCCCAATTTTGTCGTTGGTGGAGTTCAGAATGCTCTTTGATTGTAAGTGAACTATAAATCCCAGAAACTACAACTCCCAAATGACAAAATCAATACTCCTCCACCACTCCATCAGTATTCAAATTTGGGTGCATTGGGTATTTGTGCCAAATTTGGTCCAGTGAATGAAAATACTTATAGTCCTCCTATCAGATATTTATATTATAAAATCATAGAATCAAAGAGTTGGAAGAGACCTCATGGGCCATCCAGTCTAACCTCATTCTGCCAAGAAGCAGGAATATTGCATTCAAATCACCCCTGACAGATGGCCATCCAGCCCCTGTTTAAAAGCTTCCAAAGAAGGAGCCTCCACCACACTCCGGAGCAGAGAGTTCCACTGCTGAACGGCTCTCACAGTCAGGAAGTTCTTCCTCGTGTTCAGATGGAATCTCCTCTCTTGTAGTTTGAAGCCATTGCTCCGCGTCCTAGTCTCCAAGGAAGCAGAAAACAAGCTTGCTCTCTCCTCCCTGTGGCTTCCTCTCGCATATTTATACACTAGCTTGGGGACCCGGCGTTGCCCGGGTTATTAGAGAAAGTGGGTAATGGCGGTTCTGTATGCCAAGTTTGGTCTTTATTGGTCTTTGGATAATGGCAGCATTATTTTCAGGAAGTGAGTGAAGGTACTTGAAGTCCCATCATCCATGGGCCATCCTCCTACAAACAGCAGCAGGATATAGAGTGGGTCATGGGGGCTTTGTGTGCCAAGTTTGGACTTTATCAGTCATTAGATGAGGGTGGCAGTGGTGTCAGTAAGTGAGTGAAGGTATTGCAAGTCCCATCATCCAAAGTCCATCCCCTTTCAAATTGCAGCAGGATGTAGAGTGGATCATGGGGGCTCTGTGTGCCAAGTGTGGTCTTGATTGGTCATTAGAAGGGGGTTGCAGCAATTTTGGAAGGGAGTGGAGGTACTTGAAGTCCCATCATCCATGGTCTGTCCTCCTCCAAACTGCACCAGGATGTAGAGTGGGTCATTGGAGCTCCATGTGGCAAGTTTAGTCTTGATTAGTCATTGGCGAGGGTCTCAGTGGTCTCAGGAGGTGAGCAACAGTACTGCAAGTCCCATCATCCATCTCCAAAGTTTTCCAAATAACACCAGGACGTAAAGTGGGTCATGAGAGGTCTATGTGCCAAGTTTGGTGTTGATCCGTCATTGGATGAGGTTTGCAGAGGTCTCAGAATGTGAGTGAAGGTACTGGAAGTTCCATCATCCATGGTCCACCCTTCTCCAAAACTGCAGCAGGATGTAGAGTGGGTCATGGGGGCTCTGTGTGCCAACTTTGGTCTTGATTGGTCATTAGATGAGTTTTGCAGTACTCTTGGATAGTGGAGGTACTTGAAGTCCCATCATCCATGGTCTGTCATCCTCCAAACTGCTCCAGGATGTAGAGTGGGTCATTGAAGCTCCATGTGCCAAGTTTAGTCTTGATGAGTCATTGGCGAGGGTCTCAGTGGTCTCAGGAAGTGAGTGAAGTGACTGCAAGTCCCATCATCCATTGTCAAATTCTTCCAAACCGCACCAGGATGTAGAGTGAGTTATGCAGGCTCTCTGTGTAAATTGTGGTCCTGATCCATCATCGTTGGCAGTTGTAATGGTCTTAGGAAGGGAGTGCAGGTAATGCAAGTTCCATCATCCATGGTGCATCCTCCCTCAAACTGCACCTGGATGTAGAGTGCGTCATGGAGACTCAGTGTGCCAAGTTTGGTATTTATCGGTAATTGGATGAGGGTTGCAGTGGTCTGAAGAATTGAGCAGTGGTACTGCAAGTCCCATAATCCACGGTCCATCTCGGCCAAACCACACCAGGACGTAAAGTGGGTCATGAGAGGTCTCTGTGTGAAATTTGGTCCTGATCAGTCATTGGATAAGGTTAACAGCGGTCTCAGAATGTGAGTGGTGGTACTGCAAGTCCCATCATCCATGGTTCATAGTCCTCCAAACTGCAGTAGGATGTAGAGTGGGTGATGGGGGCTCTGTGTGCCTATTTCGGTCTGTATTGGTAGTGTTCTGACCCAGCCCCCGGCCTTTCCTTTCCTCTCTTTCTCATCTCGGAATGTTGGATTTGAGGCTGGCCAATCAGAGACCATATGCAAATTTCCTTCTCATGACTCCGTTTCTGTCATGAACTCTTTTCTCCACCAGGGGCTCCTCTTGAAGCTGGCCAATCAGAGACCATATGCAAATAGCACCGCTGCCCAGCCAATCGGAATGTTGGAACTTTCTGGCTGGCCAATCAGAACGCTGGCACATACACCGTCCGCCGTCCGCCGTCCGCCCTCCGCCCTCCACAATTCCTCTGTCCGATACAAACACTCTTCTTTATTATATATATAGATGACTATCATATCTCCTCTCAGCCTTCTCTTCTGCAGAATAAACATGCCCAGCTCCTTAAGCCGCTCTTCATAGCGCTTGTTATGCTTCATAACAGTAGCAAAATGACAGTTATGAAGTAGCAACAAAAATAATTTTAAGGTTGTGGGGTCACCACAACATGAGGAACTGTATTAAGGGGTCACGGCATTAGGAAGGTTGAGAACCACTGTAATAGAGACTATATCTTCTCCAAAATCCTTGGGATAACAAACGCTTTATATTTCAGTTCTTTTCCTCCAGGTTTTGGAATATCCGTATTTCATATTCATATATAATCTTGGAGATAGGGCTCAAGTCTAAGCACAACATTCACTGGTGTTCCTGATACACCTTACGTATCTCTGGAGCAGCTGCGGAGCTAAATCAAGAGGTGGAGTCTCCTCCGCTGCCGCTTGCCCTGAATTCACTTCCAAATCCAACTGTTCTTCCAAAAACTAAAATCCCTGGAGGAATCAATTCTTACTGAGGCACAACATCTGGAAACATGTGCACAAAACGCTTGCCCGTCAATTTCCGAAAGATTTTTCCAGCTCAGCAAGAAACAAATCCAACCCACTGCATTCTGCAAGACATGAATCCGAAAAAGAGTTTGGAAAAAGTTGATATTTTTCCAGGCTACATCTTAATTTGGGGAATTTTGGGACTTCTAGTCCAGCAATGTAAATATGTTTACATATCCTTCCAATAATAATAAATAGAGTAAAATAATAATCTATATAAATAAATATGTAATGTTCGTTTGTGGGATTAACCGTACTCAAAAACCACTGGACGAATTGGCACCAAATTTGGACACAAGACACCTAACAACCCAATATATGTCCTTCACTCAAAAAATTGATTTTGTCATTTGGGAGTTGTAGTTCCTGGGATTTATAGTTCACCTACAATCAAAGAACATTCTGAACCCCACCAACGATGGGATTGAACCAAACTTGGCACACAGTTCTCCCATGATCAACAGAAAATAATGGAAGGGTTTGGTGGGCAGTGTCCTTTTGTTTTGGAGTTGTAGTTCACCTACATCCAGAGATCACTGTGGACTCAAACAATGATGGATCTGGACCAAACTCTATACGAAAACGCAATATGCCCAATGTGAACACTGGTGGAGTTTGGGGGAAATAGAATCTTGGCATTTGGGAGTTGTACTTGCTGGGATTTATAGTTCACCTACAATCACAGAGCCCTCCGAACACCACCAACAATAGAATTGGGCCAAACCTCCCTCACAGAACCCCCATGTGGGCCACAGCAACGCGTGGCAGGGGACGGCTAGTCACTCATAAAAACACTGAAAAACACAGCAGAAGAAACTTAAAAAGCCCCCCAAAATACATTACATCACATGCACAAAACCACATATATACATGCAAACACACACATATACACCTATACAGAAATATATACATACATATACACAGAAAGGGGGAAGAAGGAAGGAAGGAAGGAAGGAAGGAAGAAAGAGAGAAGGAAGAAGACACAGAGGGAAAGAAGGAGAGAAGGAAGGACAGAAAGGTAGAAAAGGGAGGAAGGAGAGAAGGAAATAAAAAAGTGAAAGAAGGAAGGAATGTGAGAGGGAAGGAAGGAGGGAAGGAACAAAAGAGAGAAGGAAAGAAGGAAGGAAGGAAGGAAGGAAGGAAGGAAGGAAGGAAGGAAGGAAGGAAGGAAGGAGACAAAGAGGGAAAGAGGGAAAGACAGAGAGAAGGAAGGACAGAAAGGTAGAAAAGGGAGGAAGGAGAGGAGGAAATAAAAAAGTGAAAGAAGGAAGGAATGAGAGAGGGAAGGAAGGAGGGAAGGAACAAAAGAGAGAATGAATGAATGAATGAAGGAAGGAAGGAAGGAAGGAAGGAAGGAAGGAAGGAAGGAGACAAAGAGGGAAAGAGGGAAAGACGGAGAGAAGGAAGGACAGAAAGGTAGAAAAGGGAGGAAGGAGAGAAGGAAATAAAAAAGTGAAAGAAGGAAGGAATGTGAGAGGGAAGGAAGGAGAGAAGGAACAAAAGAGAGAAGGAAGGAAGGAAGGAAGGAGACAAAGAGGGAAAGAAGGAAAGACGGAGAGAAGGAAGGACAGAAAGGTAGAAAAGGGAGGAAGGAGAGGAGCAAATAAAAGAGTGAAAGAAGGAAGGAATGTGAGAGGGAAGGAAGGAGGGAAGGAACAAAAGAGAGAAGGAAGGAAGGAAGGAAGGAAGGAAGGAAGGAAGGAAGGAAGGAAGGAAGGAAGGAAGGAAGGAAGGAAGGAAGGAGACAAAGAGGGAAAGAGGGAAAGACGGAGAGAAGGAAGGACAGAAAGGTAGAAAAGGGAGGAAGGAGAGAAGGAAATAAAAAAGTGAAAGAAGGAAGGAATGTGAGAGGGAAGGAAGGAGAGAAGGAACAAAAGAGAGAAGGAAGGAAGGAAGGAAGGAGACAAAGAGGGAAAGAAGGAAAGACGGAGAGAAGGAAGGACAGAAAGGTAGAAAAGGGAGGAAGGAGAGGAGCAAATAAAAGAGTGAAAGAAGGAAGGAATGTGAGAGGGAAGGAAGGAGGGAAGGAACAAAAGAGAGAAGGAAGGAAGGAAGGAAGGAAGGAAGGAAGGAAGGAAGGAAGGAAGGAAGGAAGGAAGGAAGGAAGGAGACAAAGAGGGAAAGAAGGAAAGACGGAGAGAAGGAAGGACAGAAAGGTAGAAAAGGGAGGAAGGAGAGGAGCAAATAAAAGAGTGAAAGAAGGAAGGAATGAGAGAGGGAAGGAAGGAGGGAAGGAACAAAAGAGAGAAGGAAGGAAGGAAGGAAGGAAGGAAGGAAGGAAGGAAGGAAGGAAGGAGACAAAGAGGGAAAGAAGGAAAGACTGAGAGAAGGAAGGACAGAAAGGTAGAAAAGGGAGGAAGGAGAGGAGCAAATAAAAGAGTGAAAGAAGGAAGGAATGAGAGAGGGAAGGAAGAAGTGAAGGAACAAAAGAGAGAAGAAAGGAAGGAAGGAAGGAAGGAAGGAAGGAAGGAAGGAAGGAGGGAGACAAAGAGGGGAAGAAGGAAAGACGGGGAGAAGGAAGGACAGAAAGGTAGAAAAGGGAGGAAGGAGAGGAGCAAATAAGAGTGAAAGAAGGAAGGAATGAGAGAGGGAAGGAAGGAGGGAAGGAACAAAAGAGAGAAGGAAGGAAGGAAGGAAGGAAGGGAGGGACAAGGAAAGAAGGAACCAAAGAGCAAAGGAAGGGAGCAAAGAAATAGGTAGAGAAGGATGAAAGAAGAAGGGAAAGAAAAAGAGGGACTAAAGGGAGAGAAAGAAAGAAGGAGAGAAAGAGGGAGAGAAGGTTGGCCACAGCAATGCGTGGCGGGTACAGCTAGTAATAATAATAATAATAATAGAGTAAAATAATAAATGTAATAATAACAATAATAGAGTAAAATAATAAATGAAACAATAACAATAATAAATAGAGTAAAATAATAAATGTAATAACAACAATAATAAAGTAAAACAATAACAACAACAACAACAACAAAGTAAAATAATAAATAACCTTGACTCGAGTATAAGCCGGTGGAGACATTTTCAGCCTGAAAAAAGGACTGAAAAACTAGGCTTATACTCGAGTATATACACAGTATGTTTCCAAAATGTTATTTCTCATCCTTTGCTGAAAGTTGATGCTACTAAGTATATATTCAGTAAAGGAAAAGAAACAGAGTCTCGCCACACATAATGTGTCTTCTTTTTCAGAGATGCATCAACACTGAAGAATTAATGACACCACTGTAATTCCTAAGGCTCAATGCTATGTAGCCCTGGGAGTTGTAGTTTCACAAAGTCTTTAGCTTTCTTTGCCAAAGAAGGCTGGTGCCTCACCAAACTACAACTCGTCAAAGGCTTTCATGGCCGGAATCACTGAGTTGCTGTGAGTTTTCTAGGCTGTATGGACATATTCCAGAAGCATTCTCTCCTGAAATTTTGCCCACATCCATGGCAGGCATCTTCAGAAGTTTTGAGGTCTGTTGGAAACTAGACAAGTGAGGTTTATGTATCTGTGGAATAATGTCGAGGGTGGGAGAAAGAACTCTTGCCTGCTTGAGGGAAGGGTGAATGTTGCAACTGGCCGCCTTGATTAGCATTTAATGGCCTTGCAGCTTCATATCTGGCTGGTTGCTGCCTAGGGGAATCCTCAGAGGGCCTAATCCTGGGTACAGCGTATTATTTGAAAACACAGATATGCTGGACCACTTTGACAACCACTATGTCAAGCTACACAGAGAAGACCTTAAAATTCACAATATGGACAATTTCAACAGAAAGGAGGAAACCATGAAAATGAACAAAATCTGGCTCCCAGTATTAAAAAAAACTCTAAAATCAGGACAGTAAATAAAGAGCAACACTAAAAACAAAACAAAACAAAAAACACAGGGGAATTCCAGACAAGAATAAATTGGGGCCAACTAACACACCCCAAGAAAAGATTCCCCCAGGCAGTCACCAGCCAGGCTTTGAAGCTGCAAGGCCATTAAATGCTAATCAAGGTGGCCATTTGCAACATTGACACTTGCCTCCAGCAGACAAGAGTTCTTTCTCCCACCCTGGACATTATTCCATAGATATATATACAAACCCCACTTGCCTAGTTTCCAACAGACCTCACAACCTGTTCTAATTAATGCTCTATCTATTGTTTGAATTGTTGTTGTATTATTGTAATTGTTATATGTAGCGGCATCGAATTGTTGCCAAGCGTAAGCCGTCCTGAGTCCCCCTTCGAGGGGTAGAAAAGGATGGGGTAGAAATACTGGAAATAAGTAAATATAAATAAATAAGACCTATGAGGATGCCTGCCATAGATGTGGGTGAAAAGTCAGGAGAGAATGCTTCAGGAACATACAGCTCAGATAAAAATAAATAAGACCTATGAGGATGCCTGCCATAGATGTGGGTGAAAAGTCAGGAGAGAATGCTTCAGGAAGATACAGCTCAGATAAAAATAAATAAGACCTGCCATAGATGTGGGTGAAAAGTCAGGAGAGGATGCTTCAGGAACATACAGCTCAGATAAAAATAAATAAGACCTATGAGGATGCCTACCATAGATGTGGGTGAAAAGTCAGGAGAGAATGCTTCAGGAAGATACAGCTCAGATAAAAATAAATAAGACCTGCCATAGATGTGGGTGAAAAGTCAGGAGAGAATGCTTCAGGAAGATACAGCTCAGATAAAAATAAATAAGACCTGCCATAGATGTGGGTGAAAAGTCAGGAGAGAATGCTTCAGGAACATACAGCTCAGATAAAAATAAGTAAGACCTATGAGGATGCCTGCCATAGATGTGGGTGAAAAGTCAGGAGAGAATGCTTCAGGAACATACAGCTCAGATAAAAATAAATAAGACCTATGAGGATGCCTGCCATAGATGTGGTGAAAAGTCAGGAGAGAATGCTTCAGGAACATACAGCTCAGATAAAAATAAATAAGACCTATGAGGATGCCTGCCATAGATGTGGGTGAAAAGTCAGGAGAGAATGCTTCAGGAACATACAGCTCAGATAAAAATAAATAAGACCTATGAGGATGCCTGCCATAGATGTGGGTGAAAAGTCAGGAGAGAATGCTTCAGGAACATACAGCTCAGATAAAAATAAATAAGACCTATGAGGATGCCTACCATAGATGTGGGTGAAAAGTCAGGAGAGAATGCTTCTGGAACATACAGCTCAGAAAACTCACAGCAACCCAAACTACAACACCCAAGATTGCATAGCAATGAGCCACAGCGTTGATGCACCCCAAGATTTCTTTGAACACGTATTGAGGACTAGGAACTTGCTTTGTGCTTTTCCGATTGTACCCCGAAATCCAAAATTCTTTTGATCCTAAGCATTTCAGATCAGGCATGCCCAACCTCTGTAGCATGAAAATGCTCATGTGCTCCAAACTCAGCAAAAAGCGGACTTGGAAATACGGCTGGCCGTCCTCCGCTTGGCTTTTCCCCAAGGCTGAGAGGCCTTTAAGGGGTTTTTTGGGAGACACAGCAGCCAGATTTGCTTATCCTCCGTGGGCCGGTGTCCAGGCTTTCGACTGAGGCCGGGACAAGGTCAACGTGATGAGAATTTCAAAGCAGGCTCCCTAGTCTAGTACCGTCTTTTAAGAGAACAAAAATAGGGTTTCACAAGCTGATTTTGTCATTTGGGAGTTGTAGTTGCTGGGATTTATAGTTCACCTACAATCAAAAAAGCATTCTGAACTTCATCAAAGACAGAATTGAATCAAGCTTGGCACACAGAACCTCCATGACCAACAGAAAATACTGGAAGGGTTTACTGGGCCTTTTCCTTGAGTTTGGGAGTTGTAGTTCACCTACATCCAGAGAGCACTGTGGACTCATGGAATTGAACCAAATTGAACCAAATTGATGGAATTGAACCAAACTTGGCACATAGAACCCCCATGACCAACAAAAAAAAAATACTGGAAGGGTTTGGTGGGCCTTTTTCTTGAGTTTGGGAGTTGTAGTTCACCTACATCCAGAGAGCATTGTGGACTCATGGAATTGAACCAAATTGAACCAAATTGATGGAATTGAACCAAACTTGGCACATAGAACCCCCATGACCAACAAAAAAAATACTGGAAGGGTTTGGTGGGCCTTTTTCTTGAGTTTGGGAGTTGTAGTTCAACTACATCCAGAGAGCACTGTGGACTCAAACAACGATGGATCTGGACCAAACTTGGCACGTATCCTCAATATACCCAAATGCGAACACTGGTGGAGTTTGGGGAAAATAGACCTTAACATTTGGGAGTATGGTTTCTGGGATTTATAGTTCACATACAATCAAAGTACATTCTGAACCCCACCAATGATAGAATTGGGCCAACCAGGGGCGGCTCAACCCATTACGCAAAGTAAGCATTTGCAGTATAGTTGATTTTGCCCAGGGGTGCTCTTGAGGCGCTCTTGGGGGAAAATAGACCTTGACATTGTAGTTACTGGGATGTATAGTTCGCCTACAATCAAAGAGCATTCTGAACTCCACCAATGATGGAATTGAACCAAATATGGCACACAGAACTTCCATGACGAACAGAAAAAATATATATCAGTGATTAGTTGGGGGGGGGGGGCAAAATACTGTTAGCTTACCGTTGAAAATTACGTTGGGCCGCCTCAGGGGCCAACACTTCCCCCACAGAACCCCCATGGCCAACAGAAAATACTGGAAGGGTTTGGTGGGCATTGACCTTGAGTTTGGGAGTTGTAGTTCACCTACAGCCAGAGAGCACTGTGGACTCAAACAATGATGGATCTGGACCAAACTTGGCATGGATACTCAATATGCCCAAATGTGAACAGTGGTGGAGTTTGGGGAAAATAGACCTTGACATTTGAGAGTGTTGTTTCTGGGATTTATAGTTCACATACAATCAAAGTACATTCTGAACCCCACCAATGATAGAATTGGGTCAACACTTCCCCCACAGAACCCCTATGACCAACAAAAAATACTGGATGGGATTGGTGGGCATTGACCTTGAGTTTGGGAGTTGTAGTTCACCTATATCCAGAGAGCACTGTGGACTCAAACAATGATGGATCTGGACCAAACTTGGCATGGATACTCAATATGCCCAAATATGAACACTGGTGGAGTTTGGGGGAAATAGACCTTAACATTTGGGAGTTGTAGTTGTTGGGATTTATAGTTCATCTCTGACCCCTCTTATCTGGGACCCTTCCGACACCCCCCTCTCCAGGGGTCCTGACCCCCAGGTTGAGAAACACTGCAGTAGACTTAAAGGCACAGGAAACTGTGGAGCTGTACTGGAGGACCTAGAAAGTCCTAGATAAGCGTTTTCTCATTTCCAAAACACTTGAACTGGATCTCCCTGACACTGACTTTTTGCCCAGCAGAGCGATGCTTTTCATCCTAAAGCCTGGCTGTTCTTTGCTCTTATCTGCAATGCACTTCAAGCAGAATTCGGGGAGAGAGATACCTATCAACGGAGAAGTAGAAGCACAAAGCAGCCTTTTCTTTTCCTCGGCAGGCTCATCCAGACTGAAAACATGACAGTTCCTTCCATCCTTCAGAGCGGCGAGGAGAAATTGCGGCGACGCATTTCGTGCAGAAACGTTTTGAGGGACGTCTCGTGTTTTGACACATTGAGTTCACAGACAAAGAGTTTTTACCTTATCTCCCCTTATGGAGATCTACAGCATGCAAAAAGCCTGACTTCCATACAAAATATTATCTCGGTGGCAAGCTTTTTTGGCTTTCCTAAAGCACCCCATTTTGAATGAAGGAGGTTATATTTTGGCTCACCGGAAACCTACTTTTGAAAGTTGCCAAAAGTTTGTCATCCTATCAGGTAAAATAATAACTCATTATGCCTCTGAGCATGTGCAAAAAGTGCATTTGTATGTACATCTGCATTCAAGCTGCATTATAAGGAAGTGTAGACGAAGCCCAAGTGATGCTAGAATAATGAATAATGCTCTCCCCTTAGCTATATAAATAAAAATGTAATGTTTGTTTGTGGGATTAGTATAATTCAAAAACCACTGGATGAATTGGCACCAAATTTGGACACAATACAGCTAACAACCCAATGTATGCCCTTTGCTAAAAAAAAAATGATTTTGTCATTTGGGAGTTGTAGTTGCTGGGATTTATAGTTCACCTACAATCAAAGAACATTCTGAACCCAATCAACAATGGAATTGAACCAAACTTGGGACACAGTTCTCCCATGACCAACACAAAATACTGGAAGGGCTTGGTGGGCAGTGTCCTTTGGTTTTGGAGTTGTAGTTCACCTACATCCAGAGATCACTGTGGACTCAAACAATGATGGATCTGGACCAAACTCTACAAGAATACTCCATATGCCCAAATGTGAACACTGGTGGAGTTTGGGGGGAAATAGAATCTTGACATTTGGGAGTTGTAGTTGCTGGGATTTATAGTTCACCTACAATCAAAGAGCATTTTGAACCCCACCAATGATAGAATTGGGCCAAACATCCCACACAGAACCCTCATGTAGGCCACAGCAATGCGTGGCAAGGGACGGCTAGTTAAAAATAAAAATGCAATGTCTGTTTGTGGGATTAGCATAACTCAAAAACCACTTGACGAATTGACACCAAATTTGGACACTATACCCCTAACAGATCAATGAATGACCATCACTCATAACCCCCCCCCCCCCTCCAAAGCAGCAGAAAGGACTTGCAGACCCAAATTTGGACACAATACACCGATCAGGCCAACAAGTGACCATCACTCATAAAAACACTGAAAAAAAAACAGCTGCAGATGAGACTTAAAAAGCCAAAAGAACTCCAAAAAATACATTACCACGCATACGCAAAACCACATATACACAAACACACATATATACATTTACACAAATATATACGCAGAAAAAACACATATACACAGATTGGGCCACTGCAACGCGTGGCAGGGGATAGCTAATTGGTGCAATAAAAATATCACACATTATGCCTCTGAGCATGTGCAAAAAGTATATTATGCCTCTGAGCATGTGCAAAAAGTACATTATGCCTCTGAGCATGTGCAAAAAGTACATGATGCCTCTGAACATGTGCAAAAAGTACATTATGCCTCTGAGCATGTGCAAAAAGTACATTATGCCTCTGAGCATGTGCAAAAAGTACATGATGCCTCTGAACATGTGCAAAAAGTACATTATGCCTCTGAACATGTGCAAAAAGTACATGATGCCTCTGAGCATGTACAATAAGTACATGATGCCTCTGAACATGTGCAAAAAGTACATGATGCCTCTGAACATGTGCAAAAAGTACATGATGCCTCTGAGCATGTGCAAAAAGTACATTATGCCTCTGAGCATGTGCAAAAAGTACATTATGCCTCTAGCATGTGCAAAAGGTACATTATGCCTCTGAGCATGTGCAAAAAGTACATTATGCCTCTGAGCATGTGCAAAAAGTACATTATGCTTCTGAGCATGTGCAAAAAGTACATCTGCATGTACGTCTGCCTTCAAACTGCATTATAAGGAAGTGTAGACGAAGCCGAGGTGATGCTAGAATAATGTTCTCCCCTTATTGGTGCAATACAAAATATCACACATTATGCCTCTGAGCATGTGCAAAAAGTACATTTCCTTGGAAAGACAGTGTGAAGTAGGGGTCAGAAATAGAAATACAAATTTAGTTCCTTACTCAGCAATAGAGGTCACTGGGGTCCAATTTACACTGCCATAGAAAGCCCTTTCAAACTCCATTGTTTCCTATGGTTGATGTAGATTTTGCATTATATGTTTACGATGTTTCAGACTGCATTCTAAGGAAGTGTAGATGAAGCCAAGGCGATGTTTCGTTCTCTGAGGGATTTGTAAAGAGCTAACCATAACGAATCCAGAAACCCATAATCCTTGGAGGAAAAAGAGGAGGAAAGAAGAAGGTGGAGAAAAATGGAATATGGCAATATTTTAAAGGCTAATGGTGTTTATTTTATTAGTATGAGCTTTTGTGGGTGTGCATTAAGAGAAATCACACATTTTGCCTCTGAACATGTGCAAAGTACCTTTCCTTTCAGAAACAAAGAGTGGTTAGAACAGTGCCGACTTGAGAAGTACAGATGAAGAACTTTTCTGAAGCCCAGAAAGATTGGGTTGCTGTAGGTTTTCCAGGCTGTCTGGCCATGTTCCAGAAGCATTCTCTCCTGACATTTTGCCTGCATCTATGGCAGGCATCCTCAGGGGTTGTGAGGTCTGTTGGAAACTAAGCAAGTGGGGTTTATATATATTGGAAATGTCCAGGGTGGGAAAAAGAACTCTTGCCTGCTGGAGGCAAGTGTGAATGTTGCAATTAGCCACCTTGGAACCAAATGACCTTGCAATTTCAAAGACTGGCTACTTCCTGCCTAGGGGAATCCTTTCTTAAGAGGTTTAGCTTGCCTTGATTGTTTCATGTCTGGAATTCCCCAGTTTTGAGTGTTGCTCTTTATTTACTATCCTGATTTTAGAGGGTTTTTTTAAAAATACTGGTAGCCAGGTTTTGTTCATTTTCAGGTTTTCCTCCTTTCTGTTGAAATTGTCCTCTGTGGATGCCTGCCAAGATGTGGGTGAAACGTCAGGAGAGAATGCTCCTGGAACATGGCCACACAGCTTAGAAAACTCACAGCAACCCAGTGTTTCCAGTCACGAAAGCCTTTGACAACACCTAGAAAGACTGCTAAGTAGTACCAAATGTTCTATTGTAGAATCACAGAATTGGAAGGGACCCTCAAGGGCCATCCAGTCCAACCCTGTAATGTGCAGGAAAAGCACAATCAAAGCAACCCCGACAGATGGCCACTCAGCCTATGTTTAAAAGCCTTTCAAATGAAAGAATGGACAAAAACACTTCTGAGGATTCCTTGCTTCAGAAAATCCTTTCTATTTGCATCCAAGGCTGCAAATTCTTTAGAAATCTCATTCCCTTGGTCTTATACTTTTGGACCTGCCTTGGCCATTCGTGGCACATTGTGGACCACAGTATGCTCACGTGTCCCAACCCTGCTCTATGCTAATTCAAGCAAAATAACAATTGTGCTTCCTTCAGCCATTTCCAAAATCACTCCAAATTAACAGCGTTATTAAATGCACCGCGCCACGTCTCCGGCAATTGTGTTAACGGCACCATTTATTTACAAAGGAGAAGTTTAGAGGCTTGGCATTGCCCTTAGATTCAGAGATTATTAGCTTTTGCATTCAGAGCAGCTTTCCTAGAGAGTCTGCAGACGACTTTGAGAAAATATATATATATATCTCGCACTTGCTTTTACATAAAAGGAGTTTGCACACACAGCAAAACCGCGGCGGAAGGCCTGCCATTCTGCGACGGCTGCCAATCCCACAGCCTGCGCTGGAAAGTATGCCAGCCTCACAGAGCCGCTCTTTGCAATGAAGGCCTGGCAGAAACTAAAACTCCCACCGGCCAGAGAGGAGAGCCAGCGCTATGCTTGGAATGCAAGAATGCAGAGAAGGAAAAACATGACTACTTCCATTTCGATCTTGCAAAGAAGCGCTTCCAAGCCACAACAAGAATTAGGAGCGAAGGTCTCCGTTTGAACCTCGCATCCATCCTAAGTTAGCATCTTCAATGGTATAACATGCATCGAGGCCACAAGAGGAATAGGAGTCCAAAGTGTGATGCAGCAGCTTAAAAAGCCGATGCGATTCCAGGCTGCATCAATTGGAGTCTCAAGATCAAAGGAAGTCATAGACCCCATCCCCCAGAATGGGGGATGCCTGGCTCGAGAGCAGTACATGTGAAAAAGATCTTGGAGTCCTCGTGGACAACAAGTTAAACATGAGCCAACAATGTGATATGGCGGCAAAAAAGGCCAATGGGATTTTGGCCTGCATCAAGAGGAGCATAGTGCCTAGGTCCAGGGAAGTAATGCTACCGCTCTATTCTGCTTTGGTTAGACCACACCCAGAGGCGGCCCTAGGTAATTTTCAAAGGTAAGCAAACAGTATTTTGCCCCCCCCCCCCCACCAATCCTTGATATATATTTTCTGTTCGTCGTGGGAATTCTGTGTGCCATATTTGGTTCAATTCCATCATTGGTGGAGGTCAGAATGCTTTTTGATTGTAGGTGAACTATACATCCCAGTAACTGCACTTGCCGCACTTGCTCCCTTGCCTGGCCCGCTTTGGGTCCGGAGGCGTGCCTGAAGACCCCGGCGTGTGCACCAAAAGTCACCTCTTCTCCTGACTTTCTCCTCAGCCATTGGGACCGAGAGAGAGAGAGAGAGAGAGAGAGAGAGAGAGAGAGGTGGAGATGCCCACCTTTCCTGAAGGTAGGCGCAAAAACAAAGGAGGGAGCGGAGGTGGGAGATACCTCCAGCCAGAGGGGCTCTCTCTCTCTCTCTGTCTTGGTCCCAATGGCTAAAAAGAAAGTCAGGAGAAGAGGCGACTTTTGGTGCGCACGCTGGGGTCTTCAGACACGCCTCCGGACCCAAAGCGGGCCAGGCGTGGCGGCTCCGCCCCTTGGCCCACCCGCAGATTGGGGAGAGGAGAGCGCCGGGAGATCAGGAAAGGGAGCCGGTCATGGGGAAGGGATCAAACACAGAGAACGATTGAGTGCCGGCTCTGCTCGTGCACCCGGTGGCCGGGTAGAGCAGGAACGAGAGGGGCTAGGCGAGGCTCAAGGGCCCGGCCCCTTTGGGAAGAGGATTGCCCGGCAGCGAGGCAAGAAAGCCGAGGCTCCCCCCGGACTGCTAGGGCTGTTGTGAGCTGAGGGGACGCTCCTCAAGTGGCGGTCGAGGGGCATTTACAGAGGCGCCTCTGCGCCCCTGGCAAAAAAAGTGTTCTGCGACCGCTTACTTCGCGTAATGGACGAGCCGCCCCTGACCACACCTGGAATATTGTGTCCAATTCTGGGCACCACAATTCAGGAGAGATGTTGACAAGCTGGAATGTGTCCAGAGGAGGGCGACTAAAATGATCAAGGGTCTGGAGAACAAGCCCTATGAGGAGCGGCTTAAGGAGCTGGGCATGTTTAGCCTGAAGAAGAGAAGGCTGAGAGGAGATATCATAGCCATGTATAAATATGTGAGAGGAAGCCACAGGGAGGAGGGAGCTAGCTTGTTTACTGCTTCCTTGGAGACTAGGACGCAATGGAACAATGGCTTCAAACTACAAGAAAGGAGATTCCATCTGAACATGAGGAAGAACTTCCTGACTGTGAGAGCCGTTCAGCAGTGGAACTCTCTGCCCCGGAGCGTGGTGGAGGCTCCTTCTTTGGAAGCTTTTAAACAGAGGCTGGATGGCCATCTGTCAGGGGTGATTTGAATGCAATATTCCTGCTTCTTGGCAGAATGGGGTTGGACTGGATGGCCCATGAGGTCTCTTCCAACTCTTTGATTCTATGATTCTATGATCTGTTCGGTGTTGGTCAGATCTCATCTAGAGCACTGTGTCCTGTTCTAGGTGTTGGAGCTCAGCCTGTGATTGTGTTTCAGGATCAAGGTGCTTTGGATATGGGGAGTGATGTCAATGAGTTTCAAGATGAGTTTGAAGATGGCAATGGTTTGGTCAATGATACTGATGCAGAGAATGACCAGGAGATCCCTGTTCAAAGTGTTACCAGCTGCAGACGTTAATGAGCAAATAGATAGACACAAGGAGATCTTATTGTGCCAGCTCCACTGGCTGCCAGTCCATCTCCGAGCCCAATTCAAAGTGCTGGTTTTGACCTATAAAGCTCTATATGGTTCTGGCCCAGCTTATTTGTCCGAACGCATCCACCCCTACATCCCATCTCGTAATCTAAGATCATCCGGGGAGGCCCTGCTCTCACTCCCGTCAATTGCGCAAATGCGTCTGGCGGGGACGAAACACAGGGCCTTCTCGGTAGTGGCCCCTCACCTATGGAACACACTCCCAAATGAGGTAAGATCTGCTCCCTCTCTCCTGGCTTTTAGAAAGAAATTAAAATCATGGCATTGGGACCAGGCCTTCGGACAGTAGACGTTTGTAGAGTTTAAAGGACATGGACTAGAATGACAATACGACTGGCGAGACTGTTTTATTATTTATTGTTTTAATGATTGCTTATGTACTGTCTAATTATGATTTATGCTTAATTGTCGTTTTATTATTGTGGTTGTTATGGATTGGCATCGCGTCAGTGTCCAATGTATGGCATTGAAGTTTTGCCAGTTATGTATAAACTGCTTTGAGTCCAACTAAGGGTGAGAAAACCGGTATAGAAATACTGTAAAATAAAATAAATAAATAAGATCAGTCAAAACAGGAAAGCCGAACAGTGGCTTCGGCGTTCTGCCAGGCTCCGAGAGAAAAAGATAAGAAATCCCCAGCTAAAGTAAAACCAATTTCTCAGTGCTAGAGACATAACTAACAAGGAGATAAAAGTCCCAAGTACAGGATATGTAGTCAGATGAAGCATCGTTTGGAATCAAGTCAAGATCTCATCCTGGTTTTGAAGAAGCTACGCTTGGAAAATTCATGTTTTAAGTGCTTTTGTTTCATGGTTTTGATTATTGGGTTCATGCCTTGGATTCATGAAACAGTGGCTTCGGTGTTCTGCCAGGCTCCAAGAGAAAAAGATAAGAAATCCTCAGCTAAAGTGAAACCAATTTCTCAGTGCTAGAGACATAGCTAACGAGGAGATAAAAGTCCCAAGTGCAGGATATGTAGTCAGATGAAGCATCGTTTGGAATCAAGTCAAGGTGAAGACGTGGCTGTGGAGTCAGGCCTTCGATGAATGAGGACCCTGGATGGAAGTTGATGTAGATCCATCTTAATAGGACGACTGACCACTGTAGTTTTATATATAGTGTTTTTAAAGTTGTTTTTGTAATTGTGATATATGATATTTTAATGAGTGTATATGTTTTTTATGGCTGGAAACCGGGCTGAGTCCCTCAATGAGGTTGAGAAGCTCGGTATAGAAAACTGTGAAATAAATAAATAAATAAATAAGATCTCATCCTGGTTTCAAGGAAGCTTCGCTTGGAAAATTAATGTTTTAAGTGCTTTTGTTTCATGGTTTTGATCCTTGGATTCTATGCTTTTACATTCATGCCTTTGATTCATGTTCCCTGATTTTTTGCATTTTATTTGGGAAGTTTGGACTTTGTTTTTATGGATTTTGCTGGACTTTTACCCTGGACTATTTTGCTCCTGCTTATCTTCCTACCTAATTGGTTTTACTTATTTCTTTAAAGTGCTTTTTTACTTTATTGCTTTTTAATTATCTTCCATAAAAGGATTGTTTTCCATCTAATGTGTGGTGTTTAAAGTCAGAGGGCTTTTCCTATACTGGAGTGCAACACTGGGCAACACAACTCAAGAAGGATATTGATTGAGAAGCTTGGCCAAAATGATCAAAGAATTGGAAGTCAAGTCCTTTGAGGAACAGCTTAGGGAGCCGGGGACGTTTAGAAGGCTGAGGGAAGGGAATGTGATAGCCCTGTTTAAATATTTGAAAGGTTTGTCACATTGAGGAGGGAGCAAGCTTGTTTCCTGCTGCTCCAGTGACTAGGACACAAGGGAGCAATGGATTCAAATTGCAGGAAAAGCAATCCCACCTAAACATTATGAAGAACTTCCTGATGTTAAGAGCTATTGGACAGTGGGAATACAGCGAAGTTTCCTTCTCTAGGGGTTTTAAAGCAGAGGCTGGATGGCCATCTGTTCGGAGTGCTTTGATTGTGTCTTCCTGCATGGCAGAAAGGGGGTTGGATTGCTTTTGCTTTGGGGGTCTTTACCAATCGTAGGATTCAATGATTCAGTGGTGAGCTCCACACCTGAAACTGAATATATACAGAGAATCCTGGAATGACTTGGAAGGAACTGCAAAGGTCATCCAGTCCAGCACCCCAAAAGTGGGCGCTACAAATAAGATAATAGGAAAGCTGACTGGCACAACCTGGGGATCACAACCAGACACAGTGAAGACAGTTGTTCAAAATCCCACTGGAGCATTGCAGCACACCCACATATCTGGAAGTCAATCTGACTCACAAGAAGCACTGCTTAACTATTAAGGAAAAAAGTGGGTGCTAGAAATAATATCATTTGAATATCATACAAATTATTGCATAAGATCATACAAAAGTTGACTGGCACAACCTGGGGATCACAACCAGACACAGTGAAGACATCTGTTCACAATCCCACTGGAGCATTCCAGGACAGCCAAATACCTGGGAGTCATTCTGGATCGTGCTCTGACTTACAAGAAGCACTGCTTGAATATAAAGCAAATAGTGGGTGCTATAAATATTATCATACGAAAGCTGACTGGCACAACCTGGGGATCACAACCAGACACAGCGAAGACATCTGCCCTTGTGCTATGCTACTCTACTCCTGAGTATGCATGCCCAGTGTGGAACATATCTCACCATGCTAAAATAGTGGATGTGGCTCTTAATGAGACATGCTGCATGATCACAGTATGTCTATGCCCCACACTACTGGAGAAATTATACTGTTTAGCCAGTATTGCACCACCTAATATCCACTGGAAAGTAGCAGCCAATAATGAAAGGACCAAGGCAGTGACCCCCTCCAGCCCACCCCCTGTTTGGGTATTAGCCAGCACGCCAATGCCTTAAATCAAGAAATAGTTTTCTAAGATCAATAGAGATACTTGCAGGAAAACCTCAGCAAGCGAGAGTCTAAAAGTGGCAGGCTGAAACTCAGAACCTCAATCCATGGCTGACACCAAATGAAAGACTCCCTCCTGGGCACACAGAAGACTGGGTGACTTAGAAGACACTGAACAGACTGTGCTCTGGCACCACAGGATACAGAAATGGGGGTACAAAGTGGAGTACACGACATGCGAGTGTAGAGAACAGCAAACCACAGACCACCTATTACAATGCAACCTGAACCTTGCCACATGCACAATGCAGGATCTTCTTATAACAACATCAGAGGCACTCCAAGTGGACAGCTACTGGTCAAAGGACATTTAGTATAATGCCATGTTCTTAAATTTTGTTTGTGTTTTTAAATATATTACAACTGTACCCTTGGTTCACTTGGATTCATTGTCCTCCCAATCTTGCTATACAACTATGAAACGTGGACTGTCTACAGACGTCACACTCAACTCCTGGAACGATTCCATCAGTGTTGCCTCCGAAAAATCCTGCAAATCTCTTGGGAAGACAGATGGACAAATGTCAGTGTGCTGGAAGAAGCAAAGACCACCAACACTGAAGTAATGGGGGTTTGGCCCAATTCTATCGTTGATGGGGTTCAGAATGCTCTGTGGTTGTAGATGAACTATAAATCCCAGCAACTACAACTCCCAGATGTCAAGATTCTATTTTCCCCAAACTCCACCAGTGTTCACATTTAGGCATATTGAGTATTCATGTATAGTTTGGTCCAGATCCATCATTGTTTGAGTCCACAGTGATCTCTGGATGTAGGTGAACTACAACTCCAAAACCAAAGGACACTGCCCACCAAACCATTTCAGTATTTTCTGTTGGTCATGGGAGAACTGTGTGCCAGGTTTGGTTCAATTCCATCGTTGGTGGGGTTCAGAATGCTCTTTGATTGTAGCTGAACTATAAATCCCAGCAACTACAACTCCCAAATATCAAGCCTACTTTTCCCAAACTTCACCAGTGTTCACATTTGGGAATACTGAGTATCTATGCCATGTTTGGTCCAGATGCATCATAGTTTGAGTCCAACAACTACAACTCCCAAATGGCAAAACCTTTTTTTTTAGTGAGGGACATTCATTGAGTTGTTAGGTGTCTTGTGTCCAAATTTGGTGTCAATTCGTCCAGTGGTTTTTGTGTTATGTTAATCCCACAATCGAACATTACATTTTTATTTATATAGATATTATATTATATCATTATTGCCCTCTCTGTCTGATGAAGAAGCCTGGGGTGCACTGAAAGCATTTTATGCCTTCTGGTTGGCTCAATAAAGGTATTGCCATAGGAATTATTTGTTTTACAACCGACACATAGCTCACCCTACAACTTTTATACCCTATACGATTTGCCAGGATATTATATTAGTGAATGCTCTCCATTTCGCAAGGCAAAAAGGCCATATGGTTGCACCGGAGGACCTGGAAATTCCTAGAGATAAGCATTTTCTTCAAGTACCAAAAAATCCAGATGTGCAATTTTGTTTTGCTTTGCACCAGGCCAATCTCAATAGACATTCAGTTAAAACTCCTCCACTTTCCTCCACAAGATTCCTGCGGAGGGAGGGAAGTTGGAACCACATATTTGCACATGGTTAAGGTGGGTTCATCTAGGGACAAAGTGGGGCGGAACATATCTTGATAATAATATAATAATAATAATTATTGTACGTATTCAAGGGCTTGATCAAACAACAATAACAATGTATTCAAGGGTTGAGGTGGTAGAGCATGGTTAAAACATAGATAAAAGCAATGCAGCTTGGAAGAACTTTGCACTGCAAAGGCTTTCCGTATGTATAGTTTGGGGAGGGGGGTGTACCTGGAAGACCCCTTATGCTACCATGTTGAGACTTCTCTGGCCGCATGGGTGCAATGTCACCCAAGTGAAGGCCAAAGGCAAGTCCAAGGCCCTCTTTACGGAGGAGGAACTGCATGCACATAGCACCCAACGTGCCAGGATGGCATGAGGGGGTGAGCTAATGCTTTGCAATGGCACCAGCTGAGAAGCAAAGGGAGGTTAACCCTTTGGGTGCAACAAGACAGCTATTGTTGCTCCGGCATCTCGGCACCATGCGTTTCGAAAAAAAAAGGAAGTTCTTCCATGCACACACACATATACAAACACATACACAAATAAACACACACACTTACATGCATGCATGCACAAATAAATAAATGCATATATATATATATAGATATATATATATCCACAACATCATACATATATGTAAGAACAAATAAAACACATTTGTGTGTGTGTGTGTGTATATACACATACATATATATTTATATACTTACACAAATCAATGCACACATACATATAAATGTATATAAATATGCACACATACATATATACACATAATATATACACATATACACAAATGAACACACACATACATATAAATGCATACATACGTATACACATGCATATATATACATAAATAAACAGGTAAATATATATATATACACACACACAAACATATATACATTTATACACATGTATAAACACATATATGTATGCATATACAAACACATAAGGACACACATATACATATATACATATATATACACACACACAAATATTTATATACACGGTATATACCATCTGAACATGAGGAAGGACTTCCTGACTGTGAGAGCCGTTCAGCAGTGGAACTCTCTGCCCCGGAGTGTGGTGGAGGCTCCTTCTTTGGAAGCTTTTAAACAGAGGCTGGATGGCCATCTGTCAGGGGTGATTTGAATGCAATATTCCTGCTTCTTGGCAGAATGGGGTTGGACTGGATGGCCCATGAGGTCTCTTCCAACTCTTTGATTCTATGATACACACACTCATATAAACGCACATACACACACAAATAAACAAATACACAAACATATATGCACATATACAGACATACATAAACACACACATATGTGCATATTTCATACAAATACATAAGCATTCACATATACGTATAAACATATACACACAAATATTTATATATATTGTATGCTATACATATTATACACACTAATATAAACACAAATATATACAAATAAACAAATATGTATATATACAAACATATATACGCATACATATAAACACACACATATATGCATATTACACACAAACACATAAGCATGCACATATGTGCATGCTTATGTGTTTGTGTGTAATATGCATATATGTGTGTGTTTATATATGTCTGTATATGTGTGTGTATATATATGATTATATGTATATACATATAACCATATATATGCACACACAAATATTTATATAAACACAGAAGTATATATACATTTATACAGACACATATATACACAACAATAATAATAATCATAGAATCAAAGAGTGTGTGTTTATGTATGTCTGTATATGTGTATATATGTTTGTGTATTTGTTTATGTGTGTGTGTATGTGCATTTATATGAGTGTGTGTATACACAGAATCAAAGAATCAAAGAGTTGGAAGAGACCTCATGGGCCATCCAGTCCAACCCCATTCTGCCAAGAAGCAGGAATATTGCATTCAAATCACCCCTGACAGATGGCCATCCAGCCCCTGTTTAAAAGCTTCCAAAGAAGGAGCCTCCACCACACTCCCTCCGGGGCAGAGAGTTCCACTGCTGAACGGCTTCACAGTCAGGAAGTTCTTCCTCGTGTTCAGATGGAATCTCCTCTATAAGAACAACAACAACAATAATAATAATAAACCTTTATTTATACCCTGGTACTACTACTACTACTACTAATAATAATAATAATACCCCGCTACCATCTTCCGGGGGACTCGGTGCGGCTTACAAGAGGACGAGCCCAAATACATCAACAAAACAACAACAACACAATCACATATACATATATGAAGATCAGTTAGGCCAATTCACAAGCTCATGCCTATATTTATATTGCATTGTATTGATGTATATCACAACAATAACATACAAAAGTTTATTATGGTCATTGACTATTATGCATACCTATATTTTTTGTGTATACAGTGGATCCTTGGTATCCACTAGGGTTTGGACCTAGGACTCTGTGGATAACAAAATCCGTGGATTTCGAAGTCCTATTAATATAATTACCTATTAAATGAGGTCTTGCTTATAGAAAAATGATTTTTGGAATGTTTTATGTGGATGTTGGAACCCACACAGCTTGATTTTGCCATTTGACATGAGGGTCACTATTTAGGCCATTGCATATATTGGGACTTGAGTATCCACAGATGTTGGTGTCCAGTGGATAGCAAAAAGATGCATCTACACTGTAGAATTAATGCAGTTTGGTCTCACTTTAACTACTATGGAATCCTGGGAGATGGAGTTTGGTGGGACACTTGCTCCCTTCAGCAGCAAAGGCTAACTACAACTCCCATGATTCCATAACACTGAGCCATGGCAGTTAAAGTGGGGTCAAACTGGATTAATTCTACAGTGTAGATGCACTGAAAGGTGTAGATGCACAACAGATATAGAGATAAATATACATGCAAGCCTTGCTTCCCAACTCCCCTTTTCCACACCTGGATTTTGCAATATATTCCAGAAATTAATATGTAAACAAAGATATACTTTTAATTAAATATAAAAAAAATATTAATATTAATGCAAAAATAAAAATGACAGCAAGGCAGCAAAAGGCATCAAAGGGAAGGAACTACAAGGAACTTTGCAACGCTTGGGTTCCAGATTTGCAGGGAAAAAAAGAAACCCAAGGAAAAGGAAAAATAAATAAATATAAATAAGAGAATATAGGAGACTCTTTACCATTTTGATGCAATGCTTCCAGGTCGCATGAGCCTCACTGCTCTTCTTCTCCTTGAGATCTCCATGAAAAGGTTAAGAAGGGAAAGACTGGGGCTTTTTAATCAAAAAAATAAATTAAATTAAATGGATTTTTTTTTTTTTTGCAAAATATTGCAATGCTTTCTCCTCCTCCCAGCTTCTTTTTCTCTGCTTCTCCTTGTGCCCTGGGCTTTGGGGGATGATGGGCTTGGTTGCTCTTGGTGCATTTGTACAAAACCCCTCCTCTATGGCGGTTCCATTGGAGGGCCCCCCCTTGCAAAAAAAGTGGGACGCGGCTGGGCTGCAAATGCCCGGGCCCAGCTGATTGCAGACGTCGCTTCCCCTGCGCATGCGCGAGGGGAGTTTTAAAGAGACAGTGCAGGGCTGTCAATTCAATAGGTGATTTAGTCCAATACCCTGAAAAGTTCCTTTTGGGGGACTGTTGTTGTTGTTATTTGGATTGCAAAGTCCAATTTATTTTGCAATTAAACTTCCCCAAACTCCTTTATTGTTTTCATTTCAGAGTCCATTTCTTAAGTTCCTTTTAGGAAACTTGTTGTTGTTATTATTATTATTATTATTTGGATTACAAAGTCCAATTTATTTTGCAATTAAACTTCCCCAAACTCCTTTATTGTTTTCATTACAAGCTCCATTTCTTAAGTTACTTTTAGGAAACTATTGTTGTTATTTGGATTGCAAAGTCCAATTTATTTTGCAATTGAACTTTCCCAAACTCCTTTATTGTTTTCATTACAGGATCCATTTCTTAAGTTCCTTTTAGGAAACTGTTGTTGTTGTTGTTGTTGTTGTTGTTGTTGTTGATGATATTTGGATTGCAAAGTCCAATTCATTTTGCAATTAAACTTCCCCAAACTCCTTTATTGTTTTCATTACAGGGCCCATTTCTTAAGTTCCCTTTAGGAAACTGTTGTTGTTGTTGTTATTTGGATTGCAAAGTCCAATTCATTTTGCAATTAAACTTCCCCAAACTCCGTTATTGTTTTCATTACAGGGCCCATTTCTTAAGTTCCTTTTAGGGACTATTGTTGTTGTTATTATTTGGATTGCAAAGTCCAATTCATTTTTCAATTTAACTTCCCCAAACTCCTTTATTGTTTTCATTACAGAGTCCATTTCTCAAGTTCCTTTTAGGAAACTGTTGTTGTTGTTGTTTGGATTAGAAAGTCCAGTTTATTTTGCAATTGAACTTCCCCAAACTCCTTTATTGTGTCCATGAGATATAATACGTTTCAATTCCTATTGCGGATGACTGAAAGTATGGATAAAAGCCAACTCAATATTTTGACCCATGAATCTGGGTTGTTGTGAGTTTTCCGGGCTGTCTGGCCCTGTTCCAGAAGCATTCTCTCCTGACATTTCACCCACATCTATGGCAGGGCCTCCAAAGAGATGTCCATGAGATATATTACATTTCAATTCCTACTGCGGATGACTGAAAATATGGATAAAAGCCAACTCAATATTTTGACCCATGAATCTGGGTTGTTGTGAGTTTCCCGGGCTGTCTGGCCATGTTCCAGAAGCATTCTCTCCTGACATTTCACCCACATCTATGGCAGGGGCTCCAAAGAGAAGTCCATGAGATATAATACATTTCAGTTCCTACTGTGGATGACTGAAAGTATGGGTAAAAGCGAACTCAATATTTTGACCCATGAATCTGGGTTGTTGTGAGTTTTCTGGGCTGTCTGGCCATATTCCAGAAGCATTCTCTCCTGACATTTCACCCACATCTATGGCAGGGGCTCCAAAGAGATGTCCATGAAATATAATACATTTCAATTCCTACGGTGGATGACTAAAAGTATGGATAAAAGCCAACACAATATTTTGACCCATGAATCTGGGTTGTTGTGAGTTTCCCAGGCTGTCTGGCCATGTTCCAGAAGCATTCTTTCCTGACATTTCACCCACATCTATGGCAGGGGCTCCAAAGAGATGTCCATGAGATAATACGTTTCAATTCCTACTGTGGATGACAGAAAGTATGGATAAAAGCCAACTCAATATTTTGACCCATGAATCTGGGTTGTTGTGAGTTTTCCGGGCTGTCTGGTCATGTTCCAGAAGCATTCCCTCCTGACATTTCACCCACATCTATGGCAGGGCCTCCAAAGAGATGTCCATGAGATATATTACATTTCAATTCCTACTGCGGATGACTGAAAATATGGATAAAAGCCAACTCAATATTTTGACCCATGAATCTGGGTTGTTGTGAGTTTCCCGGGCTGTCTGGCCATGTTCCAGAAGCATTCTCTCCTGACATTTCACCCACATCTATGGCAGGGGCTCCAAAGAGAAGTCCATGAGATATAATACATTTCAGTTCCTACTGTGGATGACTGAAAGTATGGGTAAAAGCGAACTCAATATTTTGACCCATGAATCTGGGTTGTTGTGAGTTTTCTGGGCTGTCTGGCCATATTCCAGAAGCATTCTCTCCTGACATTTCACCCACATCTATGGCAGGGGCTCCAAAGAGATGTCCATGAAATATAATACATTTCAATTCCTACGGTGGATGACTAAAAGTATGGATAAAAGCCAACACAATATTTTGACCCATGAATCTGGGTTGTTGTGAGTTTCCCGGGCTGTCTGGCCATGTTCCAGAAGCATTCTTTCCTGACATTTCACCCACATCTATGGCAGGGGCTCCAAAGAGATGTCCATGAGATAATACGTTTCAATTCCTACTGTGGATGACAGAAAGTATGGATAAAAGCCAACTCAATATTTTGACCCATGAATCTGGGTTGTTGTGAGTTTTCCGGGCTGTCTGGTCATGTTCCAGAAGCATTCCCTCCTGACATTTCACCCACATCTATGGCAGGGGCTCCAAAGAGATGTCCATGAGATATAATACATTTCAATTCCTACTGTGGATGACTGAAAGTATGGGTAAAAGCGAACTCAGTATTTTGACCCATGAATCTGGGTTGTTGTTAGTTTTCCGGGCTGTCTAGCCATATTGAAGAAGCATTCTCTCCTGACGTTTCACTCACATCTATGACAGGCATCCTCAGAGGTTGTGAGGTCTGTTGGAAACTAGGCAAGGGTTTATATATGTGTGGAATGTCCAGGGTGGAGGAAAAAACTCTTGTCTGCTGGAGGCAAGTGTCAATGGTGCGCATTCTCTCCTGACGTTTCACCCACATCTATTACAGGCATCCTCAAAAGTTGTGAGGTCCGTTGGAAACTAGAAAGGTTAGGTTTATATGTCTTTGCAATGTCCAGGGTGGGAGAAAGAACTCTTGTCTGCTTTGAGGCAAGTGTGAATGGTGCAATTAGCTACCTTGGTTAACACCTAATAGCCTTGCAGCTTCAAAGTCTGGCTGCTTACTGTCTGGGGGAATCTTGTTGGAAGGTGTTAGTCGGTCCTGGTTATTTCCTGTCTGGAATTCCCATGTTTTCTGAGTGTTGTTCTTTATTTAGTGTTCTGGTTTTAGAATTTTTTTAACACTGGTAGATATATTGTGTTCGTTTTCATGGTTTCTTCCTTTCTGTTGAAGTTGTCCACATGCTTCTTGTGGATTTCAGTGGCTTCTCTGCGTAGCGTGACATGGTGGTTGTGAGAGTGGTCCAGCATTTCTGTCTTCTCCAATAATATGCCGTGTCTAGGTTGGTTCAAGTGCTCTGCTATGGCTGACTTCTCCGCTTGAATTAGTCATAGAAACATAGAATCATAGAATCCTAGAGTTGAAAGAGACCTCATGGGCCATCCAACCCCATTCTGCCAAGAAGCATGAAAATTGCATTCAAAGTACCCCCGACAGATGGCCATCCAGTCTCTGTTTAAAAGCCTCCAAAGAAGGAGCCTTCACCACACTCCTGTGCAGAGAGTTCCACTGCTGAATGGCTCTCACAGGAAGTTCTTCCTCGTGTTCAGATGGAATCTCCTCTCTTGTAGTTTGAAGCCATTGCTCCATTGCGTCCTAGTCTCCAAGGAAGCAGAAAACAAGCTTGCTCCCTTCTCCCTGTGGCTTCCTCTCACATATTTATACATGGCTATCATATCTCCTCTCAGCCTTCTCTTCTTCAGGCTAAACATGCCCAGCTCCTTAAGCCGCTCCTCATAGGGCTTGTTCTCCAGACCCTTGAACATTTTAGTCGCTCTCCTCTGGACACATTCCAGCTTGTCAATATCTCTCTTGAATTGTGGTGCCCAGAATTGGACACAATATTCCAGGTTGAATTAGTCATATAGCGTATAAAAGTTGTAAGGTGAGCTATATGTTGGCTATAAAACAACTAATTCATATGGCAATACCTTTATTGAGCCAACCAGAATGCATAAAATGCTTTCGATGTATCACAGGCTTCTTCATCAGACACAGAGAGTAATAATATAGTAATGAACAAAATCTGGCTTCCAGTATTAAAAAAAACTCTGAAAATCAGGACAGTAAAGAAGGATCAACACTCATAAACAGGGGAATTCCAGACAAGAAACAATCAAGGCCAGCTAATCACCTCCCAACAAAAGATTCCCCCAGGCGGCAACCAGCCAGGCTTTGAAGCTGCAAGGCAATTCAATGGTAATCAAGTTGGCCAATTGCAACATTCACAATTGCCTCCAACAGATAAGAGTTATTTCTCCCATCCTGGATGTTATTCCACAGATATATAAACCCGGTGCTCCATGCAGTCATGCTGGCCACATGACCTTGGAGGTGTCTACGGACAACACCGGCTCTTCGGCTGAGAAATGGAAATGAGCACCACACCCCAGTCGGACACAACTGGATCTCATGTCATGGGAAAATATTTTCCTTTATCTTATATAAACCCCATTTTCCTAGTTTCCAACACACCTCACGACCGCTGAGGATGCCTTCCATGGATGTGGGCGAAATGTCAGGAGAGAATGCTTCTGGAACTGGCCATACACTTCTGAATATTCACAGTAACCCCAAAAAGGGGAATTCAATTTTACCAAACTCAAGTTTAAATCTTTTTTTGCGGTCTTAATGCTTTTTGGAATTTTCTTCTTGCTTGAACCATAGCAATGAGCCCTTGCAGTTAAAGTGGTGTCAAACTGAACTCATTCTGCAGTGTAGATGCACCCTAATAGAGAAAGGCAAGAGAGGGGAGTAAAGTCTTCTGTCTGGAGATATCGGGATACTTGCAAACAGATTTCCGAGGGTTCATCCATGGCCTCTTGCGCTAGAAATCCCTCTGCAGAATAGGACCAGCGCCGCTGCATCTGGGACTCATCTTGATTGTCTTTGGCAGTAACTCCTTCCAGATGTCCCCTTTGTGCTTTGCAAAGCCAGTCCAAACAAGCCTTTCTATCCCAGCTCCACCTCTAGCTTTTAGAGTTTGTTTTTATTTTATTTTAAAGTCTTACCATCTTTAACATTCCCCAGTTACAAAAAAACACCGTCAGCTTTTTGGATGGCTGTTTCCTTAAAAACATTTTCTCCTTTCCATATGAATATTTGGCAAAAAGAAAGCAAGAAACCCACATAATGGTCTGTCAATACATCCCAATTGTAAAAAGTGTTGGAAATAGCAACCTTCTCAAGCCTCTACTAGTTATTTGTTATGTATCTAATTGGTTACTGCAGTGTTTCTCAACTGGAGGGTCACGAGGGGGTGTCAGAGGGGTCTCCAAAGACCACAGGTATTTTCTGTTGGTCATGAAGGTTCTGTGTGGGATGTTTGGCCCAATTCTATCATTGGTGGGGTTCAGAATGCTCTTTGATTGTAGGTGAACTATAAATCCCAGCAACTACAACTCCCAAATGTCAAGGTCTGTTTTCCCCAAACTCCACCAGTGTTCACATTTGGGCATATTGAGCATTCATGTCAAGTTTGGTCTACACAGTGCTCTCTGGAGGTAGGTGAACTACAACTCCAAAACTCAAGGTCAATGCCCATAAAGCTCTTCCAGTATTTTCTGTTGGTCATGGGAGTTCTGTGTACCAAGTTTGGTTCAATTCCATCATTGGTGGGGTTCAGAATGACCTTTGATTGTAGGTTAACTATCAATCCCAGCAACTACGACTCCCAAATGTCAAGGTCTATTCCACCCCAGCTCCACCAGTGTTTACATTTGGGCATATTGAGTATTCGTGTCAAGTTTGGTCTAGATCGATCATCGTTTGAGTCCACTGTGCTCTCTGGAGGTAGGTGAACTACAACTCCAAAACTCAAGGTCAATGCTGACCAAATCCTTCCAGTATTTTCTCTTGGTCATGGGAGTTCTGTGTGCCAAGTTTGGTTAAATTCCATTGTTGGTGGAGTACAGAATGGTTGTAGGTGAACTATAAATCCCAGCAACTACAACTCCCAAAAGACAAAATCAATTCCCCATCCCAACCCCACCAGTATTCAAATTGGGGTGTATCGGGTATTTGTGCCAAATGTGGTCCAGTGAATGAAAAATACATCCTGCATATCAGATAGTTACATTACGATTGATAACAGTAGCAAAATAGCAGTTATGAAGTAGCAACAAAAGCAATGTTATGGTTGGAGGGTCACCACCACATGAAGAACTGTATTAAGGAGTTGTGGCATTAGGAAGGTTGAGAAACACTGGCTTACTGTATTGCATGTATTGGTTTGCAATTTTACCTAACCTCTTTGTTATGAGAGGGGCTACAGACCACGAGATCAGGTCTGGACATGTTCAGGACTCAGACGCTATTTTATTTAGTAGAAACAGAGAGTTAAAAGCCATCTATATGCTTAGAGATTAGATAGCGAGATGCTTTGGACTATGGACTATTGATTGTAAGGAAGATGCCCTGTGTGACTTACACAAAATACTTAAAATCCTATTGTAACTGGATCAATAAACTAAGCCTCTATATGCTGTATACATGACGTTTGTTAGTAAACCAACTATGTTTGTTTTTAAAGACTGTATGGTCTAAGATCCAACCAGTCCATACTTCAGGAAATAAAGCCTGACTGCTCATTGGAGGGAAGGAGGTGAGAGGCAAAGATGAAGTCCTTTGGCCACGTAATGAGGAGACAGGAAAGCTTGGAGAAGACAATGATGCTGGGGAAAATGGAAGGAAAAAGGAAGAGGGGCCAGCCAAGGGCAAGGTGGAGGGATGGTCTCCTTGAAGTGACTGGATTGACTCTGAAGGCGCTGGGGGTGGTGATAGTTGACAGGGAGCTCTGGTGTGGGCTGGTCCAGGAGGTCACGAAAAGTTGGAAGCGACTGAACGAATAAACGACAACTTCCCTTCTCACATTTTAAACTAGGAGCAATAAATGCTACTACATTAGAAATCTGGCAAAAAAAGCAAAACCCTGGAGAACTGAGAAAAAATCAATTTCCTCACCTCTTCCTGAAACATTGAAAAGACTGCTGCCCCCTACGTTTAAAAGACTCAAAAACTGCTATGCTCTAACACTTAAATTTGGTGAGCCCACTGGATTACTCGATTTTAAGTGTAGAACTCAGTGGAATTTAACCAACATAGTGAAGTCCTGTTGTTGTTGTTTTTTATTCGTTCAGTCGCTTCCGACTCTTCATGACATCATGGACTAGCCCACACCAGAGCTCCCTGTGGGCCGTCAACACCCCCAGCTCCTTCAGAGTCAAGACAGTCACTTCAAGGATACCATCCATCCATCCATCTTGCCCCTGGTTGGCCCCTCTTCCTTTTTCCTTCCATTTCCTCAGTGAAGTCCCAAGTGCTTGTTATGGTCTTCCTGTTGAAACTGGTCACATCTTTTGGATATGTGTTACTTCTATCACTCCAAGTGTTCAATGTATTGTCGAAGGCTTTCATGGTCGGAATCACTGGGTTGTTGTAGGTTTTTCCGGGCTATATGGCCATGTTCTAGAGGCATTTTCTCCTGACGTTTCGCCTGCATCTATGGCAAGCATCCTCAGAGGAAGTGAGGTCTGTTGGAAGTAGGACAATGGGTTTATATATCTTTGGAATGACCAGGGTGAGACAAAGGACTCTTGTCTGCTGGAGCTAGGTGTGAATGTTTCAACTGATCATCTTGATCATTCCAGGCGGTCATAGATCCGATGAGCCTGTGGTGTTTTGAAAGTCCTTTTGGCTGCGAGAAATTGTGGGATGGTGTCTGTTCTCTTTCATAAAACAAGGATGTTAGGTACCGCTTTGAGTCCCCCCAGGGGTGAGAAAGGTGGTATATAAATACTGTAAATAATAAATAAATAAATAAATACATCATGAACAACCAATATCTAATATTTAAATTCTTCATATTTTAATTGCATCAAAGGAAAATGCCTTTTCAATGTACAGCTTTTGGACTGGGACAAAAACATACTTATTTTTAGCATTTATGAAATGTACAGCCTCCCTAAATTATAGAAAGTTAACAAAATTCGGTATCAGCACTAGATTTACAGGCAGTATTTCATTCCTGATGCACCGTTTCTGTTGTGAAAAAAAATGTCATTCTTCATATAACAGGTTTGTTTGCATACACTGAAGTTTTTACAAATAGATGTTTATCTGCTGGATCGCAATCCCGGAAGAAAGCCCAGTACTTACGGACTGAAAAAGGAATCCTGAAAAACAGATGCAATGTATAGACAATTTGCAGGATCTTTTTGGTAACGCACACAGAAAGGGTCTTACTCTGAATCCATAGCTTCAGTATAAAATCTGGCAAAATTGGGACGAAAAACACACTGGAAGATGGACAGGTCACTGGTAAAATCATATCCGGTGCTGAAAGATGGGCAGATACGACTCAATTCATCCCAAGGCCTTTTCAGACCCAGCGCAGGAGGGAAGTAGGCTATGATCAACATGGAAACAGAATTGACATGGAACAGTCTGATGTCGTTTTTGGAGTCTTGCATATGCATGTTTCGGTTCGTTCAAGTAAGAGCTACAGGGCTAGCACCTGAACCTAAGTATTGTATATACATGTCTCACCTATAGCTGCAAGTACAGGTGAGAAACAGCAATTGTCGGACCAGATTCCCTGTATCCATTTAGGGCACAGGATCTGATTACTTATGTACAAGATACAGCATTGTTTCAGGTAACTCTGCAGCAGGAAGGCTTCTAATGGGATTCTCCTTCACAGCTTGAGAGGTCGGCATATATATATATACATTCAGAAGAGGCTGAGATATTACTTTGGTATAGCGGACTTGCCTCTCTCTCAAAATACAAGGTTATCTGCACATCCAATCCATATAAATACAACCTTGTGGCCCAGGGAAACAGCACCAAGAAAAGCTGTGCTTGACACGAGACTTCTCATTGTGATGACTTTTAAAATTTTACTCAGAAGGGACAGTTTTTTGTGATAAATATACTGGTTAAGTACAGTCATATTTTTCAAAAGGATGCTTTCAGCTGTATCGACTGCTTTCGCTGGGGCTTCGGTTGTTAGAGTAGCTGCGGTCGCTTTCACTGTCGGAACCGTAGGATCTGCAAGAAAAGGAGAGAAGGATATCAAAATGTAAATGTAAAGTTTTTAGGTGTCACTTCCACTTTCCACAGACGCAGATATTTCAAACTTGGGCCCTCCAGGGGTTTGGGACTTCAGAGGACCCAGGTTTGCCCTTGCCTGCTTCCAAGTTATAAATACATCTGAGGTATAAACCAAACACCACGTGTTTCACACCTGAAATGAGCTTACCTGGACCGTCGGTCATAACTGCGAGATCTGTGATAACTGTCGCTCCTTTTGCTTCGGCTTCGACTGCGACTCCTGCTGTAATAACTGTCATAGGTATATGACCTGCTTTTAGGGAGGAAAGGAAATGGTAACTGATTATAAAGTAACTTCATTGTCATTGTGCATTGTACAACAAAATTATTTATTATTATTATTATTATTATTATTATTATTATTATTATTATTAACTTTATTTATACCCCGCTAACATCTCCCGATGGCCAAGGCCCTCAATAAAACAACAACATAACAAATACAACAATAAAACTCATAAAGCAAAACAATAAACATAAAGCAATAACAATAAACATTAAAACAATAACACCATGATGCATTTAAAACTAAAGGCCGGGCCAAATGTAATGAATAAAATTTAAAAAGTGCTGAACATGACATGTGGAATGTATAGGTTTTTAGAGGTAGGTGCGATGTGCAGACAATCTTAAATCTCCAATAAAGTGCATTTGGGACATGATGCTGGGAGTTCCCTATTCTGGAAAGGCACACTGGAACAGCCAGGTCTTCAAGCTCTTCCTAAAGACTGCCAACGTTGGGGCTTGTCTGATGTCCTTGGGGAGAGAGTTCCAGAGTCGGGGGGCTACCACAGAGAAGGCCCTGTCTCTCGTCCCCACCAAACGCGCTTGAGACGCAGGTGGGATTGTGAGCAGGGTCTCTCCAGATGATCGGAGGGAATTAAATGCCATCCCCAATGCACATTATATATGTAGAATTGCAAAAACAAAGCACCCATCTTTCCACACTCTAATCGCTATTGCACAACCACTAATGCCACATGAGTGTAAAACCGGAGTTCAATATAGTCACAGCTCTGGGATGGACGTTATCTTTCTACCCATTTATCCTTGTTTTTATCATCCTATTCATCTACCAATGGTAATAATAATAAAAAATGGTATCCAGGGTGAGGTGGATCCATAAGAATATTTTGAGCTTTCTTAGTAAAGATAAAGGTAAAGGTTTCCCCTGAAATTTAGTCGTGTCCGACTCTGGGGATGGTGCTCATCTCCATTTCTAAGACTAAGAGCTGGCGTTGTCCATAGATGTCTCCTAGGTCATGTGGCCAGCATGACTGCATGTAGTGCTGTTACCTTCCTGAGGAAGCGGTATTATTGGTATCTATTTTTATTTTGAAAATTGCCAGTCACTTCTGCATCTCTCACCTTTGGCTTATACTCAAATCAATACGTTTCCCCAGTTTTTATGCTAAAATTAGGTGCCTCGGCTTATCTTCGGGTTGGTTTATACTCAAATATGTACAGTATGCCCATTTTTGCACTTTCTAATGAAATTAACCAGATGGGCTGGAAAGTTAACAACCACAAAGCCATATCCCAGTGCACTGCATGCTGTTGCAAACACATTCTGTATCCCAGACTCAGTGATTACTTTCTCAGTATACCTTGATCTACTACGGTGATCATAGGAACTGCTTCTGGACCGACTTCTGCTATAGGTTCGACTAGTAAGGAGAAAGAGAATGACACACTCAAGATACAAGTTTTTTTTTAAAAAGAAATCCCCCCCAAAAAAGATTTTTAATATTGCATTTAATTTAGATTAATGATAGCTACAATGATTCTCTTGAGTTAACAATATTGGCAAACTGCTTTTAAAACAGTAACCACTCACTGAGCCTGTAAATCACCTTAGTTATGAAATCACCTAGATTTCGAGATGACATTTCACCATGATGCCCAAACGCTGCCCTCCAGGACCACCCTTCACCCCTTCCCTTTTATATAAGTACTTGCCTATTACTTCTGCCACTGTTATAGGAACTGCTACGACTTCTTGTGCGGCCTCTGCTGTACCAACCCCTGCTCCGGCTTCGCGTGTAGCTCCGTGACCTATGAATTTTAAGCACACAGAACAGGCATGGGCAAAGTTAGGCTTTCCAGGTGTTTTGGACTTTAACTCCCACAATTCCAAACAGCCTCAGGCCCTTTCCTCCCCCCTCTCCCAGCTGCTTATTATATCTCTCAGTCTAGACCAATGATTCTTAAACTTCCTAATACAGTTCCTCATGTTGTGGTGACCCCCCTAACATGAAATTATTTTTGTTGCTACTTCATAACTACAATTTTGCTACTGTTATGAATCGTTATGTAAATATCTGATATGCAGGATGAATTTTCATTCACTGGACCAATTTTGGCACAAATACCCAATATGCCCAAATTTGAATACTGGTGCGGTTGGGTGTGTGTGTGTGTGTGTGTGATTTTGTCATTTGGGAGTTGTAGTTGCTGGGATTTATAGTTCACCTACAATCAAATTTATTTATTTATTTATTTATTTATTTAAAAGTTTTGTATACCGACCTTCTCACCTCTCTTGAGGGACTCAGACCGGTTTCCAATCATACCATCACATACAATCAATAAAACATCATAATACATATTACAGTAAAACATTAAAACAGCAATTACAATCAATAACTACAATGGTCAGTCATCACACTAAAATCGTTGCTCATCATCCTCCATCCATATCTCACGTGTTGGCTCACTCAAAGAGCATTCTGAACTCCTCCAACAATGGAATTGAACCAAACTTGGCATACAGAACTCCCATGACCAACAGAAAATACTGGAAGGGTTTGGTGCGCATTGACCTTGAGTTTTGGAGTTGTAGTTCACCTACATCCAGAGAGCACTGTGGACTCAAACAATGATGGATCTGGACCAAACTTGGCACAGATACTCAATATACCCAAATGTGAACAGTGGTGGCGTTTGGGGAAAATAGACATTGACATTTGGGAGTTGTAGTTGCTTGGATTTATAGTTCACCTGCAATCAAAGAGTATTCTGAACTGCACCAACGACAGAATTGGGCTAAACTTCCCACACAGAACCCCCATGACTAACAGAAAATACTGGAAGGGTTTGGTGGGCATTGACCTTGAGTTTTGGAGTTGTAGTTCACCTACATCCAGAGAGCACTGTGGACTCAATCACTGATGGATCTGGACCAAACTTGGCACAGATACTTAATATACCCAAAGGTGAACAGTGGTGGAGTTTGGGGAAAATAGACCTTGACATTTGGGAATTGTAGTTGCTGGGATTTATAGTTCACCTACAATCAAAGAGTATTCTTATTGATACGTTATTGATGTGTTATATACTGATCGTTTTGATGGTTTTAACTGTGGTAATTGTCTTAACTATGTGTACATTATGTGTATTTTGTGTCGGCATCAAATTGTGCCTTTTTGTAAACCGCCCTGAGTCCCCCCTCGGGGGTTGAGAAGGGCGGGGTAAAAGTACCCGAAATAAATAAATAAATAAATACATACTATTCTGAACTGCACCAATGACAGAATTGGGCTAAACTTCCCACACAGAACCCCCATTACTAACAGAAAATGCTGTGTGTTCTGCTTCCCTGGAGACTAGGACGCGGAACAATGGCTTCAAACTACAAGAGAGGAGATTCCATCTGAACATTAGGAAGAACTTCCTGACTGTGAGAGCCGTTCAGCAGTGGAACTCTCTGCCCCGGAGTGTGGTGGAGGCTCCTTCTTTGGAAGCTTTTAAGCAGAGGCTGGATGGCCATTTGTCAGGGGTGATTTGAATGCATATTCCTGCTTCTTGGCAGGGGGTTGGACTGGATGGCCCATGAGGTCTCTTCCAGCTCTTTGATTCCATGATTCTGATGAACTTTGGTGACCCCTCTGACACCCCCTTGCAACCTCCCCTCGGGGATTCCGACCATCAGGTTGAGAAACGCCGGTCTAGACAGTATAATCTTACTGGTGCAACCTAAAATTGCATTGCCTTTTTAACCTGCTTGATCACACTGATAACTCATGTTCAACTTGTGGTCCACTAAGACTCCTGAACCCCTTTCACATTTATATATATTGTAAAAAATGGAAAAGCACTCACTGGCTCTAGGTTTTAAGATAGTAGATTTTGAGGGCCACCTAGTGACAAAACAGCTAACATGCATTATGAGGAATTCAGAATTACATTCTCAGTGCAAGACATTTTCTGAAATGGCTCCACCTATTTGTAACCTTGACTCACCTATATGAGTCCGTAGAGCTCCTTGACCGACTTCTTGAGTGACTATAGGAAAGGGATCTCGTTCGGTGCCGGGATTTGGGTTCCGACTTGCTCCGTGACCGGCTGCGGCTTCTGGACTGGCTGTTCTCTCGCTCGGCCGAATCCTCCTCGCTGGAGCTCTCGTGGTTTCTTGGTCTCCGATTAAGCCGGGCCGTCTTTCTTACTTCATCAAACAGAGAGCCTGGTCTGATTTTGTTTTTGCTCTTGATTTCTATCCTTAACCCTTGCGGTTTTGATTCAGATGAGGAGGGTAGATTTTTGACGTCTGAAGAACTGGTGGAGGCAACGGCAGCAGGCAGCTGGAGATTCCCTGCACCCTGCAATGGCTTCCATTTATTATCCGCTGAGCTGCTTTGAGCGCCATCAGCCATTTCGGGCTTCAGTGCACTGACCGTACTCGCAACCGACGTGCTTGGTTTCGATTTGTGTTTGTCTTTTTCCCTGTTGTCTTCTTTGGTGTCGGTGGAGTCTTGACCACTGACTCTTTGCTTTGCAGTTCTTGCTTCGGAATGATTGTGGACGTCTGCATTCTTACTCGCTTTTACCTCCTGGAGGTTGAGTTTCAGAGCAACTGGGGAAAGGTCCACATCAACCTTTAAAGGGGAATTATGTTCCGGAGTACAGATCTCCATGTCATCTATCTGGGTCACATCTACCTCATTGTCTCTCTTTGCCACTGTGCCGTCGGGAGTTTCTGATCCAGTCATGTTTCGATCTGCCTTTAGAGCCTGAGCCGACGTAGACGGCTCCTCGTTACTTTTACTTGGCTGACTGGCAGGTGACATATGCCCTCCAGCTTTATCCAACGGTATATTCTCTTCATGGAGCTTTTCATCACCCTTTGCTTGGTTTTTGACCATTTTGTCCTTCTCCGAATCCTGCTCTTGGTTTTTATCTTTAAGATCCGTTGAGACCTGCTTCTCTTTCCCTTCCTTAGCGCGTGGCTTGGCAATAATGTCTTCCTCCTCCTCTTCCTCCTCGCCAAACTCCAAGGGAGGCTGCCAATGAAATGTTTCCTTTTGCTTTGGAGCCTTCTGCTTCTCCTTTTTACCCTTGGATTTCTCCTTGGCTTTTTTGGAATGCGCTTTCTTCGGATTCTTCTTGGAGCCGTGCTTTTGCTTTCTCGATTTTCCCCGGGCGCCTGGAGGGGAATGAGAGCTCTCTGTCCCTGATAGGGAGGACTCCTTGCTTGCCTTCGGTGCCCCAGAAGTAGATGCTAACTTGGCTTTGCCTTTGGCCAGGCTGAGGTCAGTGTCTGAATCTGAGGAAGCTTCACCTTCCTCCTTGCTGGAAGACAATCTTGATTCTTCTTTACTGTTTCGGATCCCACCTCCTTCTGAATTTGAATCAGAGTCCCATTTACCGCCAGCATGTGTTTTCCTTTTTGCTTTTTTGCCGCTTCTTGGAGATTCAGATTTCTCTTTCAAAGCTCTCACTTTGGAGGAGTTACTGCTCCATTCAGTCCTAGACTTCTTTTCCTCTCCCTCATAAGCTGGGCTGCTTTTTCGCTTCCGATTAGATTTTTCTGAACTGAATTGCCCCTTTTCCGGAGCTGATGGCTGTGGTTTAGCCAACGGCTCGCTGTCTGTGGAGAAAATGGACGAAGATCTGCTCTCGCTATTCCCATGCTTCTGAGAAGCCACATCTTTTGCATAGGGAAGTGTGCTTTCCGAACTACTCTGCCTTTTCTTTTCCAGCTGTAAATGTTTCTCCCTGTATTCAGATTTTAGTTTGCTTTTCTGTCTGTCGTCTTCACTTAAAGAAAAGTAAGATGACGAGCCGCTGTAGCAAGACTGGTCACTGGGGGTTTTATTCACTGAATGGGATCTGGGTGTTGACCGAGATCTCGAACTGGACGGACTTCTCGATCTGGAGGAAGACTTGGAGTAGGTTCTACTTCGAGTTGTCCTGCTCCTAGATCTTTGCCAAGTGCCTGAGCTTCTGTTACTCCGGTTTTTGGAGTAACTGCTCCGCTCACTGTCTGAACTCTTTTCTCGCTTATGATACGAAGAGGAGGCGCCGGGATCGTTGGCACCTATTAAACTGTACGTTGATGGAGTGGGTATTATGTGAGTGGCTTTTGCTTTGATTTCCTGAATTCGCTCATAGGATGGTTTCCATGGCTTCTGACCAGGTTTCCACCTGGAAGGTGGAGGGCTGTCGCTGAGGGGTATAACCGGAACGCTTTCGGCAACAACAGGCTGAATCACAACTTTATCTTTCTGGGGAAGTGCTGTCCTTGCAGGCTCTACCATGGCTGGCTTACACTCATTAAAATGAGAGACATTTTTGGGTGGAGTGGATGCTGTATTTGGATGCTTAGAGGCAGAACTCGACTCGGATCTGGACCCACTCCTAGATGGAGAAGACTTAGATCTTGATCTAGAACTTCTTCTGGAATAAGACCTGGACCGAGATCCAGACTTGGATCTGGACCTACAATATGACTGAGAATCTCTGCTGGATAGAGATGGAGAGCTTTGTTTATCTCTCTCGGATTTAGACCAGTGTCTTCTAGAGGAGTCACCCCTTGACGTCAGTGAAGAGGAGTGAGACCCTTGCTCCTGATCGTAAGATGATTTTGTCCTCCTTGTAGAGGAGTGAGAAGAGTCCATCTCGGACGAAGGGGATAACCTCTTCTTTTTAACCTGCTTGTGCTTCTTTAAATGTTTTTGCTTCTTCGCCTTCTTTTTGTGCTTTGCCTTTTTCTCTTTCCGGTGTTTTTTGTGCTGGCTGGAATATTTTGCACTGCTTGGGTCCGAATAGCCATTATGGGACCAAGACCTTGACCTCTGCGACAGACTTCTTTCATCCCACTTCCCTGGCTCACTCAACCTAAGAAAGCAGGAAAACAATTAGGAAAGCATGTGCTTTTACATATACTAACTAAATAAATGTATTTCTATACTTCTCCAAAAAAGCATGTTAGCCCTCCACATTCACAGAACCCCCGTGAATGTGGGAAAAACATGAATGAAAAAATTGTTTTTTTGAAAAACCCCACCTCCCTACAAATCTCTGGGTCCTCCAGTACGAATCTATGGCCAACTTCTGGTGGAATAGCTGCACTGGAGAACCCAAAGACTTCGAGCAAATCCAATTGGCAAATAATCAGATCTGCAAGGTCAACCGTGTAAATTGACAAACATATTAAAAATTAACTAGGTATTTTTAATTACAAAAATGTAGTGAAGCACTGAATGGGTTAAATAGATGCAATAACTCAACAAAAGTTGCTGTTCTATATAAGCAGGTGTGCCTATAGCTTAGTAGCACTCAGTCTGAGGTAAACCTTAGTGGGAGAAAGGTCTCAGCCTGTGAGAAGGCCTCACAGTGTGAGGTGGACCTTAGTCTGTGAGATAATGCCTCAGATTGAGGTAGGCCTTAAGTCTGTGAGAAGGCCTCAGAGCATGAGTAGACCTGGTGTGAGAAGCTTTGATGAGAGAAGCTCCAGGCTGAAGGCCTTGTGTTTAAAGCTGTGTGTAAAGCTCCTGTGTGAATCTCCTGAGTAAGTCTGGTGTGAGAGGAGGCGCTGTGAAAATGAAGCTGTTCATCTGCGTAAGAAAGAAGCCCAACATGGAAGCAAAGAAGGAAGTATAAAGAAATTTATTTGTGTTATAGAAAACTTTTTCTTGTTTTCCAAAGCCTCCTATGGAAGAGAGAACTGATCTGTGTGTTTTTGTTCTTTTAATCACTTTTGGCTACTGGTGTTAGATCACGCTCTGCTGCTAAGTTACTCTGCTGCACATTTACAACCGTCTTTTGTTAATAAGCCCACTCACCCAACACGAGTGAGGAGGGCAAGCTGTATAGGAGGCATGGGCAAACTTTGGCCCTCCAGGTGTTTTGGACTTCAACTCCCACAATTCCTAAGAAGCTATTGTCTGTTAGGAATTGTGGGAGCTGAAATCTAAAACACCCAGAGGGCCAAAGTTTGCCCATGCCTGCTGTATAGGCATGATTTATTACACTCTCACATCTAAAGAAACTCTTCTACAGCAAAGGTGTCACTTCAGAAAGTCCCAAACACTTTGCAAAGCCTTACTTGTCCCCTTTGCTCCACTTTTCCCCGCTGGGCGCTCTGTAGGCTCTCAATCTCTGCATCTCTTCTTTCCAATGGGGAGGTGTTTCGCTACTCCCATCATTGCCAGACTCCGAACAGGAGCGAGAATGAGGTGGTGTGTGGTATCGCTTTTTAAAATAAGAAAAGGCACAGCACAGTATTACACAGAATGTGTCAACTGTGCAGGCATACAATTGCCAACCAAGTCCCACCTATAATAATAGTTCAAAGCAAGATATGTGAACTTCCTCCCTCCCAGCACCATTTTTTTTTCAATTTTCATTCATCTTCCCAGTGCTTTTTCCAGCTGATTGGGTTCATAGGGGATGGCTATTTTCTTTCTTTCCTTACAAAACATCTCAACCTCATTAATAAAGATGATGATGGCCACCTTTTAAGCAGACTACACTGCTACCCACTTACTGACAATTTTTAACAGACCTAAGCAAGTGCCACACAAGGTTTCATTCTCTCATAAGTTAGTTAGTTTTAAAGGAAAAGAATGAAAAATAAACATACTATTGTGCCTCTCCCTCTGATTTTTCTTCCAGATTTAGACACTGAGGGCTTCTGGTCAGTCAAAACTGGTGCTACATCGGGGGGCTTCCTTAAACGTTAAGAATGATGCAAGCGTAAAGAAGAAAGCATTGGAAAAGAAATCAATCCTTTTTCCAGACAAACAGAGAAATAGATTCCAGGCAGCGCACAGGACTTGAACAACCACATACACAATTCCTTAGAGACCAAATGATGATATGAGTGGTCTTATGTTGAGTCGCAAATATGGGGTGGTACAGGACAGAGCTCACAACCTTTGAACTTCTGACAGACACTTCTCTCATCTTCCCCTGAGACACAAAGCCTTTCCAGTTTGTGCCTACTTCCTTTGGCTTCAGGCAGGCCCGTAGCCAGGATTTTGATTCGGGGCGGGCTGAGGATCTACCCTAGCAAACCTTTTGTGTCATTATCCCAATACCCCCATGCATATGGGATATATTGAGCATGGTGATCAGATCATGATATGAATAAACATAACAGTTTAAATAATGCACCAGTAAGATCTTCTCATGGACCACGCTGAGAATTTCGGGCGGGGGGGGGGGGCTGAAGCCCCTTAAACCCCACCCCCCAACCCCCGGCTACATGCCTGGCTCCAGGTCAACAGTAGAGACTGAGCTGGTGTATGTCTCAAAGGGAACTGAGTTAGTACTAAACTTTTTTTTTATGGGCAAACAATCTATTTCTTGGATAGCAAAGGAGTTTCTCCTGAAAGTCAGCTACTGACTGGAGAGAATCCCTTAAGGACCAAGGTGGAGTTTTCTAATATGTCTGCTAGAATTTCCTGTGAAATGGACTGATGCTGCTAGAAGATGTCTGTCTTCTTTATTATGTGCTTTTGTCATTATAGCGCAATGGTTCCCAACCTTTTTTTAACCAGGGACTACTCTCCAACATTAGTACCAAAAGGGTTACGAATCGGTTTCTGGTCAACTTTGGATTCGGTTTGGTTATCTGGGATGCCGATTCAGAAAACAGCATTGGATAGACCACATCAGCTCTAGTTTCTGATACAGAACATATGCCATCCAGTAGTTGCCATCTGCTCGCCCAAAGATAACCATATTTAGTAAGCTTTGGTACTACAAGAGGGTTCACGAGACCAGTTGTTCTCGTTGCAATGTTGTAGTAACGGTGAGGCTGAGAACCATATTTTAGTTCTTGCAGACCACTGGCGGTCCACAGGTTGGGAACCACTGTTCTAGCTGTGGAGGTTTAGCTACAGGACTCCACTGATAGCCAAAAAATATGGATGATGGAGTCCTTATTAATTAGGACACTTTCCCCCAGCCATAGGATAAGACTAGCAAGCATCCCTTCAAGACATGTTAGTGCAGGCAGTATACCCAAGTCACAAACAAGATAGGTTCTGTAAATCTGTTCTTAAGCTGAATTTGTTTGTAAGTCAGAACCGGTACATTTTTAAAGCATAACTCCAGCCAAATAAATAAATAAATATAGTTCTGAATAGCATAGGGAAAGGTTAACACCCTTGTGGTGTTTTTTCTGCTGTTCAGAATATTTCGTATAATGTTATGTCCCTGTGATAATTTGATTTCAAAAAAATTGGCTTGTGGTAGAAACAGGGATTGCAGATAAAGCTTCACTGGAGACCCCTTTTCCCATATTAACAACACTTTCAAGAGTGAATTTCTCTTCCGAGGGGCAGATTTCTCTCACGTCTTGTTTTATTTACTATATTTTACCTCACTCTATTCCCAAAGGAGACTCAGAGTGGCTTCCAAATAGGCAATAATTCAATGCCATACAAACGTAACATACAAATATAATATACACACACATTAAATCAGTAAAATTTTAACATCCTAGCTTATCAATACATTAAAATCAACTATTAAACCATACAAGATCTGAAATCATAATTGAGGAGCCATTACAATTGTGTTGTCTCATCCTTTTCTTAACTAGGAGTTGTTTGTAAACCAGATATTTCTAACTCAGGGGCTGCCTGTACTCTGTGCATCAAGTCCTTGTTATTTACATACCACAAGCTGCAGAGGTCTACAACTGGTACAAAGACTGGGAATATACCATCTACTCAGGGATCACTGAATAGGGAGTCACTTCAAAAGAAGAAACACATGCAAATGGAAAAAAGAGTTGACTACATACGGCTCAGGCTCTGCACTTGTAGTTGGTGCATCTCTCCTAAGCAAAAACCTGTTTTCAGGCACAGGAGGAATTTCTTCAGGACGGACAACTGGTTTGTCCCTTTTTGCATTCGAGTCCACTGATTTATCATTTGCTTCACTTCTGTCAGAGAGGCTGGGTGGAAAGAGAACAATTTTTCACACCACCTTGAAAGTGGCACTATGCAATTTTTTCCTCATCCAAATGACAATGTCTGGAGAATAAAACATATCCAGTAAATCTAGTAAACTCACATCCTATATTTTTTCAAGTCTAACCATTTCACTTTCCTAGATACTAAACCTGGCTTCCTCATTTGTTCATGGAGCTGTCACATCTATTTTCCAAGAGGCAAAGGGAACATACTTTCAATAATTTTAGCAGCAATATGGAGACCCATATACAACTTCTACCGTGTTCAAAATGCATGCTTAAAGGTCCTATTGAATCAGTGGAGCTCATTATAGTATAGTGTACTTTGTTTTAACGAGTTTAATGCTTTGAAAGGCTTGCTCCTCCACTCAACTATGATTTTTAAAGCCTTTTAAAATCAAATTTAATGTATCAAGTACCTTTTTTGTCTTGATATCTGTTTGCTCTTGGGCTCCTCTTTCTTCTTCTCTTCCTTTCTTCGCTTCCGTGATTGTTTCACTTTGGTTTTTCTCTTCCGTTTCCTTTTTCGACTTCTCTCATTTTCCGATTCACTGTCAGATGAAGAGTCTGATGAAGTAGAGGAACTGCTGGAGGAGGAGTCTGATACTTCAGAGCTAGGAGAAACCTTCCTCTTCTTCTCCAGCACTTGGGATGACAAAGGTACGCCTTTTATTATTACCTCTACCAAAACATATAGATTCGTATTCAACATTGATACAATTAGAACTATAATTCAGTTACCTGGAGATCATGATGATTTACTACTACAAACACATTTTTGTTACTATTTTAGAAAGTGTGGCAGTTTTGGCCTCATTTACCAACTGAACTTGTATGGAAATTACCTACACAATAGGAGCCGATAACACTATGTAACACGATTTTTGTTCCTGGGTTATAAATGTCATTTCCTAATTGGTTCTATCATAAAAGCATGATTTTTTAAATTAAATTTCAAAACATTTGTTTTCTGCAGGACATCCTGCAGCACATTTTGCTATAGCTTCTCAATAAATATCGAGTATCAACCAATTCAACATAGTTTGTGGCACCCACAAAAACAAAGTTTCTAGAGTATGGCAATTGTTTTCAAAGAATGCACTGCACAATTAAACAAGAAATAACACTTTCATATCAGGAACATTTTGTTTTTTCAAATTTTGTTACATAGTGTAATCTGGCACTAAATAAACCCAGAACAATATTAGCATTTTAACACATGTCACTCTACAATCTATAATACCATTTCTCCCTGGAAGTCTGACTTGAACTGACATGGAAATATTGATGTTATAGTCACAAACATTTGGAAGACACTAGAATGAGGAAGACTACGCTACTTTATAAACCCAAGCTGCTACTTCAAGGAAACTTATTATTTCAAGTACCAATTTCAGCTTAGTGAAATGGATAGTAATCTTTTGATCCACTTTTTCACTAAAACATTTCAAAATATTTTCACAATATGATTAGTAGTTAATATTCTACCACAAGGTTTATTCCACTACTTAGCATCAGATTGCATATAATTCCTATACAACAGAGAAACATGGCTGAACTTAGCGTGATGTCACTATAAAGTGCAAACATCAAAAGAAATTTAAAAGCTGTTTTAGAACACTTCTGTATAAATTCAGATATAAATGTAGAAATTGTAGTCAAAATTTACCCCAAAAACATGACTTATCCATTAATCAATATGATTGCTGTACTTTAACTCTGACAAATTACCCTTGACTTATCTTAGGGTCATATCAAAATGCATAATTTTGGTTTAAAAGACTGCCCTTGACTAACACACATAAGGTCCTGACCTTATATGCAAGTCAAGGACCATCCTTTAACCATAATTATATATATTTTATTACACAAATATAGATATATATATTATTCAAATTAAGTGGCATGAAATTACTACAGCTAAGGAAAATTATGAGCCCTTAGGCCAAAAAGGAAATGCAATGGCTTACCATCTTTGGCTGGTTTTGTCACCAGCACTCCACAGTCAATGACTCGCACGTCAGCATAAGGCCTACTGGCAGTATCAGTTTTCAGATTTTCTATTTGTTCTATCACTTCGAAGCCAGAAATCACCAATCCAAAGACAACATGAACGCTGCAGAAACAGAGGATACAAGGAGTATTGAGGAGTTCCAACAAATGTCCTTCTTTCAAACATTCATATTTTTAACAAAAAAAAGATAGACTAAGATTATTTGCATAGCAAAGGTAAAGGTTTTCCCTGACATTAAGTCTAGTTGTGTTCAAGTCTTGGGGGTGGTGCTCATCTCCATTTCTAAACTGAAGAGCTGGCGTTGTCCGTAAGGTCATGTGGTCAGTATGACTGCATAAAGCGCCATTACCTCCCTGCAGAAGCGATACCTATTGATCTACTCCAGGGGTCCTCAAACTTTTTAAGCAGAGGGCCAGGTCACAGTCCCTCAAACTGTTGGAGGGCTAGATTATAATATGAAAAAAATAATAATCCAAGAATGAATTCCTATGCACACTGCACATATCTTATTTGTAGTGCAAAAAACACTGAAAACAATACAATAATTAAAATTAAGAACAATTTTAACAAATATAAACTTATTAGTATTTCAATGGAAAGTGTGGGCCTGCTTTTGGCTGATGAGATAGGATTGTTGTGTGCTTTCAAGTCGTTTCAGACTTAGGTTGACCCTGAGCGAGGGACAGGTAAAAGACCTTGGAGGCCTGTATCCGGCCCCCAGGCCTTAGTTTGAGGACCCCTGATCTACTCACATCTGCATGTTTTCGAATTGTTAGGTTGGCAGGAGCTGGGGCTAACAGTGAGAGCTCCCTGCTCCCTGTATTCGAACTGCCGACCTTTCGGTCAGCCAAGTACAGCAGTTCAGTGGTTTAAACTACTGCACCGCCAGAAGACCCTTTTTGCATACTCAGGTATAAAATGCAAGATCAAAATGTCATACATTGGAAATAGGAGATCATGTTTAACCTAAGACGCATATGGAGTTACATGTTATGCAATGGCATACACAGGTTATTACTGCACACACAAGACCCTTAGGCCTATCAAAAAATATTTTCAGTTGGTTTATGGAAACCCTGAAACATATTGATTATCAAGCTTCCTTTGCTTTTACAAAAATATCCACTTTTTACTATTAGAAAACAGTTCTCAGATTCTATTATCTTATGCATACTCCTTTTTTCACCAAAGCTAGGAGTCAAGGTAGCTTACCTGTTTTCCAGAGGGAACAAACTGCAAAAATAACTCTGAAATTAACAGGAGAAGAATACCCGCCCCAGTCACTTCCTTATCCTGTCCCTTTATTACAGGGAATTCAAGGTCAATATGTATATAGTCATTTCATTTATCCATCCCATCTCACTCTTCCATCAATGCAGCCTGTAATTTAGACATTATGGCCCTGAGTGGTGACTAGTCCAAAGGGACTCAGTAAGTTTCATGACAGAGCAGGGGTTTAAACATGCATCTCCTTTCACATCTACTTGGTTCTACTTGGAAGTAGATGCGTCTGGGAGAGGGTTTCCGCTTGAGTAAGCCCAAATCTTTCCAGCATGCAAGAATAGAAGTAAAGATGTGGGTCTTACCCATCAAGATGAGGAGCAGGCTTTGTGGTTCTGCTTAACACCAACATGCATGAAGAGATGTTTATTTGGGGGGGAAATCAGGTGTTCGGATGAGGAGGTAAAAAGGCAGAATGATACAAACAACAAAAAAGTAAAGGGAGAAAAAAAATGTAATAGTTAGATTTGCGCAGAAACCTTGTGTCCATACTAAATGCAGGGACTAGATTACATTTTTAAGCAAATAATAACATTACAACACAAAACCACATTTTAAGTTTTCCTTCCCTTTAAATAAGATGAAATGCATGCAGGACATATATAAATAAGCCAACTTCTTAGTTTCATCATGGCAGGAACTGGACATATTTCATTTATTGCACATTGCACACAACTGCAATCTGGTTCTTTAAACTAACTCAATCATAATAAAACGGGAACATACAATTATTATCTCTATGTTTTTAACAGTCAAACATATCAGCCACAGAAATGTATAAAATCCGTCTCTTCAAACCAGCTTGTCTCTCAATACTCTTCTGGGTTTGATGATGAATTTCAAATTATTTTGTCAAAGAATGGTGCAGATATCTAGTAGTTAGGTCAATGCTGGAAGAATATCATAGAAGAACCAGACTGTCTTTCAAATATTCCAAAAACATTTTTGGGGGGGAGGGACTACATTACAAACATCAAAATTACTTCCTAGCTAATTTGCAGAAGGCTCTGCTGCAATCAAAGGTTTTATTTATTTTGTGCCAAAGGCACTGGATAAATAAAAATGTAAAGCAATGCTTTTGGGTTGGAGAGATTAGCCGTTTACAAGAAACGCTGCCCAGGAGACGTCCAACTGTATTTACTCAGTCTTCCAGGAGGCTCTTTCCACTCTGGGTTTTCATAATGTATGTGTCCAATTTGTTTACATCTGTTCAAGAAAATTCCTCTTGACTAATGAGATGTAAATGCTACCTTAGAAATCTTAAGGTACAGGTTATGCAGGGAAAATTACAAACCAAATACAACACATGTATCTGTTCCTTATAGAGTACTGCTTTAGCAAAAAAACAGGAAGTTAAAATAGTTATTAAAGATCCCCTCCGATTTCTCTTCTCTCCAACCTTTGTAAGTTAATTTTTTTTAGCAAAAACTGATTTTTAAAAAATAAATAAAAGAGAATTGTTTGAGCTCAGATGAAAATAATTTCTTAACTACATGTATCATAGTAATTGCAAATTTAAACCACCCTCAGATCAAGGGAGATTTTGGTTAAATGACCAAAATAATGTCTATTGCTTTAAAAATTAGACACAAGAGTGGGGAATTATTTATCAGTAACTGGATTGACAGGGGAGTAACCTACAAATGTCTGTGACTTGGGGGAGGGAGGGAGAAGACAAAATTGTAACCTATTTGTTACTGTGTTGTCAAAGGTTTTAATGGCTGGAATCACTGGGTTGCTGTGAGTTTTCTGGGCTGAATGGCCATGTTCCAGAATCAAACGTTACGCTCACATCTATGGCATGCATCCTCAGAAGACCTCACAACCTTTGAGCATGCCTGCCATAAATATGGGTGAAATGTCAGGAGATAATGCTTCAGGAACATGGGCATACAGCCTGGAAAACTCACACCAACCCTATTTGTTACTATTTTGTTATATTAAATACAATAAAAAATACAAATTTAAAATGTAAACTAAAAATAAAGAACAAAAAGATCCTTCTAGGCCATCTTGTATATATAAATAAAATAGTCCTGTAAGTTTCACCTCCATCACTCAGGAGGTTTATTATTAGGGAACCACAGCTCTTGGATGCACATTTCTTGGCAGCCACACAAAAATCCAAAGCTGATGTGGAGGTCTTGGCAAAGATGGCCTGTTTCATTTTCACCTGCCTTAATTTCCTACAAGATTGGAACATGTTGGGTTTTCCCATCTTGAAAAATAACAACAATAGTGCCTTCCAGATCCCTAGAGCACATGGGGGCCATTAAGGAGCATTTTTGGGGTATGGGAGGAAGCTCTAGATCAGTGGTTCTCAACCTGTGGGTCCCCAGGTGTTTTGGCCTACAACTCCCAGAAATCCCAGCCGGTTTACCAGCTGTTAGGATTTCTGGGAGTTGAAGGCCAAAAACATCTGGGGACCCCAGGTTGAGAACCACTGCTCTAGAAGGCATTGATATACTTTATGTGGGGATTGGAAATAAGTTTATGAAAATCTCAGTGAACTAGGAACATCGGACTTTGTGCTGCTCAAATTTAGGACTGGGGAACAAAAGTGGTCCGTGTCATTAGATGTCTTGAAAACCCAGGAATATCACACTTAAGGCATATGCATAACTTTTACAAAAATAAACATACTATGCAGTGGACATTAAACACATGCTTAAGGATCCCAAACACCAAAGAACATTCACAAACAAGGACCAGAATGGTAACCAAATAGTAACTCACCAAGAGTTGGTTCCTGTATAGTTAAATCACTATACTGAAAGGCTTACTGTTGAGTCTAACTACATGTACAACAGGCAGCTCAAATCTATAAATAAATGATTCCCAACCTTTGGGCCTCCAGGTGTTTTAGACTTCAGCTCCCAGTTCCTAATAGCTGGTAAGATGTTAGGAACTGGGAGCTGATGTTAGGAACTGGGAACTGAAGTCCAGGTGTTTTGGACTTCAGTTCTCAGTTCCTAACAGCTGGTAAGATGGTTGGGATTTCTGGGAGATGAAGTCCAAAACACCTGGAGGTCCAAAGGTGCTATAAATACACTTTTGGTAAAACAGGTAAACATCCCACTAGTGTGCTTCCATAGGTAGGAGTTTGGGACTTCAGCCCACACATTCAAGCATTATTCCAGCTATGAATGCACTGAGAAACTTGTGGCAAGTCCCTCCCCTTAGTTCTCATAACTGTGATGGAATTGGCATATTTTAAACCACAGCAGGTGCTACGGAAGAGAAAAGTTTGATTAGAAGTTCCAGCACATAACAAGCAGTACAGTCAAGAGCAACTCCAAATATTAATTGAAACAGCAAATGCTAACCGCTCCATTATGGCTCTGAAACATCCACTTGCTTAATGTAAGTTAACGTACTTTCATTACTCAATGAAAAATATTTTTTTAAATATCAACAGACATTGAGGAAGACAAAAGTGTACAGTACACCTGAGCAGCTGGAGCAACGAACATTGTAAACCGTTACTTGCTTCCCTAAAATATCAAGGCTTTAGGGATTCAATAAGCTTGAAACTTTCCATTTGATCAATGTTCAAAGCAAGTGGTAGGTGTTTTTTCCACTAACAGGAAGTCCATCGTACACATGGAATAAGAACACAAGACAATGACGGCCGATCCCACCATTTTTCAAAAGTGTCACAATTTCCTCCTAATGCAGAGTTGCTTAGAAAATGTTGTTTCTGGAGCCCTTGAAAGGGTGCTCCCATTTCTACAATTTCACAGGCAAATTCAATGCTGTTTCATTAAATTTTCTAAGTTTGAGAGAATGAGGCTAGGCTGTATTGATAAGTTTCAAAATAGCATTGTCATAAAGGCTCCCTCTCTCTCAAGAACTGGAAGAATTTCACCATCACAAGATTTAATGCATATATGAGCAGAAAAGGACAAGAGAGACAGAAAGGAAGAGCGAGAGAGAGAAAGAGAGAAGAGAAAGAACACAGCCTTAGAGGAATGAGACATTACCTTTGGAGCGCACGATGTAACACTGTTTCTGTAAATTTTACACAAAAACGGCAAGAAATAAATTGTAGTACATTTCCAGACAAAACTGAGACTATGTTTAATACAATAATTTAAACTTTTTTTTCAAGTGAAGGCAGCTTTCAAAGTGTATTCAATACCAAGGACATTTTTTTTAAAAAAAAAACAGGGCTCTAAATTTTCTTTATGTTTATTATTTGGAAAATAGCAAATGCAAGATTGTACAAGTAAAGAGGCACCCTCCCTTTTGCAAAGGCACCTTGCTAGGACCTCTGTCTAAAAATAACACATGCTTTCCAACTTTTTCGCTCCTAAAGGGATGCACTTGCACATCTGGAGAGAATTCAATTCATGGGATGTACAGGACCTCATGTCACTAAATCTCATTGTGAGAAACTACTTAAAGAATAAGCATTTAATAAAGAATGCCGAAAGCACAAATGCCTTATTTCTACAGTTAGCTAAGCCCATTAATTTAGGAATATTTTATTCCCTCAGGGGAAAGAATGGTCAAAAATACTACTATCTTTCCTGACTTTTAGGCCAAAGCTAAACCAAGGACATGAAAGAAATGTTATTTCCCCCAACCTTAATACACACTAGGATTCCTAGTGTGTATTAGGCCAGAAAACAAGTAACTGATGGTCTAACCCCAATTTCTGTACCTCTGGCAGAATAAAAAACACACAGTACAATAAGAGTTATATTTTTCCTTTTTTTAAACCAAACCTCACCAACTAAGCCTGTGAAAACAAACAGCCATTACTACAGGTACTTATGTGGTATGATATCACAGCTCCTTAAGCCTTATTGAGAATTGAAGGTATTCCTTCTTACATAGTGCCAATGCATAGACTCTGGACATGTTTTATATATTAAAAAATAATTTACCCATGTTGTGAAAAGGGCCCCATGGGAAAACCTTACACCCTTAAGTTAAACTCTGGAAAAACAAAGAACCATATACACACCAGCTCTTAGTACATGGAGATCGTGTGTATTTCCCATGGTTTGAAATAAGTAAAAAGTTAAATCCAAGGTTTTATAATTGCTCAAAAACAAAACCTCATCTGCTTTTAAGAGAAAGCCACTTGCTTGTTTGCAGAAAATAGGATTCTTACTGTGTGGCATTCCTATCACAAAGCTTTCTTGATCAATTACTTCAGAGGAGCTTTGCCATGGCTTTCTATTGAGACTGATATAGTTAGCAGTGGTTCCCAACCTGTGGTCCATGGACCACCAGTGGTCTGTGAGGAATGAAAATATGGTCCGTGGCTTCACCATTGCTACACCGTTGCCTTAAAACCATACAGCATGGAGAGCAACTAGTCTCATGAAACCCTCTTATAGTCCTGAGGCAACAGGGGTGTCGGAAGGGGAAAGGTCGACTACCCATGAAAAATTATTACTACCACATCAGCTCTAGATTATTAAATATGGTTTTCTGTGGGCGAGCAGATGGCGACTACTGGATGGCATATGTTCTGTATCAGAAAAAAGAGCTCATGTGGTCTATTCAATGCAGTTTTCTGAATCAACATCCCAAATAACCAAACCAAATCCAAAGTTGACCAAAAATGATTCGTAACCCTTTTGGTACTAATGTTGGAGAGTGGTCCCTGGACAAAAAAAGGCTGGGAACCACTGATATATACAGAGAAAGAGAGACTTGTCCAAAGTCACTTATTGCATTTCTATGGCTGAGCAGGGATTCAAACCCTTGTCTCCAAAGTCAACACTCAAATCACTACACCACACTGTCTCCAAGGAGATTCTTAATTTAGTGATAAATGTTTGAGGGCATGAAGGAAAGAGGAGAGGTACACTACCTAAAATTCAGTCTACTAGCTAACACAACATAAGCAACATCAAATTATGTTTGTGGCTTTTAACTCCCAAATAACTATTGTTAACGAATGTAAAAAGCAGTCTACTTTAAAAACTATACTTGGCTGGTCAATCTAGGCATCACAGAGGTATGTATGAATGCTGATGGATTTTCTAATCCCGCTCCTTATGAAAGTACACTTCTGTTCAAGCTGCAACAACAAGTATTTTGGAAGCCTTCTCCATTAGCTGTCCTCTGACTGGTTGCTTGATATTGTGGAACACAGCCAAAACACTCAAAAGGTGCTATTCTGGTATAATCACAAATACTGCAGCCCAGTTCAAAGAGAAATAAACATCCCTATGGGGTTAATGCACACACACTTTTTTAACAGGACATTTCCAAGGATTGTAACAGCCAAGAAGATGAACAGGCAAAGCCATCATTCACAGAGGGATGACTTTTCATTCTAATATCGCCACCTTCATTTTGTTGAACACCACTATCTCAAGTTCCCAAAAAGTGAGTGGACAAAGGACTATGAAAACTTTCCTATGGATGCAGTCAACTGATGTTTAGCCCGCTTCTTTCTAATCCTTCCTAACAAAAACTACCCTGTCTGTGTGAGTTTCAATTTCAACCCCGATTTGTCTTGGTCTCATGATATAATCAAGAACTTTGTTATTAGTCTATAGACTGCTGACTATGTCTCAAAGGCCCAGGGCTAGGAAACTGAAGCCCTCCTGATGTTTTTGCACGACAATTCCCACTGTCTCTCATCACTGGATAGAGCTGGACGACAAAAAGAGCTGGAAGTTTCAAACCTATCCACTACTGAGCTACACAGGTCATTTCCTATTGTAGAGCATTGATTCTGGTCTAAATGCAATACTATACTGCAATCTGATTTTGTGAGAATGAGTGGAAAACAGATCTTCACTTTGGGTGCTTTCCACATGTTCTTGTGTGAAAAAAGCAGGGTGGAAGTTTTCAATTTAAATTGAGTCAAGCCACAGCTTTGGTGTAAACAAATCCTGGTTAATCTTGGTTAATCTTACCAATCTTAACCAATCATGGTTAACCTTATCACTGGTTAGTGGAAACAAGCCACTTCAAAACATGGTTATGATGGCTTATTTTCCTTAACTACCATTCACAGCAATCAATTTAAGGTACAGATGTAGCTGTGTTGAAAAAAATATTGCTTATGTCTTCACAGGAAAACAAAGAAAAGTGGACGTGCTCAAAATCAAGACATGCCAAGGCTCTTCCTCGTTATACCAAAGCATAATCTATGCTTAAGTTCTTGCTTGTGGTACAACTATTCAATGAATTGCTTTCCCACAAATAAAATAGCCTATGGCAGAGACGAAACTTAAATCAAAAGCCAGACACTCATGAGGTCACCGTAACTTGGGAGGTCAATTTGATAACAGCTAACAACAACTGCTCTTCCTGTTTGTAACTTTTCTTTTAATAGTAGAGATCAGAGTGAACATTTCTGAATCTTATGGGGGCGGTGGTGCATTATGTTATGAAATTCCTGCTTGACTAACATTAAGACAAAATCTGTCTTCCCACGTGGATACGTGGGTGTTTCTCTTTCTCGCTATTTTGTATTTGTCATTTTGGCTTGGGTTCACAGTTAAGGTTATGGACATGAAGGAGAAATGCAAACTACTTCAATGTTTCTAAGCACCAACTGCTGCCAAAGAACAACGAAACAAAAAGAAAAAATGGGGTTTAGAAGTCTGGTTTATCATCTGGGCTAAAAAGGCAACAATCCTGTGTATATTATGTAGTGTGGAATAGCTGAGGTGGCTCTAAATGGCAAAGGTACTCAATCCTCATCCACTACGTTGCGGTGCCAGAGTAAACTTGTGCACCACAAGATGCAGAGCTAACCTTTAGAAATGGGGCTACAAAGTGGAGTCCATGACATGTGAGTGTGGAGAAGAGCAAACCACAGACCGCCTACTACAATGCAACCTGAGCCCTGCCACATGCACAATGAAGGACCTTCTCACAGCGACACCACAGGCACTCCAAATGGCCAGCTTCTGGTCCAATGACATTTAGCATAATGACAAGGTTTTTTTTAAAAAAAACTTTGTGTTTTTAAATGCATTTTAACTGTACTATTAACTTGCTTCTGGCACGATAAATAACTATCCACTACGTTCCCTCCATAGCCAAGGCATCAGTAATGCTTCCGATGTGTGATTTGGCCAAGCTACTGAGTACATGATAAACCCTACCATCACTTCTGTAACTGTTGGCACCCATTATTTACTGAGATCCCAAAGATTCTGGTGCAATTAGCTCCCAAAAGTTCTGGTGCATTTAGCTCCTGAACATCCAACTGCTACTTCAAGGGGCCAGCTTTCTAGTATTAAAATTTTAATAATTCCCATAATAGAGATGGCAGAAAGAGACACCAGGAAAAACTTGTGCAGCAAATTCCACTCACTGCCTTTAAACTTCTGCTGACTAGTACTCAATCCTTTCAAATACAAATCACAAGTATTAACACTTCAAGCATGCTCAATCCACTGGCAACCCAATACAAAGTAAACAACTGTATGGGTATAGAACCTGCATTCTACATCAACTGTACATCTTTCATTTTATTTTTTAGGTTATGATTTTGGAAATAAAAGAGGCACAACATTAGTTTATATATTCACTGTACAGCACTTTCTATAGCAGGTGTGGACAAACTTCAGCCCTCGGGTGTTTTGGACTCCAACTCCCACAATTCCTAACAGCCCCAAGCCCCTTCCTTTTCCCCCTCAGCTGCTTAAGCGGAAAGGGAAAAGGAAAAGGCCTGAGGCTGTTAGGAATTGTGGGAATTGGAGTCCAAAACACCTGGAGGACCAAAGTTTGCCCATGTCTGTTCTATAGCCAACATGTCTATTGAAAAATACCTTCCCCTGAACAGTGGCAATTGGACAAACTATTTGACCCTTTTAACACTTTTTACACTATTGTGTCAAGTGTTTAAGCTTTCCTGCATTGCCTTTAAAATTAAAAGTTAGGCCATTAAGATATAGCCCACGATGCCACTCCCACTGATCCAGTTCCAACTCATATATTGCAAAGTAATGTCAAAGAAACTTTAGAGCCCTTTGGTAGCTTCTTGAATGATTTACTTTCTTGGTTGCAACTGTTATTTTGCTTGTTCAGATAAGCTTAAAAATGGAAACGTGTGAACAAAGAAGAAGGCAGCAAGAACAAACTGTTTTTGTTTATTATTGAAGATATTATGATTGCCAGGCTGAAGTTTCGAAAGGAGCTATTTTTCTATTACACTACACAAGAGATTCGTCAGAAGCCTGCATTTCATTTCCTAATGAAGTAGGCAGGAAAACAAATTACAGATTCTTCCCCTCATGTTTATATTTACTTTCCATTTTTGGGGCATTCTTTAGGAAGAAACCTAAATATGCCTCTTATCTGAACTTATCTGATCATAGTAGAGAGAGCTCTCTTCAGACAGAAAAAGTATAGTCCTTCCGGACAAGATAATTCCTTTAACAAGGCAATGAAGCGCCATTCATTCCCATCCACTAAGAAAGATGGCAAAGGTTACAAATATCTGAATGAAGCAAATCAGCTTAAAAATTATCAAACTTCTCACTCCTTAAATGCAAAATCACAGTGAATAAAGCTTATATTTTTGTAAAATGCTAGTTCTGGTATTTAATACAAAACAGGTGATATTGAAACACACTAATAAAATCAAGCAGAATCACTTAGAAGACAATTTGTCACCTTCAGCCTAGCAGGTACCTAGGATTTAGAATATAATTTTGGATATCAAAATCACTTAAGGGTGTTTTATTGACATTAAGTGTGTTGGTTGAAAACTTGTCAAGATATTCAAACTACACCAAAAAAAGTTTTAATATGCATATAAAATGGAAGTTCAATGATAAACCCTAGATCAGGCTTTGGAAAACTTTGGCCTTCAAGGTGTTTTTGATTTCAACTCCCACAATTCCTAACAGTCTCAGACCCTTTCCTTTTCTCCCTCAGCTACTTAAGTGGATGAGGGGGGAAAGGAAAGAGCTTGAGGCTGTTCAATGTATTGTCGAAGGCTTTCATGGCTGGAATCACTGGGTTGTTGTAGGTTTTTCCGGGCTATATGGCCATGTTCTGGAGACAATTTTTCTCCTGACGTTTCGCCTGCATCTATGGCAAGCATCCTCAGAGGTAGTGAGGTCTGTTGGAAGTAGGAAAAATGGGTTTATATATGTGTGGAATGACCAGGTTGAGAGAAAGGACTTTTGTTTGCTGGGGCTAGGTGTGAATGTTTCAGCTGATCACCTTGATTAGCATTCAATGGCTTGGAAGTGCCTGGGGAGAATCTTTTGTTGAGAGTGATTTTATGTGCCTGTTTGTTTCCCTCTGTTGTTTTGCTGTTGTAATTTTTGAGTTTTTAAATACTGGTAGCCAGATTTTGTTCATTTTCATGGTTTCTTCCTTTCTGTTTAGATTGTCCACATGCTTGTGGATTTCAATGGCTTCTCTGTGTAGTCTGACATGGTGGTTGTAAGAGTGGTCCACTCTCCTAGCCCCAGCAGACAAAAGTCCTTTGTCTCACCCTGGTCATTCCACAGATATATAAACCCATTTTTCCTACTTCCAACAGATCTCACTACCTCTGAGGATGCTTGCCATAGATGCAGGCGAAACGTCAGGAGAAAAATTGCCTCCAGAACATGGCCATATAGCCCGGAAAAACCTACAACAACCCAGCTTGAGGCTGTTAGGAATTGTGGGAGTTGAAGTCCAAAACATTAGTTTGCCCATGCCTGCCCTAGATACAACATCTTAAATAAAATAACTCTTTGAACAAAAATACCATTCCCTAATGTTTGCTCATCGCTTTTGGTCAACATGATCTAGTACACTGTGACATAGCGTAAAGTCCACATAATTCGTATTGACTCTAGCTCTTTTCAGAAGTATACTAAGTGAACATGTGGAGTGTGAACACTCTTGCCAGCTCCCTCTCAACACTCACGCACTATCATAAACTCCATCTTTCAAACCTTCACCAAGGGCATACAAATCAGGGAGGAGAAAAGCTAAAAGAGAAACAATGCTGAGATGTATTCCCTGAGTTCACAGCTGAATATTCTAGGATACTATTCTAGTCTCATTTTAGAAACTAAGATCTCAATTATGTACTGAAATTCTTTTGACGTATTATGTTATGCTCTTTAAAGATTTAATATTGTTCCATCACAAACATTTTACCTATAAAATTAAAGTTTTTTCTCTTATTAATTAGAAGAACAAATAAGAAGAAATTTTTCTTCACTTTCAACTTGATTTTAGCAATACCATCTTTCTCATGAACAGCGCTTCTCCACTGGAAAAAAAGCCCCCTCAAATCTCAATTTATATCAACTTACATGAAGAATTGGGAACCATTGGTATGTTTCCCTCTGTTTGCCATGGACAAAAGAAATGCCCGATCATGTTTCAGAATAAAGTTCTCATCTGTTTCAAAGAAACAAAAGAAAAGAGACGTGTGTTAGTTTCTGCTTGATTACATATGTCCAAAATATCAGTCATTAACAAGCAGGAATTGCCCGACCTTTCACCAGAGAAATTTAAATTTAAAAAAGCAATGCACACAACCAAAATGAGAAACAGGTTTGGACAAGCAAATCAACATTGATAAAAATAATACGGCTAATAATAACAAAAAAATAAACTTTAAATTTTATCAAGCATCCTTTATTGAGTCAGCACATTTAAATCATTTAAATCAGTGTATCCCAAATTTTGGTCTTCTGGGTATTTTGGACTTCAGCTCTTGGAGTCCCTGATCTTTGGCCAAAGCAGCTGTGGGCGGTTCCACACAGAGGAAACTGCCCTGGGTTTAAAAAACCTGGATCAAGCCAAACTTCTGTCCCCACACTGGTAAAAATCCCTGCGCTTTCCGGCGGGGGAGGGGGGGGCACATGTCCTGCACCCAGACACCACCCCCTTCCCCAGCAGAAAAACCTTTAAAAGTTACTTACCTGGCCAGTATTACCCTGCGACCAGCCCGCATGCCAGGAGGAGGGGATAGGAGCAATTCCCCCCTCCTCCTGATATGTCATTTCTACATGCCAGGAGAGGGCTGGCAGCAGGGAAATGCCAGCTGGTTAAGTTATTATTTTCTTTTTAAGGCTTTTAAAGGGATTTTGGGAAGGGGTGGGGACAATCTTGGGTTTTATGGGCTCCAGGAACCCAAAAATCCCAGGACAGCTGTGTGGATTCAGACCGGATGTCATGTAACATGCTTCTGGGCCCAATTCACACAGCACCCACCGCTGGAAATACCCGGGTCTTCTGAAAGACCCGAATCTTTCCAGCCATCAAATTACTTCAGCACAAAGCAGGTAAAAATGCTGGCATTTTCCATCCTGTGTGGATGCACCCTGAGCTTTCTGAGAGTTGAGGTATGAAACACTGGGAGGACGAGAGTTTGGGAATCACTGACTAAGCCCAGTTTCATCTGCTTTGAGACACATCTATCCTTCCCATAATTTCAAACAGAGAGTTTCCAGTCTACAATTGGCTCCAATACAGATTATAGTCATTCCTTCACAATTGAGGATATTTTTGTTTTTGCAGATTTCATTACTCACAAATTGGGGAAGAGAGGAGGGGATGAGATGACCTCGACTGGGCTGGTGGAGGGGGGGGGAGGGATGGGTAGGGGAGGAGGAAGAGAGGCCATGCGTGTTCCTACTCTTACTCGCTCAGGGAGGCTGGGAGGAGATGGATCAAAGAGAGCCTGGGGGCAGGTGGGTGGTATACTGGGGCAGGAAACAGGCAAGAGAGGGGACTGTGGCAGCTGGTTTTATAGTAGAAGACTTGGAAAGTCAGAACTTATTGTGTTTATTCGTGTACAAGCAGAAAAAAACTCCAAAATATGAAAGTGGTCCTTCTGGGCATAGCCTCCAGTAGTAGTATATACCAGGCATGGGTAAGCTTGATCCTCAAGGTGCTTTGGACTTCCACAATTCCTAACAGGTATTGTGTGGGCTGAAGTCCAAAACACCCAGAGGGCCGAAATTTGCCTGTGCCTGGTATATATGGCAATAAGGCCTACAAGGCCAGCCCAGGAAGCTGACTCTCAGATTCCCCATTAAGCCCAGACTCACAGAAGAACCACTTTAGTAAAAGCAGATGCTGCCCTGGCCATCCTGGTGAGAGTAGCAGCAGAAGAGCCACATGCATGTTTGAGGGTCTTAAGATAATGGTGGGCTTTCCACTTTCACTGGAATCCTGCACCCTTCATACGTTGAGGGCGAATAGAACAGGATGAGAAATAATAAAGCGAACACTGTCAAAATGCCCATCACAAGATAGCATAGATATGGATAGCCAAGGCCCACTTTATTCCTGGCAAAAGAGGCCATATTTCGTGGCTGGTTCAGAATTAAGTTTTCTGCTCTCTACGACTCTTTAAGACATCTTTGGGAGCAATTGTTAGCAGAGAAGGAGAAAAGACTATGCAATAATTTCCTCATGGACCTACAATTACTGTTCACCATACTATCAGGCTGAAGTGAACTGACACACTGGGACTGGAAACCATCTCTTTATAAAACCTGTTTCAAACATTGGGCAAGATCCAATTTTAGTCATACGTAGGGCAGGCTTAATGATACAAGTAGTACTGATACGTTATACTTGATGATATGCAGGTCTGCTGCTGATATAAATGAATCGAGATCCATTCTAGTATGTTTGCTATGTACACATACTAATTCTCGCATCCCTCTATCCTCTCACATTCTTTAGTGATAAAGTGATAAATTTAAGAAATCTAATAGTGATAAATCTGTTAGGCCTATACACATTTCTTTTACTAACTGGGAACAATATTAAAAATACAGGAGCAAGGCACAGTATGAGCAGGTTAAATTTTCTGAAGAAAATGTTAGGTTGGTAGTGAGTCTACTGAACAACACTAAGTTTAGTCAGGAAAATAGATTTCATATATATAACTCATAGCAATTATGGCTGAACAGTTTGATAGCACGGCTACAGCATTAGAATATTTGTACTTACCCATAATAACGTCTTAGAAAAAAAGAAAGAACCAAAAGCCTTTAGAATATGGGTTTGTCAACAGGCTACCAATATCTGCTGACACCTAACTGTATAAAGAGTTCTTAGAACATACTCTCGGACCATGCATTAAACTGAAGAAAAACGAATATCAAACACTGTAATTCCAACCAAGGATTTCCACATAGGTGTGCAGCAAACAGTGCCACAATGGTTCAATATGTGTTCTACAACTCAATGACAGATAGTATGAAATTTGTGAAAGAGCTTGTGTATAACATACCTTAATTTATCCCATTCTATGGAAAGTACATGCTGAAAAATATTTGGAGAATTCAGTACCCATACAAACCTTGAAAGAGTAGGATTTAGGGAAAGGAAAGACTTAAAGACTTTTTTTTAGCAATAATTATTTGGAATCCAATTATTTTGTTATTGAAAGAGAAAAAAAATGCCTTAAATCTTCTCAAACAACCTTTAGGCTTCTCTCCAAAGCTACAATTACCCAGCCACAAATTCGTTATCGGTGGTCCATATATTAAAAAGGGTGCAAGGGAACAATTTGAATTTGTGTTGAGTTTTTGTCTCTTACCTTTTCATTTTGCAAAAGACCACATTCTCTATAAACAAAAGAATATGTTGACAGTTTTAGGCAGGAAGATAGGAGTTGTCATGAATCAAGTTGCCTAGCCTCCATGCTGCAGTCATGTTTAACCACTACATTAGCCGCAATAAATTTCGACCATAAACATTACGATTACAATGTATGTATTTAAAACACATGCAAATAGATAATATCCATGCAATGTTACTTTCATGCAGAAGTCATCTATTGTAGACCTTTTCATTAGACACATCCCCAAAAATGAAGCAACGAGTCAAGAATGATTCGACCTTACCTTTAAAATATCCGCCATAAATAGATTCACCTCCTTTTCCATTACCTAGTGTTAAAAAATATATGAATTAAACTTTGGCACAGCTATGGAACTGTCCACATAATCACAAATTAGTGATATCTACATTTTACAATGCTCACAACCACAAATGAACCACACACTAAAACAATGTTATTCTTGGCAAAGGTATAGAGAACTCTTTAAAGGTTATGTTGCCCTTTTACTGCCTACTAATCTCTTGTTCCTGTTCTTTAAAGGAGTGAGGAAGAAGTAGGGGTGCACCAAAAGATGCACATGCAAGGTTTGCATTAAAAGAAAAAATGTGATTCTTTAACAAACAAGGAAAAATTATGTTCACTTTCTCAAAACCACTTGCAGCTGCACCTAGATGACTTCCTATATCAAGCAAACTCTTCATTAGTTACAGTTGCTCACTTACATTCCAAGTAAGCCTTCAGTTCAAGACCAAAGCAGACTTTTTGTAGCAGTGATTACAGGAATTGAGTGTCACATTAATGATGACAGGAATCGGGGGGCACATTAAAAAAACTCACACCAAAGTTCTGGATACATTAGTTCTAATTCTTATTTAAGGTCTCTTTATCTAACAACATTCTTTGTCTGAGAGGACACCAAACACAGATGTACCATAGGTTCAGACAATTCAAAAGGCATCAGAAAGAGTTTTCAAAGGTGATTTAAAACAAGCAGAGAGCTATTTGGACAACTTATAAATTAATTTGTTTTATACAAAGCTTTAATTACTCTGTTTTGTATGTAGTAGACATTTCAGTTTTAAGGACCTGCAAAAATTTGAGGAACTTCACCCCATCATAATGTTAACTTTTCAAAATGAAAGTAGCTGATGATTTTGTAAAATGCTTTAGGAACCTATTTCCTGCCACTTTATGGCACTGGAGTGGGGAATTTAGTTTATCTCAAGTTTACCTTCACTGAAGTCTCCCCCTTGAATCATGAAGTTTTTAACCACACGATGGAATGTTGAACCTTTGTAGCAGAGTTTTTTCTCAGTTGTTTTCCCAATTCCTTTTTCACCTGCAGAGAAGAAACAGGCAGAAAAATACTGAAAACATAGAATCATACGAGTTGGAAGAGACCTCATGGGTCATCCAGTCCAACCCCCTGCCAGAAGCAGGAATATTGCATTCAAAGCACTCCTGACAGATGGCCATCTAGCCTCTGTTTAAAAGCTTCCAAAGAAGGAGCCTCCACCACACTCCGGGGCAGAGAGTTCCACTGCTGAACGGCTCTCACAGTCAGGAAGTTCTTCCTCATGTTCAGATGGAATCTCCTTTCTTGTACTTTGTATAAAATTATCTTCAGTCTATGTATATAAGCAACACACATTAATTTTGTGTTTTGACTTGGGTCTCATCTTCAAGCTATTGTGCTGTGTACATATATACAAATACAGGTATTTCACAATTCCTAATCCAAAACACTTCTGATAAAGAATACTAAATCTGTGCAAAGCAAAGTGGTCAAGCAAATGACATCCTGGAAATATTAAGCAAGATGGTTATTGGGCACTATCCATGCTCTCTCTGTAAATCAGTCAAAATTTACTTATTTATTTATTTCCCATATTTATGCCTCGCTCTTTTCACCCCAAGGGGGACTAAGAGCGGCTTACAGATTGGGCACTTCAATGCCACATTACAATATAAAAATATATAAAATACAACACATTAAACATCAACAAAATAAACATACAAATACATAAACAGTTAAAACCTGTTAAACCCATATAGCTAAAACCGTAGTCATTCTTTATGTTGCTGCATATCAATTCCATGTTGCGCTATTTGTGAATGCTTGATCCCAGAGTCAGGACAAGGAGGGAGGGGGCCAATCTAATATCATTGGGGAGGGAGTTCCATAGCCGAGGGGCCACCACTGAGAAGGCCTTGTCTCTTGTTCCCACCAGGTTGTGGAATCCTGAACTATCTCATAAAGCAGTTACAATTATTCACCATTATGAGAAACTAGGTTACCTGAACATAGGCAGAGGAAGTTTTTGCAAGTCCGTGGACATACATCAGAGAATAGTTGAAAGACAATACGACCAACTGGAATAAGAATTAAAATATGATTATTTTCCAGTTCCATATCTCAAAACACTTTTTTCTTTTACGAAAATACTTTTTATACACTTTTTGACAATAAATAAAAATAGCACAAGTTATTATATTTGCTTTAGACATGTAAACATTTTTAAATCTCTGCAAGCGCATATTTTATTACCTTTTCAGATATGTGTATATGTGTGCTCCTTAAGGTTGCCTGCTGACTTATAGCAACCCTATGAATTTCCGCGTTTTCTTTGGCAAGGAACACTCAAAAGGTGTTCTCCTTCCTCTGGAATGAATCCTACAATACTTGATCTTCATTGGTAGCCCTCCCATAGTAACTACCCTGTTGAGCTTTCTGGTGAAATTTTTAGTATCCAAGCCAAATAAAAAGCTAAAAATACAGATGGCTTTATGAGTTTACATCCTTTCTAGCAAGAAGATAATGTACAAACAACAATAAATGTAAATTAATGTGATGCTGTCTTGTAATGTTTATGGGATTAACCATGATAATTTGGAAATGGGTACATACACACACCTAAATATATATGTGTGGGGGTATATATTCTCCTATTAATTATATTCTAAAACCATAACAATGCTATCAAATTTCAGGCTACAAAAGACTGCTAGTTAACTCTTTTATCTCTAATGTAGTGTTACACTTTCATGGGTTTGATCTGGTAAACAGCACATAACAAACATATCACTTGCATGACTCTGCCATGCTTCCTAACTACCACAGTAAGCACACATTCTTAAAACAACCATCATGTTTCATACAAATATATATTAGGTTCAAAGGAAATTCCAGTTACTCGTTTCCCTCCAGCTTCTGTATACTGGAAACTCAAAGCCTATAATTATTCAACATGGACTCATTTCTGGACATACACTTTCAATCCCATACCGCCTCCCCACACATTTTGTGCAAGACTGTCTCATTTAATCAGAGATGATCTTTATATTTGCCTCATACCACCAATTTGCATGGATTTATTGACATTTAAGTTCCATGAGATTTCAGATTTGCATGTCACAGCAAATAAATTATTCACACATATTAACCAACAGTCAGTAATATCTGCACAGTGCTATATTAGAGACCTCAAAATATTGCAACTTAATACCTTATATTTATTTGAGATGAACATTCAGCCTGCCTGTACTTCCGTTTCATGCCTTGACTTAATACAAGCACTCAATTAAATATCTCTCCCAGAAAAGAACAAAGCTGCACAATCTCCAAGTCTCACCTGGTTCTCGGTTGATTTCTATGTCGAAGAAGCACTGAGGTCGGTCCTGTGCCCCCATGGCAGCAGCAAGAAGCCCTAGTGCTTCTCACCACCACCGCCCTGGAAAGACAGAAGCACATCAGAATTCAAGCAGCTCAACACTGACCCTACCTTGCACAGATGTGGAGGCTATTTATTATAGCTTGGATGCCAGTTTACGTGCAGAAATCCTGCAATCACAAAGAAGGGGAAGAACGCCAAGGCTGGAAACAAGCCCATATTACAAAGCAACCCATGATAACTGGTCACATGGACCTCCAAGTAAACCAAGTGGAAGCTAAAATTTTACTGAAGTCAAAGAGCTTTCGTCAGATAGTAAACAGCGAATACAAAGAAAGAAAACATTAGAACTGCAGAACTCCAAACATTACTTCCTAAACAAAGAAATGAAGAAAGAGAAGTGAAACTTTGCTTTTCCCCTGTATTTTTTAATGAATGGATGATGAAGTTCAAACACATTTCTGCCAGGAATGGGAAAAGGAGCACAGCACTAATGCCAACGTCATAGGGTTCAGAGCTAAGGAACAACATGTTTCTTCGACCCACTTCTATTAAAACTGTGAAAGTGTATCAGAGACCCAAATCCACACACACCAGAACACCGGGGTGGGAATTATGAAGCTCTGAAGCTGTTGTTGGAATCGGATTCACATCCCAGCAGCTTTAACCATCACAATGGATACTGTGAGTAGTAGTCCTCAAAAATCTGGAGAATCAATATGATCCCCACCCTTGTCTTAAACAGAGAAGAATATGTTGTTGTTATTCGTTCAGTCACTTCCAACTCTTCGTGACCTCCTGGACTATCACATGCCAGAGGTCCCTGTCGGCCGTCACCACCCCCAGCTCCTTCAGAGTCAAGCCAGTCACTTCAAGGATACCATTCATTCATCTTGCCCTTGGTCAGCCCCTCTTCCTTTTTCCTTCAATTTTCCCCAGCATCATTGTCTTCTCATGATGTGGCCAAAGGACTCCATCTTGGCCTCTATTCTTCTTCCCTCCAATGAGCAGTTGGGCTTTATTTCCTGAAGTATGGCCTGGTTGGATCTTCTCGCGGTCCAAGGCACTCTCAGAATTTTCCTCTAATACCACAATTCAAAAGCGTCTATCTTAATATATATTTATTCTGGCTAACTTTATTTTAACTTTATTTATATTTATTCTGGCTAACCTTAAGAAGCATTGCTAACAACAAGGCAGCAGGAGACGACGGGATCCCAGCTGAACTGTTTAAAATCTTAAAAGATGATGCTGTCAAGGTGATGCATGCCATTTGCCAGCAAATATGGAAAACACAAGAATGGCCATCAGACTGGAAAAAATCAACTTATATCCCCATACCAAAAAAGGGAAATGCGAAAGACTGCTCAAACTTCCGTACAGTGGCCCTTATTTCTCATGCCAGTAAGGTAATGCTCAAGATCCTGCAAGGAAGACTCCAGCAATACATGGAGCGAGAGTTGCCAGATGTTCAAGCTGGGTTTAGAAAAGGTAGAGGAACGAGAGACCAGATTGCCAATATCCGCTGGATAATGGAGAAAGGCAGGGAGTTTCAGAAAAACATCTACTTCTGCTTCATTGACTATTCTAAAGCCTTTGACTGTGTGGATCATAATAAACTGTGGCAAGTTCTTAGTGGGATGGGCATCCCAAGCCACCTTGTCTCTCTCCTGAGGAATCTGTACAAGGACCAAGTAGCAACAGTCAGAACTGACCACGGAACAACAGACTGGTTCAAGATTGGGAAAGGCGTACGGCAAGGCTGCATCCTCTCACCCAACCTTTTTAACTTGTATGCAGAACACATCATGCGAGGATGTGCGGGGCTGGATGAATGCAAAGCTGGGGTGAAAATTGCTGGAAGAAACATTAACAACCTCAGATATGAAGATGACACCACCCTGATGGCCGAAAGCGAGGAGGAGCTGAGGAGCCTTCTAATCAAGGTGAAAGAAGAAAGCGCAAAAGCCGGGTTGCAGCTAAACGTCAAAAAACCAAGATTATGGCAACAAGAATGATTGACAACTGGAAAATAGAAGGAGAAACCGTGGAGGCCGTGACAGACTTTGTATTTCTAGGGGCAAAGATTACTGCAGATGCAGACTGTGGCCAGGAAATCAGAAGACGCTTACTTCTTGGGAGGAGAGCAATGTCCAGTCTCGATAAAATAGTAAAGAGTAGAGACATCAGACTGGCAACAAAGATCCGCCTAGTCAAAGCCATGGTATTCCCTGTAGTCACCTACGGATGTGAGAGCTGGACCTTAGGGAAGGCCGAGCGAAGGAAGATCGATGCTTTTGAGCTGTGGTGTTGGAGGAAAGTGCTGAGAGTGCCTTGGACTGCGAGAAGATCCAACCAGTCCATCCTCCAGGAAATAAAGCCCAACTGCTCATTGGAGGGAATATACTAGAGACAAAGTTGAAGTACTCTGGCCACATCATGAGGAGACAGGAAAGCCTAGAAAAGACAATTATGCTGGGGAAAGTGGAAGGCAAAAGGAAGAGGGGCCGACCAAGGGCAAGATGGATGGATGGCATCCTTGAAGTGACTGGACTGACCTTGAGGGAGCTGGGGGTGGTAATGGCCGACAGGGAGCTCTGGCGTGGGCTGGTCCATGAGGTCACGAAGAGTCGGAGACGACTGAACGAATGAACAACAACAACAACAAACTTTATTTGCTCAGGGAGTAACAGTAAACATTAAGCCACTGACTTTTCTGGGGAGAAGTTCTAGAGACATTGACCTAGGTGACAAATCATGATACGCCCAGCTTTCAGGTCAACACTGGCCTCTTTTATAAGTAACAAATGCACACGCTGCTGACACTGGGATCAGATAAACAAATAATGGGCCTTTAGGCCATAGTTTGTTTAATGGAGAGTTAAGAACCCAACAGGAAACAGTAGTTTGATTTGGTCCTCTCTCATGCTCCTTAGCCCATCCAGAAATTCTTGGGGAATCTCTAGTTTGTTTGACTCAAATATCTCAATCTAAATAAACCAAGTTATGCATATTTGGCATATATATACAAATTGATTTTTCTGTAACAAGACTGAGATCTAGAGAATAGGATTTGAAAAAGAAACTGACAGGTAAATTATAATTGTGCATCAGTATACGTAACTTGGGGACTGCCTATATGCATATATATCCATGCATATGTATACATTTGTGTGTGTGTGTGTATAATTTTATGTGTGCATATTTATGTGTATTCACTCATCCACACCCACACATTTATACACATCTATTCATTCAGATATGTGTCTATGTGTATGCATGTATGTATACATACATACACATATAAATACATATACACACATACATATATATGTATGTGTGTATACACACACACACAGGCAGCTCCCAAGTTACGTCAATATATCTGGTGCACAATTATAATTCAACTGTGTTTCATTTTCAAATCCTATTCTCTAGACCTCATTCTTGTTAATGTGTGTATTTATGTGTATATATACATGTGTATATTTGTGTGTGTGTGTGTGTATATATATATATATATATTCACTGACTGCACATTTCTACACACAGAGAGACTATATATATATATATATATATATATATACACACACACACACACTCACCTGCGCATTTATAGACATGTATATCCAAATAAAATGTGCATTTATGTGGTATATATACATGGAAATACTTGTGCGTGTATGTGTGTATATATATATATATACATATTCACTCACCTGCACATTTATACACACAGACTTATATATATACACATACAAACACACACACACACACACCTGCATATTTATACACATGTATAGTCAAATAAAATGTGCATTTATATGTATATATACATGGAAATATTTGTGTGTGTGTATATATATATATATTCACTCACCTGCACATTAAAACACACACAGAGACAAAATATATATATACACACTCACCTGCGCATTTATATGCACGTATATTCAAATAAAATGTGGATTTATGTGTATATATACATGGAAATATTTGTGTGTGTGTGTGTATACATATATATGTATAGATATGAGTGTCTGTGTATAGATGTGTGTGTGTATATATATATATATATATTCACTCACCTGCACATTTAAACACACACAGACAATATATATATATACACGCTCACCTGCGCATTTATAAGCACATATATTCAAATAAAATGTGCATTTATGTGTATATATACATGGAAATATTTGTGTGTGTGTGTATATATATATATAGATAGATAGATAGATAGAGTGTGTGTGTATAGATGTGTGTGTATATATATATATATATATATTCACTCACCTGCACATTTATACATATATATTCAAATAAAATGTGCATTTATGTGTATATATACATGAAAATATTTGTGTGTGTGTGTATATATATATATATATATAGATAGATAGAGTGTGTGTGTATAGATGTGTGTGTATATATATATATATATTCACTCACCTGCACATTTATACATATATATTCAAATAAAATGTGCATTTATGTGTATATATACATGAAAATATTTGTGTGTGTATATATATATATAGATAGATATGAATGTGTGTGTATAGATGTGTGTGTATATATATATATTCACTCACCTGCACATTTATACACACCTATATTCAAATAAAATGTGGATTTATGTATATATATACATGGAAATGTGTGTGTGTGTATGTATGTGTATATATCACTCACCTGTGCATTTATACACATATATTCAAATAAAATGTGGACTTATGTTATTTATACATAGACATAAATGTGTGTATTTGTGTCTGTGTGTAAATATATGCATATATAAATATATATGTATGTGTGTATGTATAACTATAAGTGTATATATGTATTGTGTGTATGTATGTGTATATATCACTCACCTGTGGATTTATACACAAATATTCAAATAAAATGTGGATTTATGTTATTTATACAGACATAAATGTGTGTATTTGTGTCTGTGTGTAAATATATGCATATATAAATATATATGTATGTGTGTATGTATAACTATGTGTCTATATATGTATTGTGTGTATGTGTATATATCATTCACCTGCACATTTATACATATATATTCAAATAAAATGTGCATTCATGTGTATATATACATGGACATAAATGTGTGTATTTGTTACTGTGTGTAAATATATGCATATATAAATATATATGTATGTGTGTATGTATAACTATAAGTGTATATATGTATTGTGTGTGTGTGTGTGTATATATCATTCACCTGTGCATTTATACACATATATTCAAATAAAATGTGGATTTATGTTATTTATACATGGACATAAATGTGTGTATGTATAACTATGTGTCTATATATGTATTGTGTGTGTATCATTCACCTGCACATTTATACATATATATTCAAATAAAATGTGGATTTATGTGTATATATACAAGGAAATGTGTGTTTGTGTATATATCACTCACCTGCACATTTATACATATATATTCAAATAAAATGTGGATTTATGTTATTTATACATGGACATAAATGTGTGTATTTGTGACTGTGTGTAAATATATGCATATATAAATATATATGTATGTGTGTATGTATAACTATAAGTGTATATATGTATTTCACTCGCCTGCACATTCTATTCAAATGTGTATTTATGTGTACACATACCTGAACATATTTATGTGTTCTACAGAATACACACACACACACACACATATATATATCTAAAATTGTATGGGTGCGCATATACGTGTATTCACTCACGCCCTCACATTTACACACACACAAATAAGTCAAATAAAAGGTGTGTGCTTGTTATGTGCATGCATGGACATATCATCTACATATGTTATCTACTTGTGTCTCTTATACGTGGCTGCTCACCCGGCCTCCTCCTCCTCCTTGGCCTCCTCCCTGCCCCTTCTCCCTTCTCTCACGGAAGAGACCTCTGCTGCTCCGCCGCCATTAACGGGCTCTCCTTCTCTCCTTTGAGGCGACGCGGAAATCACGCCCACCTCCGTGCCCTTGACGTCATACGCAAGCGCGCGCGCGCCTAACTGCCGTTTTGTTTTAAATCCGCCCCTTCGGTCCCGCGCTCCGATTGGCCAAGCATATTAGCCACGCCCCTTTCCCCACTCTATAGCAGGCATGAGTCAATTTGAGCCCGCCCTCTCGGTGTTTTGGACTTCAACTCCCACAATTCCTAACAGCCGGTAGGCTGTTAGGAATTGTGGGAGTTGAAGTCCAAAACACCGAGAGGGCCCAAGCTTGACATCTAGGCACTAATTTCCCCGCCCCCTCATTTGCATTATCCTTCTTTCTGTGCTCCTATTGGTCAGCCGCTAAAAAGACAGCCTCGCCCCCTCTCGTTGGCTTCGCCTACACATCTTGCGCATGCGCACACCAATGCTACTTTGGCCTGGAATGAAACTGGTGTTAAACTGCACTAAATCTACAGTGTAGATGCACACCCAAGAGTTGGGGTACCATTTTGGAGACCACAATGCGAACCCTTGTTTCAATATTGCTGTCTTTGGGCAAGTCACACTCTCTCAGCCTCAGAGGAAGGCCCAAAACAAATCTTGGAAGTAAAACAGAAGGCCTGCCATGTGAGTATCACTGCATCCAGGCCAGCCATGACTCAAGAGTCATTTGATGTAAGTACTAATGGAACAAAAACACCTCTGTTGAATGAATAAGTCTGTTGTTTCTTTTTATTATTATTTCCCCAGGCGGTTCATGTCCTTTGGAAAAGCCAAACCTTCAACAGCTGGCAAAGAAAGGTTTAGTTAAGTCCACTTCACCTTTTCCAGGATTAACAGAAGCATTCTGCTTTTATCTCTTTGTTTACTTAGTGGGAAAAGGTATTTGTTGTTCATTCGTTCAGTCATTTCCGACTCCAAATTGGGAAACAAGTCGTCCAGGAATACCTGGCCGCTCTAAATGAGTTCAAGTCCCCTTTCAGGGCCAGATCAACTACACCCCAGAGTATTGAAGGAACTAGCGGAAGTCATTTCGGAACCATTGGCAACCATCTTTGAGAGTTCTTGGAGAACGGGAGAAGTTCCAGCAGATTGGAGGAGGGCCAATGTGGTCCCAATCTTCAAGAAGGGAAAAAAGGATGACCCAAACAACTACCGTCCGGTCAGCCTCACGTCAATACCGGGCAAGATTCTGGAAAAGATTGTTAAGGAAGTGGTCTGCAAACACTTAGAAAAAAATGCGGTCATCGCTAATAGTCAATATAGATTTATCAAAAACAAGTCATGCCAGACTCATCTGATCTCTTTTTTCTATAGAGTTACAAGCTGGGTAGATGCGGGAAATGCCGTGGATGTGGCATACCTGGATTTCAGTAAGGCCTTCGACAAGGTCCCCCAGGACCTTCTGGCAAGGAAACTAGTCCAATGTGGGCTAGGCAAAACTACGGTGAGGTGGATCTGTAATTGGTTAAATGGACGAACACAGAGGGTGATTCTCCCCAAGGCTTCCTCTTCATCCTGGAAAGAAGTGACGAGCGGAGTGCCGTCAGCAGGGTTCTGTCCTGGGCCCGGTCCTGTTCAACATCTTTATTAATGACTTAGATGAAGGATTAGAAGGCAGGATCATCAAGTTTGCGGATGACACCAAATTGGGAGGGATAGCCAATACTCCAGAGGACAGGAGCAGGATTCAAAATGATCTTGACAGATTAGAGAGATGGGCCAAAACTAACAAAATGAAGTTTAACAGTGACAAATACAAGATACTCCACTTTGGCAGGAAAAACGAAATGCAAAGATATAGAATGGGGGACAATGCCTGGCTCAAGAGCAGTACGTGTGAAAAAGATCTTGGAGTCCTCGTGGACAACAAGTTAAACATGAGCCAACAATGTGATGTGGCAGCAAAATAAGCCAATGGGATTTTGGCCTGCATCAATAGGAGCCTAGTGTCTAGGTCCAGGGAAGTAATGCTACCCCTCTATTCTGCTTTGGTTAGACCACATCTGGAATATTGTGTCCAATTCTGGGCACCACAATTCAAGAGAGATGTTGACAAGCTGGAATGTGTCCAGAGCGACTAAAATGATCAAGGGTCTGGAGAACAAGCCCTATGAGGAGCAGCTTAAGGAGCTGGGCATGTTTAGCCTGAAGAAGAGAAGGCTGAGAGGAGATATGATAGCCATGTATAAATATGTGAGAGGAAGCCACACGGAGGAGGGAGCAAGCTTGTTTTCTGTTTCCCTGGAGAATAGGACGCGGAACAATGGCTTCAAACTACAAGAGAGGAGATTCCATCTGAACACGAGGAAGAACTTCCTGACTGTGAGAGCCGTTCAGCAGTGGAACTCTCTGCCCCGGAGTGTGGTGGAGGCTCCTTCTTTGGAAGCTTTTAAACAGAGGCTTGACGGCCATCTGTCAGGGGTGATTTGAATGCAACATTCCTGCTTCTTGGCAGGGGGTTGGACTGGATGGCCCATGAGGTCTCTTCCAACTCTTTGATTCTATGATTCTTCGTGACCTCCTGGACCAGCCCACGCCAGAGCTCCCTGTTGGCCGTCACCACCCCCAGCTCCTTTAGAGTCAAGTCAGTCACTTCAAGGATCCCATCCATCCATCTTGCCCTTGGTTGGCCCCTCTTCCTTTTTCCTTCAATTTTCCCCAGCAACATACTCTTCTCTAAGCTTTCCTTTCTTCTCATGATGTGGCCAAAGTATGAACCTACATGATCTCTTCGATCATCTAGTGAGGCCCTGCTCGTGCTCCCACCTCCTTCGCAGGCATGATTGGTGGGGATGAGGGAGAGGGCCTTCTCAGTGGTGGCCCCCCGACTCTGGAACTCACTTCCCAAGGATATCAGACATGCCCCAACTCTGGCAGTCTTTCGGAGGAGCCTGAAAACGTGGTTGTTGCAGTGTGCCTTCCCAGAATAAGGAAAACTCTCAGCAATATGCCCTCAAAATGCACTTTACCATTGATTTAGACTGACTGCATTCCCTCATTTCTCTTTTAAAAACCCTATCCCAGTTATATTCTACCATGTTCATGCTCAGCATTATTTTTTAAATTTTAAATTATTACATTTGGCCCGGCCATAGGTTTTTTAAATGCTTTTGTGTTACTGTTATTGTTTATTTTTGCTTATGTGATTTATATTGTTTTGTATTGATTTTTTGTTATTGCTTTTGTTTATTGATGTACTGTGTGCTTGGCCTCATGTAAGCTGCACAGAGTCCCTTGGGGAGATAGTAGCGTGGTATAAATAAAGTATTATTATTATTATTATTATTATTATTATTAATCTTGGCCTCTACTATTATTCCCTCCAATGAGCAGTTGGGCTTTATTTCCTGGAGGATGGACAGGTTGGATCTTCTCGCGGTCCAAGGCACTCTCAGCAGTTTCCTCCAACACCACAGTTCAAAAGCATCTATCGTCCTTCGCTCAGCCTTCCCTAAGGTCCAGCTCTCACATCCGTAGGTATTTATTTATCGTGTCATCAGCAACCATACCATTGTATTACATTTCTAACAGAACAAAACAAACAAACATTAAAAAAGCACAAATGTTGCAAACTTGGTAGTTGATTAAATGCCCTTTTACCAGTATCTGGCCACTTGGAGTGCCTCTGGTGTTGCCGCAAGTAGGTCCTCCATTGTGCATGTAGCAGGGCTCAGGTTGCATTGAAGCAGGTGGTCAGTGGTTTCCTCTTCTCCGCACTCGCATGTCGTGGATTCAACTTTGTGGCCCCATTTCTTAAGATTGGCTCTGCATCTCATGGTGCCAGAGCGCAGTCTCTTCAGCGCCTTCCACGTTGCCCAGTCTTCTGTGTGCCCAGGGGGGAGTCTCTCATCTGGTATCACCCACGGATTGAGGTGCTGGGTTTGAGCCTGCCACTTTTGAACTCTCGCTTGCTGAGGTGTTCCAGCGAGTGTCTCTGTAGATCTAAGAAAACTATTTCTTGATTTAAGTCGTTGACGTGTGGCTGATACCCAAACAAGGGATGAGCTGGAGATGTCTCTGCCTTGGTCCTTTCACTATTGGCTGCTACTTCCCAGCAGATGTTAGGTGGTGTAATACCGGCTAATTTCTCCAGTGGTGTAGGGAACAGACACCCCGTGATAATGCGGCATGTCTCATTAAGAGCCACATCTACTGTTTTAGTGTAGTGAGATGTGTTCCACACTGGGCTTGCATACTCAGCAGCAGAGTAGCATAGCGCAAGGGCAGATGTCTTCACTGTATCTGGTTGTGATCCCCAGGTTGTGCCAGTCAGCTTTCGTATGATATTGTTTCTAGCACCCATTTTTGCTTGATGTTCAGGCAGTGCTTCTTGTAGGTCAGAGAATGGTCCAGAGTGACTCCCAGGTATTTAGGTGCGTTGCAATGCTCCAGTGCTTCTGTTCTACCATCTCAAAGCTCCCTGCTTGAGCGGTGATGGCACAATCATCAGCATAGATGAAACTCTCTGTCCCTTCTGGCAGTGGCTGGTCATTTGTGTAGATGTTGAACATGGATGGAGCAAGCACACTCCCCTGAGGCAGGCCGTTCTTCTGTTTCAGCCATCTGCTTCTCTGGCCCTGGAACTCAACAAAAAAGCTCCTGTTTTGTAGCAGGTTTCCTATGAGGCGGATGAGGTGATAGTCCTTTGTGATAGTATACATTTTTCTCAGGAGGAGGCAGTGGTTCACAGTATCATAAGCTGCTGACAGGTCTATGAAAACAGCTCCTGTGATCTGCTGCCTTTCAAAGCCATCTTCTATGTGCTGAGTCAGGTTCAGCACTTGTGATGTGCAGCTTGTGGCTTGATGTGTTCTGCATACAAGTTGAATAGGTTGAGTGAGAGGATACAACTCATGCCAGTAAGGTAATGCTCAAGATCCTGCAAGGAAGCCTCCAACAATCTTGAACCCAATCTTTCCCAATTTTGAACCAGTCTCTTGTTCCATGGTGAGTTCTTACTGTTGCTACTTGGTCCTTATACAGATTTCTCAGGAGAGAGACAAAGTGGCTTGGTCTCCCCAGACCACCAAGAACTTGCCACAATTTATTATGATCCACACAGTCAAAGGCTTTAGAATTGTCAATAAAACAGAAATAGGTGTTTTGTAGTTAACCGCACATTTATTTTAATTTGAATAATGTATGCCAAGTTTGGGAGCCCCCGGTGGCGCATTGGGTTAAAGCACTGAGCTGCTGAGCTTGTTGATCGAAAGGTCGCAGGTTCGATTCCGGGGAGCTTCCGCTGTCAGCCCTAGCTTCTGCCAACCTAGCAGTTCGAAAACATGCAAATGTAAGTAGATCAATAGGTACCGCTCCAGCGGGAAGGTAACGGCGCTCCATGCAGTCATGCCGGCCACATGACCTTGGAGGTGTCTACGGACAACGCTGGCTCTTCGGCTTAGAAATGGAGATGAGCACCACACCCCAGAGTCAGACACGACTGGACTTAATGTCAGGGGACTACCTTTACCTTTATGCCAAGTTTGGTTCAGCTCCATCACACCAAGAAGGAGCCTATGCTGTAGAAACCAACCAACCAACATACTTTTACTTATTGATAGATAGATAGATAGATAATAAAACATTTTATTTATTATCCAATTCTTCTGATGGCTTGAGGTGGGGAGCAATAAATTCAAAAATAAATGAACATAAAAATACAATAAATTACTAAATTACATAAATAATTTTGTTGTTTTTCAATTGTTATTATGAAATTGTAAATTTTATATGCTATCATCTGTTTTAATTTAATTTAATTTATTTATTTATTAATTGAACTTATATGCCGCCACTCCCCTGGGGCTCGGAGCAGCTTACAAGAACAGGCTAAAATCGAACACAATTTAAAACAATTTAAAAACAATCAGAGATCAAAGGCCCGTCAAAATAGATATGTCTTACATGCCCTGCGGAAAGCTGATAAATCCCGCAAGTCATGGACTTCAGGTGCCACTGTGGGAAGGCTCTGCGTCTGGTTGCTGTTAGACACAAGTTCTTGACACTGGGAATTTCCAATAGATCTTTGTCCTCAGAACAGAGGGATCTCGGGGGTTGGTAGGGGGTGAGGCGGTCCCTCTTATGATTCTTACTTTTGGTATAAATGCGTATTTATTTTGGGATTTGAGTGGGATGGGTTTTTGCTTACTTATGTTTGTTGTGCAGCATTCAATGTTTGCTGATTTTGTTGTTCACCGCCCTGAGTCCCTCTGGGGAAACAGAATAATATATTGCAAGGAAGACTCCAGTTTGCCAAGCAACATCTTGTTCTTTGCAGCTAGAATTTTAGAGACAGTGGGTGAGAAGTGTTGTAAGACAGAGCAGCCTTGTAAATTGTTTGTATCAATCAGATAACCATTATTATTGTTGGCTTGTGGCTACTCAGAATACAGATGGAGAACAGTTAATGCCACATTAGGGATGCCAAGAACAATGACCTGGCCTGCCAAGAAAAGAGATAACCGAGGGCTGTTCCCCATGAATGCTTTTCTGTATGTTATCTAACAAGGCTTCAAGTGACCTTTAGGAACCAAGGTGAAGGCTTTGAATGATGCCATTGTTCTAAGCAAATGGGGAATTGTGCAAGGAGATGTGGCATTTCCGCAATTGTAGCATTTCCACTTTGCAGCTGCTCAAGAAGAAAAGGGCAGATAGCTATCCCTTCACATTTGGTAGAGTTAGGGGCACAGGAGCTATTTTCCTGTTTTATGTTTGAAGCAGAAGACCAGAAAACCAACAATAAGAATCAAGGAAAATTACTATAAAACGGTATGGAGGTGGTATCTAACTCCCATTAGATTAAATAAGATTGATAAAAAAAATACTCAAATCAGTGCTAGAGAGGTTGTCAGGAAATAGGGACGTATCTTCATATGTGGTGGTCATGTAAAATTATACAAAAATTTTGGGAAAGCATATTCAAAGAAATAAGAGCAATAATAAAAATAGAGATCAAGATTACACCAAAATTAGTCTCCAGGGAAGCAGAAAACAAGCTTGCTCCCTCCTCCCTGTGAGTTCTTCTCACATATTTATACATGGCTATCATATCCCCTCTCAGCCTTCTCTTCTTCAGGCTAAACATGCCCAGCTCCTTAAGCCGCTCCTCATAGGGCTTGTTCTCCAGACCCTAGATCATTTTAGTCGCCCTGCAGGTGAAACGTCAGGAGAGAATGCTTCTGAAACATGGTCCTAGAATCATAGAGTTGGAAGAGACCTCGTGGGCCATCCAGTCCAACCCTATTCAGCCATGAAGCAGAAAATCGCATTCAGCCCGCAAAACTCACAGCAACCCACATTTCTATCGCTTCAGAACCGGAAGTGTATCTAGAAAGCGTGTGAGTCCCAATCTCTAGGGAGTGAATGGATTCCGCGCGTGACGTTCCTCCTCCGGCGTCTGCTCCGATTGGTCGCTCAAGCCGCGGTCCTCTGCTCCGATTGGCCGCACCGGGACGCGTCTCAAAGCAGTCGCCGGAAGTGGGCGGGGCGGATGCGTTTGTTGTGCTCGAGGCCGTTTTCGGCGCAGGCCTGAGGCTCCGGGAGGCCAGGTGAGGCTGAAAGAAAACCGCGGTGGTCGGGAAGTGGGCTCAAAGGCGTCGGGCTCAATGCGGGGACGTGTCTTTCAGCTTCCCTGCTGACTTTTAGCCACTCCCATAGATTGCATAGGGTTTTCTTTAGGCAAGAGATGGTTTCGACAGCTTACAGCGCCCCATATTCCTTGGCAGTCCTTTTGAGCCTCGGCGAGGTTTCCCTTTTGGAAATGCCTCTCCCAAAATCCCCATTTAGCATGGTAGAGTATCCTCTGGAGGTTTCTAAGCAGGGGCCAGTTAGCCATCTGTCGGGAGGGCTTCAATTGTGTTTTCCCGCCTGGCAGAAGGAGATTGGACTGGGTGACCTTTGGGGTTCCCTTCCACCCAAGTCAAAAGGGTTGTTGTAGGTTTTTTCGGGCTATATGGCGATGTTCTAGAAGCATTCTCTCTGTGACATTCTCTCGCTACAACAGCAAAACAACAACAGAGAGGAAACAATCAGGGACATCGAGTCACCTCTCTACAAAAGATTGCCCCAGGCACTAACAAGCCACACCAAACAACTGCCAGGCCCTCAAAGGAAGTCAGTTGAAAATGAAGAAAATCTAGCTACCAGTACTAAAAAAACTCTAAAATTATAACAGCTAAAACAACACTCAAACACAGGGAAACTCCAGGGAGGAAACAATCAGGGACAGCTAATCACCTCTCTACAAAAGATTGCCCCAGGCACTAACAAGCCACACCAAACAACTGCCAGGCCATAAAAGGTAGTCAGATGAAACATTCACACCTAGCTCCAACAGACAAGAGTTCTTTGTCCCACCCTGGTCATTCCACAGGTATATAACAACAGAGAGGAAACAAACTGGGACATCTAATCACCTCTCAACAAAAGTTTGCTCCAGGCACTGTCAGGCCATTATATGCTAACCAAGTTGGTCAGTTGAAACATTCACACCTAGCTCCAGCAGACAAGAGTTCTTTCTCCCACCCTGGTCATTCCACAGATATATAAACCCGTTTTCCTAGTTCCAACAGACCTCACTACCTCTGAGGATGCTTGCCATAGATGCAGGCAAAATGTCAGGAGAGAATGCCTCTAGAACATGGCCATATAGCCCGAAAGAACCTTCAACATATAGCCCGAAAAAACCTTCAACAACCCAGTGATTCCGGCCACGAAAGCATTCGACAATACAAGTCAAAAGACATTTTAGAATCATAGAGTTAAGAGACCTCTTGGTGCATCCAGCCCAACCCCATTCTGCCAAGAAGCAATCATGTCTCATTTCAGCCTTCTTCAGGCTAAACATGCCCCGCTTTTTAGGCCACTCCTCATAGGGCTTGTTTTCTAGACCTTTGATCATTTTAGTCACCCTTCTCTGGACACATTCCACCTTGTCAGAGGAGGGTGGCGACTGAAATGATCAATATGTGCTTTTAGATTTTTATGTTTTTAGTGGTATTGCGTTTATACCAGTCCTGGTCCAACTTGGGCCCTTCCTCCAGGCGTTTTGGACTTCAAGTTTGACACACCTTCCTCTTGGCACGTTTCTCTCTTTTGCCCTCCATTCGTGCCTTTTCAAATTCTACAGCACTGCTGGTCACAGCTGATCTCCAGCTGGAGTGCTCCAGGGCATGACTTCCCAGTTGTCAGTGTCAGTGCCACAGTTATTAAGTTTGGTTTTAGGGGGGCCTCAAGTTGACCTATGGATTGCCAATGCTTCCTCTTCATCTTGGAAAGAAGTGATGAGTGGTGTGCCATAAGCAGAGTTCCGTCCTGATCCCGGTCCTGTTCAGCATCTTTGTTAATAACACATAGGCTCTAGAAGAAGGTCCTAAACAATTTGTACGCACATGATTGTACCCCCATACACCATAGCAATATCATCACCAATTTCACAGATGATACAACCATGGTGGGGCTTATCTCTGAAGGGGGTGAGTCTGCCTAGCGGGATGAGATGGATCGGTTGCTCTTGTGAAGCAGGGATAATAATCTGGTTCAATAAGACAAAGGAGCTCATAGAGGATTATACAACGAACAGACCAGAAATCCAGCCATTGGTCATAAAGGAGACCAAGTGGAGCAGATGGCCAGTTCTAAGTTCCTGGGTGTCACTGTTAAGGAGGATCTGATCTGAGGCAGCGTTCATGCAGCAGTATTGCTGAAAAGGGCCCAGCAGAGATTTACTACTTGAGACTTTTAAGGAACCAACAAGTGAATGAAAAACTGCTGGTGACTTTCTATTCCTGTGCTACAGAGAGGGTCCTAACCTACAGTATCTGGATGTGAGTTTGATAACTGCATAGTGGCAGATAGGCAGGCACTCTAAAGGATCACTACTTCTGCACATTGGTTGCCCTCTCTCCTTTTTGGATGATCTCTATCATTTCCGCAGCCTTAAGAAAGCTCAGAGCATTCTTGGGGATCCATCTAATCCAGAATATCCTTTTTATTTGTTTATTTCCACTTATATGGTTCAGGGTGACAAAGAGCAAGGACAAACAGACCGAGAGACAGCTTTTATCCTAGAGCTGTGGCTATGTTTAACTCCATGGTTTTGCATTGATGTGGTATTGGAGGCTGTGTGGTGGTGGTTGGAGTGTGGGGGGATGGGTGTGTTGTTTTGTGGTGTGTTCTGGGGAAGGCATTGAATTTTGTTGTGTAATAGTACAATGACAATAAAATTATTCTATTCTATGTACATAAAAGAGTTCAGAAGCAGACTTACAAAAACCCGCTGGGGCGAAAACATAGGCAAAAGTTCTAGTGTATACTAAGGCGTCCCTAATAATGCATTTTGCATAAAGCAGGATATATATGAAGCTTTAAGACTGAGGAACATTTCTATGTCTAGCAGTGCCAGAGGGCATGAAAAGCTCATTCATCTTTGTCATAAGGCTGATAAAAGGTTCACTGTGGCAAGTTCAGAGCTGGAATGATACTTTGGAATGTGGCTGAAGTCTTGTGCGACGTGGTGCACTTTTTATCTTGTAAGTCGAGATTGGGTGGTTGTTATGCATATGCTTTGTAGGCATTAATGACATTCATGGTCTTTTCTGTTCTCTATGTTGGTAATTGTGCTTTTAAATGCTGATGTTTCCTCTTTCTAAGAGATGAAAAACATTGCTTGTGTTCTTAAAACTTTAGATAAGAGTAGAATAATCAGTTATCATTTGCAGAGTTTACTGGAATATTAAAATAAGTGCTTCATTCTGGCTGCACTTTAACAGAAGGCATGCTTGCTCAAATTTCATAGTTATCCATCTCCGGAATCTCTTATTTTTTGTACAAAGGATGTCTGAGTGATAAGATCTTTCTAGTTATGGTTCCCTAACTAAAATAATTAGTGGTCAACCTCCACTGGATTCCTAGAGATTCCCAATTAATGAAATCAGTGAATAATCAGATCTGGAAAGGTATAGTGTGTGTCTGTGGTTATGAGAAGTATATCTTTGACTTAGGATATATCTGTACTGTAGAAATAATGGAGCTTGTCACCACTTTCATTGCATTGTCTGATCTGTTGATTGGAATTAATTATTCAGTACCATGGCTCCGTTCTATGTAATCTTGGGATTTTTACTTTGGTGAAGCCCAAACTAAGACCCTGTATAACTACATCTCCCATGACTCTGTAGCATTGAGCCATGGCAATTGAAGTGGTGTCAAACAGCATTAATAGTAGGTGACCACTTATTTTACATCTTGGTGCTTGGTCTCCATTTATAAGCTTGCTACTTCCTTGGGCTTTCATCTAGCTTTCCAGTTTTGTTTTCTGCTACACTGGAGGCTAGGACATGGAGCAGTGGGTTCAAATTGCAGGGAAAAAAAAATTCCACCTAAACATTTTGGAAGAACTTCCTGATGGAAATAGTGGTTCGGCAGTAGGATATGTTACTATATGTGGGTCCAGAGGAGTTTCCTTCCCTAGAGGTTTTTAATAGAGGTGTGGCTGGCCATCTGTTGGGATAGTTCCGTGGGAAGTCTGACTTGGCCACAGTGGTCCATGCTCTGGTTACATCCTGAATAGACTACTGCAATTCTCTCTACGTGGGGCTACCTTTGAAAACTTCTCAGAAGCTCCAGTTAGCCCAGCGGTCGGCGCCCAGGTTGATAACTGGAGCTGCGTACAGGGAGCGTACCACTCCTCTGTTGCGCCACTCCTCTGTTGCGCCAGCTCCACTGGCTGCCGATTAGCTTCCGGGCACAATTCAAAGTGCTGGTTTTAACCTTTAAAGTCCTGAATGGTTCTGGTCCAGATTACCTGTCCAAACGTATCTCCTGCTATCAACCATCACGAAGCTTAAGATCATCAGGAGAGGCCCTGCTCTCGATCCCACCACTCTCGCAAACGTGGTTGGTGGGGACGAGAGACAGGGCCTTCTCGTCAGTGGCCCCCCGTCTGTGGAACTCTCTCCCTAAGGACTTCAGATTGGCCACCTCCCTCCTGTCCTTTAGAAGACAACTGAAGACCTGGTCAGCGGCAATAGGAAAAGGAAATTTGGATTTTTTGACATGGATTCTCCTGGCTCGGCTTGGTTTTTACTGGCACATTAATCTATTAATTTATTGTTAAATTTATTGTAAAATTTAACAATAAATGATTTTATTGTGAATTGTAATTTTTATGGTATTTATGCTGTTAGAATCCTCTGATGCTTATGTGAGGCCGCGCTGAGTCCCCCTTGTGGGGAGAAGGGCGGGATATAAATATTTTAAATAAATAAATAAATAGCTTTTATTGTGTGTTCCTGTGTGGCGGGGGCCGAACTGGATGACCCTTGTAGTCTCTTCCAACTATATGGTTTTATGATTTTTCTTGTTTTCCTATTATTGTGATCTTGGAGAGCAGCATGGAGATACACTAAACGAAATATCTGTCCCCAGCCTGTCCCCATGAGTTCCCCGGTGGAGGATGTCCATGATCCTTTTTGCTTGCGTGGTGCGGGTGAGGGACGGACTCCCACTCTCAGCCTCCACGGACTTTCACCTCGACCAGGACTTCTTGGAATGCCGGAAGAAACTCAAGGCCTTGTCATCCATCTTGACACAGTATCCAGAGCGGGGTACAGCCACCGAACGTGACCTCAGCATACAGTAAGATGGGTTTCTGCTTCTGCTTGGTGTCGCTTTTATGCGCGGCTTCTTGAGCATTTTTTGAGGGCAATGTGTCCTGATTTTTAATAAGAAAAAGATCTGAAGGAAAAGACTGAAGAAGTGTGATCAGAGCTGTATAATGCTTTACAGATGCTAAGGTAGCAAACTTCAACCCTTATGGTGTTTGGGGCTTCAACTCCCTCAATTCCTAACAGTTGTTAGGCTTTTATGAGTTGTGGGAGTTGAAGTCCAAAACACCTGGAGGGCCAAAGTTTGCCTATGACTGTGCTAAGGGCTACATTGACAATTTAATGCAGCTCGAAGTGAGCATCAAACTGACAACCAGGTAACAATTTTCTGCAGATGTGCACAACAAAAGGCTTGTGCCATAACCATTCAGGTTTCAAACTAGTTCCAAGATTTCCTATGTAATCATCTGCACAGAGAAACCACGTTCTGCAATACTGTTTTGAAACTGCATTAAATAGTTTAGATGGGGACAACGTACCACCATTGCTTTATTTTTGTTTTCTTCTCCTCTAACTCAATGTTGTGTATATTTTGCTATAGACCAATGCGGTACAACTCCCCTTATCCATTAATTTTATATCCACATATTCACATATTCAACCCTTGGTAGTATTTGTGGCTGCTTCCTTATTTGTGTGTGTGTGTTACTCATTACAAATCCTGAATCTTTTCTTTTCAGCTTCCATTCCTCAGGAGACATTGCCTGCATGGGCATCTGCAGAAACAGCTATCCCACAGTCATGGCCTTCTGCTTCCTGGAAGAGCTCCAGTGGGAATTTGCCACTACTTACGATGCTGCAAGTGTGGGCCTGGCATCCAGGCCATATGCTTTTCTTGAATTCGGTGTGTAGCAGAATTGTTTTGTTTTGTTTCTCTTCAGTAACCTGTAGCAAATAGCATGTTTAAAAAAAAAATAATCAGCAGCACAGATAATATTGCCCGTTAGGTTTCCTGGCATGTCTTCATGAAGGAAAGGAATTAGATAAACAATCTGTTGAAATTGTGGATTCTTACTAATGAGAAGGTTCTTTGGTTGAGTTTTTCTCCTGGATGTTGAGGTTTTGATGGCTTAACTTAGTTATATCACTTAATCGTCTACCCAAACCAAGGGGTGGTGTTGGTGTTATTTTACTTTCTAAATGACAGTTTTTGATTGCAGTAATACTTAGCTCTACCGAAATGGTATGTGTATTCCTTGTTTCTGCAAACAAAGTATTGCCCTCAGTAACTTCTAATAAGTGTGGAGCCCCCGGTGGTGCAGTGGGTTAAACTGCTGAGCCGCTGAACTAGCTGATCAAAAGGTTGCAGGTTCAAATGTGGGAGCAGGGTGAGCTCCTGCTGCTAGATCCAGCTTTATTTATCATATTTCTATCCTGCCCTATCTCACCCCTGAGGAGGACTCAGAGTGGCTTATAGCTCGGCATAATTCGATGCCACATCAAAACAGAAACATAACATTGTCATTGTACATAATTAAATGTCACTCCCAATCACAGTATATATGAACAAATTACAAAACAATACACCCATCCTTAGCTTTCCTTAGATTTTTAATTCTCTGGAAACAGATGTGTACCCACCTGTTGTGTGCTAAATAAAAACCCTGCACAAATGCAGTTTTGAGGACATCTTGATTCTTAGTCTTAGTTTATCCGCTCTTTCAATGAAGCACATTCAAATATATGTTCTTATTTTCAGAGATAACTTTTCTTGCTTCCCTGCTGCAGACAATGTCATTCAGAAAGTCAAAAGCCGTTTCAATTACACAAACTGTGCGCAGACAGCATTCAACATGGAAAAAATCCAGGAAGAGCTTCGCTTGCAGCCTCCTGCACTTGTTCGATTAGAAGACACGGCATTGATGAACGGGATGGTGAATGGCCACGCAGAACTCCATGCCGAATCTGGTAAGGTGCAAGGTCCAAAGGCAGATAAAAAATAAAAAGATAAATATTTAGACTTGGATCCCATTTACCTGAGATCTCATTATGCACATTTTATGTAACTACAGGTATTACAAAATTTAAAAAAAAAATCTGAAATACAAAGCACTTCTAGTCCTAGGTATTTCAAATAAAGGATATTCAGCCCGTTTCTCATTATGTACATATATGCAACTTAGAGGCATTCCAGAATCCAAAATGCTTCTGGTCACAAATGTTTTGGATAAGGAATACTCTCTTTGCTGTAGTAAGGCAAAACACTTTGAACAAATTAAGTGCTTTACATACCCTGTGACCAATATCCCAGAGAGAGTTATTTCATGTTATCAGTGTTATTATTTTTACTACTATTATTAATAATTACAGCAACACTTTACTGCTCTCTATCTCGCTGAGGGAACTCAGAGTGGATTACAACATACACAGATAGGCAAACATTCAGTGCCTTTAATAGAGTGAAATAACAATGACACACAAATACACAAAGGTAAAGGCTTCCCCTTTCATCTCCGGCTTCTGGAGGCAGTGCTCAACTCTGGCCACAGGGAGGTGCTCTTTTTTTCCATTTCCAAGCCAAGGAGCCTATTATTTGTGGACACTTCCGGTTGTGTTGCCTGCATGGGTGCCTTTATTACTTTCCTGCCAAAGTGGTACCTATTGAAATACTCACATTTCCATGTTTTTAAACTGCTAGGTTAGCAGGAGCTAGGGCTAACAGCAAGAACTCATCCCAATCCATGACTTCAAACTGCCAACTTTCAGGTCAGCAGTTCAACAGCACAAAAGTTTAACCCATTGCGCTTTCCACAGCCCTTTTATTCTAATTATTTCCATCTGCTCTCTTGTTCTTAAAGTGGGAGGGTAGAAATAAATGGTACACAAAATATATACCAACTGTTTGAGCTAGAAAATGATTGCTGAAATAGTGTATGCAACAAGCATAATGAAGGGCTATAAATGTTTTCGCAATGCTCAATTGTCTCTCTCTTGTTTGTTGTTTGTCCTTATTGAACTGGCCTGAAGCTCCCACTTACCGAATGCAACCAGTGTCTCCATTGGGAATTTTATCTCTGGTTCTCAACATCATGTGTGGTGCCTTGAATCTCATTCGAGGAGTTCATCTTGCAGAGTATTCTTTTCAGGTAATTGGGAAGATTGCAGCTTTCCAAATGGGAGCAAAGCAATTCTGATTTTTTAAAATGTACTTTGTGTGGTGTTTTTAACTTCATTTGACCTACAAAAACATCATTTTTCAACAGGAAGATCGCACAGGAATTGGGAAAGTAGTAGCATTCCTTCTGCCTTTTGTAGCCTGTTTCCTGTTGGTAGGTAACTTGTATTATATTTTCTATATTTTGGATGGTGCTTATATCTCATTTCCTCTTCTCTTTTGAGAGTCAGGAGAGCCTTTAATTTTAAACATGTTTACATGTGAAGGGCTTCAGGCCAAACCTCTATGCTCTGTAATCTACATCAGGCATTGGTCAACCCTACTGGCTATCGGGAATTGTGGGAGTTGAAGTCCAAAACACCCGGAGGACCAACATTTTCCCATAGAATCATATAGTTGGAGGAGACTTCATGGGCCATCCAGTCCAACCCCCTGCCAAGAAGCAGGAATATTGCATTCAAATCACCCCTGACAGATGGCCATCCAGCCTCTGTTTAAAAGCCTCCAAAGAAGGAGCCTCTATCACACTTCGGGGCAGAAAGTTCCACTGCTGAATGGCTCTCACAGTCAGGAAGTTCTTCCTCATGTTCAGATGGAATCTCCTTTCTTGTAGTTTGAAGCCATTGTTCCATTGCGTCCTAGTCTCCAGGGCAGCAGAAAACAAGCTTGCTCCCTCCCTCAGATAACCTTGAATACTCTTCAACTAGTTTTGAAGATAGTCATAAGTCCAGAGCATGCCATTGTGACTAAGACAACATGCCATCATGGTTTAACCATTGGTTGATGACTTTGAGGAAGATTTTTTGAATCCCCCTTCGTCATGGAAGCCCACTGGTGAACGTGGACGAGCCACACTCTTTTGACTACCAATTAAGACAAAAGGCAACCCACCTCTGAGTAACTATTGCTAAGAAACACACTTGATAGGTCCACTTTAGGGTTGCCACAGGCTGGAAACACCTTTAAGGTGCACATCAACTCCACTTTGTCTTTAGAATGCCCTTTTATTGACGTTCACTCAATAAAAACAATACCCTGCTAATCCTTAGGATATTATTTAATTCTAGCAGCCTTTAGGCACTTCAGGATTGACCGTGATGTGAAATTGATGCATTTTAAATCGACGTGAAGCTCTTAATTCCATTTGAAGTAAACAGTGTTGGTACTTTGTTTTGCGATCCACATAGCAAGCTGCTCTTTTGTCTCCTCTTTTTCTGCAGTGCTATCTCTACCTGTTCTACAGCTCAGCCAGGAAGATAAAGGTCTTCATACTTTTTGTCACGATCTGTTTATGCAACATTTATTTGTACGGACTGAGGAACATCTGGCAGATCCTCTTCCACATCGGGGTGGCTTCCTTTTCTTCCCATCAGATACTAACACGGCAGGTTGCAGAGAAACAGCCAGATTTTGGAGTATGAACAAGAAAATAAGGCAACTGGAAATGTGTTTTGTCAGAACTTTGGGTTTGGGAGGGGTATTTAAGGCTTGTCACAGCTAGCTTCCATTATACGGAAGTCCCGTTCCTGTTAAGATTATGGGTTTTAGCAGAACTCATATCAACAGAATGGACCAGAATGATGATGGTGTTGGGTTTAAGGCAAGAGCCTCTACACACCAGCCCTTTACAGGTGTGATGCACAAAACTTACACAAGGAGCTGAATTACCTGCTCCAGGAGGGAAATCAGGGTGGAGATTTCATGAATATGAGCACCATACTGGTCTGGACTTTGGGGAAGATGACAGGAAAGCTGCAGCAGGAACAACCAACTTGCCTGTCCTGTTTGGCAAACATGGGCAGGATTGTAAAAATACAATCAGCTCTGGATGAAGCCAGAGAGAGAAAAACTGCCCTACTGGGAGAGAAGGACTTTAAAACCAGGGGACAGCAGCCTTTTCCCCCCTTTTTGGATAATTTTTGGATAATTTTAGGGTGGTGGATTGGAGTCCACACGCCAACAGCACCAAAGGCCTGGAGTTGGCGGTAATCAGGAAAATGCCCAAATCTGCCCTCAATTTCCCCTTTCTTTTCCTTTAACCCATTTCCTCTCAGCTGGGAAAAAAGAGAAATCACTCTTGCAAAGGTTTCAGCGCTGGCTTGCAGAGGGCTTTTAAAATGAAGATAAGCACTGGATAAGATGAAGCTCGATCCTTCAGCAGTAGCCATTGAAGCATCTTTGGTAAACTCTTCAACTTGCCGAACAGCAATTCCTAAGTTGCACTCCTGGATGCCTGTGCGGTCCGCCTTTGCAACCCTGAAAGTTAGAGGCACAATGTTTCTTCACTCACTTAAAATTTTAAATAGCCGTCATAACTGTGTTAGGGGCATTGCACCGGTTCTTGAATGATGGTAATCTGTTTCAAATCGGAGACTGAGGTCCTCATCACACTAGAGTGCGGATCCACTTAAATCTGGTTGCTGAGTCCTGCAGATTTCATAGAATTACAGAGTTGGAAGAGACCCTGTGGGCCATCCAGTCCAACCCCATTCTGCAAAGAAGCAGACAAATTACATTCAGAGCACCCCCGACAGATGTCCTCTGCTTGAAAGCCTCCAAAGAAGAATCCGCCACCACACTCTGGGGCAGAGAGAGAGTTAGAATCATAGAACCATAGAGTTGGAAGAGACCTCATGGGCCATCCAGTCCAACCCCATTCTGCCAAGAAGCAGGAATATTGCATTCAAAGCTCCCCAGACAGATGACCATCCAGCCACTGCTTAAAAGCCTCCAAAGAAGGAGCCTCCCCCACACTCGGAGGCAGAGAGTTCCACTGCTAAACAGCTCTCACACTTAGGAAGCTCTTCCTCATGTTCAGGTGGAATCTCCTTTCTTGTAGTTTGAAACCATTGTTCTGTTGTGTCTTAGTCTCCAGGACAGCAGAGAACAAGCCTGCTCCCTCCTCCCTATGAGTTCCCCTCACATCTTGATCCATGGCCCTCAGCATGTCCCCTCTCAGCCTTCTCTTCTGCAAGCTAAACATGCCCAGCTCTTTAAGCCGCTCATCATAGGGCTTGTTCTCCAGACCCTTGATCATTTGAGTCGCCCTCCTATGGACACATTCCAGCTTAGAGTCAACATCTCCCTTAAATTGTGTGCCCAGAATTGGACACAGTGTGATTCCAGGTGTGGTGTGACCAAGGCAGAATAGAGGAGTAGCATGACTTCCCTAGATCTAAACACTAGACTCCTATTGATGCAAGCCAAAATCTCATTGGCTTTTTTAGCTGCTGCATGACATTCTTGGCTCATGATCCCCTTCCTCCCCATGAGGACTCCAAGATCTTTCTGGGGTTTGTAGTTTAGTGAGGCCCGAGACCTTTCTGGCAGAGCATTTTAAAGCCCCCTCCCTAAACCACAAGCACCAGAATTCTGCAGGAGGCAGCAACCAGATTTAAACTGAGTTTGATGAGGTCCTTAGTGTGGTGTAGTGATTTGAGCATTGGGCGAAGACTGAGAAGCTTAGGCCACAGAAGCCCACTGAAGCTGCCATCTCATTCTCAGAGGAAGGCCATGGTAAACCCTGGAACAAATCTTTCTGAGTAAACCTAAGATGGGTTTGCCTAAGGATCGCCATAAGTTGGAAACAACTTGAAGGTACACAACAACAACAAGGTTTGCATGCAGTGAATAATGGACTATTCCCATATATGTATCAGAAATGATTGGTGGGAAAGACAAAATAACAAGTGTTTTGGAGAGCCACACAAAGGGTATCTTGAGCAGTGTCCAAGCAGAAATTCCTTGTACAATTCAGCTGTTTTCCTCTTGTCTCAGGCCTTGAATAAATATGTGAGAAGAAGTCACAGGGAGGAGGGAGCAAGCTTGTTTTCTGCTTCCCTGGAGACTAGGACGCAGAACAATGGCTTCAAACTACAAGAAAGGAGATTCCATCTGAACATGAGGAAGAACTTCCTGACTTCCTGAGCCGTTCATCAGTGGAACTCTCTGCCCCGGAGTGTGGTGGAGGCTCCTTTGGAATCTTTTAAACAGAGTCTGGATGGCCATCTGTCAGGGGTGATTTGAATGCAATATTCCTGCTTCTTGGCAGGGGGTTGGACTGGATGGCCCATGAGGTCTCTTCCAACTCTAGGATTCTATGAAAGTTTTAACAGGGTTCGTATTGGTGATGAACCTCCAGTAATGTCTTTTGTGCCCAGTATGCTAGCTTTGCACCTACTTCTCGCACATACAGGGCCACAGCCATGGGTTTGTATCATTGATGGGTCAAGAAGAAACACTGTAAACTACAATTTTTCCAGGAGGGATCCCTGCAGATCTGTAGTTCCCAACTTTTTGGGAACCATTTTGACCATGGACCATCTCCAACATTAGTACCAAAAGGGTTCGGAATCCGTTTTTGATCAATGTTAGATTTGGTTTGGCTATTTGGGGTACTGATTCAGAAAATTGCATTGGATAGACCACATCAGCTCTAGTTTCTGATACAGAACATATGCCATCCATTAGTTGCCATCTGTTCGCCCACAGAAAACCATATTTAATAATCTAGAGCTGATATGGTAGTAGTCATCTTTCGTGGGTAGTCAACGTCTCCCCTCCCGACATCCTCATTGCCTTGGCACTATAAGAGGGTTCCCTGAGACCAGTCGCTCTCATTGCTGTGTGTTTTCGAGGCAGTGGTGTTGTAATGGTGAGGCTGCAGACCATATTTTTGTTCTTGGGGACCACTGGTGGTCCATGGACCATAGGTTGGAAACCACTGCTGTAGATATATGTAACAGATGTAGACATCTGTACCCTGCATACAGGTTTAGTTATGGCAGGTGGTTGAGACTCTAAAGCAGGCATGGGCAAACTTTGACCCTCCAGGTGTTTTGGACTTCAACTCCCAGCCGGTAGGCTGTTAGGAATGGTGGGAGTTGAAGTCCAAAACACCTGGAGGGTCGAAGTTTGCCCATGCCTGTTCTAAAGCCATGGGTAGCTTGTGAAATAGTCAGGAATTCTGGGAACTGGAATCCAAAACACCAGGATGGCCAAAGGTTGGACATCACTGAGTGATAGGGATCTCACTATATCATCTCTATTCTTACATCAAGGATAGTAAGAGTTTAATGTTGAGCGACTGCCTCCCAGTATGCATCCCCTGGGCAACGTCCTTGCAAACAGCCAGTTCTCTCACACCAGAAGTGACTTGCAGTTTCTCAAGTTGCTCCTGACACACACACACAAAAGTATGATGTAGTGATTTGACCATTAGATTATGACTCTGGAAGCCAGGATTCGAATCCCTACCTGGCTATAGAAACCCATTGGGTGATGTCTGCCATGAAGGAAGCAATGACCAATCTCATTTGAACTAATCTTGCTAGGAAACTCCTGTAATAAGTCTGTCTACAGATTGGAAATGATGTAAAGTTGGACATAAGTTGGGAACGAACGCACTCATTGTTTTGGTTTGTTGTCATTGTTCCACGTAGACTCCTCTTGTCCAAAGTGATGCAGAACTGTTTTGCTTAATAAAAGAAATTATTCAGTCCATGTTTATTAGAACAAAATGGAACAAATATCCGTTTGTGTAAGCGGTCTGCATGGATTACTCATCATTTGCTTTGATCTGATACACTCAGAAGTCTCACAGAAGTTCCCTTTTGAAACCTTGATATTACGGAGCTGGTTCAACTCAAGTGGAGGGGGAAAGGTTCATTCAGACATGCAGAAACCTGTGTTTTATGTTTGCTTAGGACTGCGCTTGACTTCTCCGAGGCTGCTTTTTCATCTAGCTCGATAAATGGGGTCTTCTACACTCAAAAATATTTGTTGTGGTTGGAATCATTGTGTTTTATGCCTTCCAAAAATGATAAGAAAAAATATCAATTCTATTGTCAAAGGCTTTCATGGCCAGAATCACTGGGTTGTAGATTTTTTTTTCGGGCTATATGGCCATGTTCTAGAGGCATTCTCTCCTGACATTTCGCCTACATCTATGGCAAGCATCCTCAGAGGTAGTAAAGTAACCTCACTACCTCTGAGGATGCTTGCTATAGATCAGTGGTTCTCAACCTGTGGGTCCCCAGGTGTTTTGGCCTTCAACTCCCAGAAATCCTAAGAGCTGGTAAACTGGATAGGATTTCTGGGAGTTGTAGGCCAAAACACCTGGAGACCACTGCTATAGATGCAGGCGAAACATCAGGAGAGAATGCCTCTAGAACATGGCCATATAGCCCAAAAAAACCTACAACAACCCAATATCAATTCTCTTTTTTTTGTTCTTACCTTTCCCCTGATATTTATTGTGTTTGGGTACAGATATATTTTTAAATACTTGGGTCTTTGGTCTCCCACAAAACCAGTTGAATGAAAGGAATGGGCCGTGGACATCTAGTAAGGAAAGCCATTGGCTTAAAAACAATGTACGTTGGGATTCTAAGTGGAATCCCTTTAAGAAGAGAAGACCAGAGACTAAGATCTTAACCTCCCGCCCTTCTTTATTTTTAAACCAAAGACATTCGATTTTTTAAAACAATACTTGGTAGGAAAAGAGGTGCTGTTTTTGCAGTGAGTTTTTTGCACTGTAATGAAAAGAGTGGATTTCTGGTAAAATCAATTTTTTTGCATGAGTGTAAATATGTATATACTTAACAGGCGATTGGAATAAAACGAGTAAATTACTTTTTTGTATTTACTTGTGCGTTGTGATTTGTATATGAGAGAATATGGGATTTGTAGATGAGAATATGGTCTCTTATGTCCAACATGATTTAGGGTGCATCTACACTGAAGATATAATGCAGTTTGGTATCAATGCTAAGGAATACTGAGAGTTGTAGTTTTGCCATATCTCCCTGAGTGTTGCTGTGTTTCACATGTGAAGGCTTTCTCTCCATGAATGAGGAGCAAAAACTGGAAAGCATCCATGAATACTACAAGTGAGAGAAAAGACTTCTGTTGAGGCACTAAAACTGGTCAGTTGATTAGAAAAGCCCAATATTTATTTATCATGTCAGGAGTGAACCAAACAGTTATATTGTATTAAACACACACACACACACAAAGTTTGCAAACTTGGCATTCTATTAAATGTCCTTTGACCAGTATCTGGCCACTTGGAGTGCCTCTGGTGTTAGTATAAGAAGGTCCTCCATTGTGCAAGTAGCAGGGCTCCGGCTGCATTGTAGTAGGTGGGCTGTGGTTTGCTCTTCTCCACACTCGCATGTCGTGGATTCCACTTTGTAGCCCCATTTCTTAAGCTTGGCTCTGCATTTTGTGGTGCCAGAGCACAGTCTGTTCAGCGCCTTTCAAGTCGCCCAGTTTTCTGTGTGCCCAGTGGGGAGTCTCTCATTTGGTATCAGCCATTGATTGACGTTCTGAGTTTTAGCCTGCCACTTTTGGACTCTCACTTGCTGAGGTGTTCCAGAGAGTATCTCTGTAGATCTTAGAAAATTATTTCTTGATTTAAGTCATTGGAGTGCTGGCTGATATCCAAATGGGATGGGCTGGAGATGTCACTGCCTTGGTCCTTTTACTGTTGGTTGCTACTTCCCGGTGGATGTCAGGTGGAGCAGTACCAGCTAAACAGTGTCATTTCTCCAGTGGTGTAGGGCGCAGACACCCCGTGATAATGCGGCATGTCTCATTAAGAGCCACATCCACTGTTTTAGCGAGGTGAGATGTGTTCCACACTGGGCATGCATAACGCAAGGGCAGATGTCTTTACTGTATCTGGTTGTGATCCCCAGGATGTGCCAGTCAGCTTTCATATGATATTGTTTCCTGCGTCCACTTTTTGCTTGATATTCAGGCAGTGCTTCTTGTAAGTCAGAGAACAGTCCAGGGTAACTCCCATGTATTTGGGTGCGCTGCAATGCTCCAGTGGGATTCCTTCCCAGTTCATCCTCAGAGCTCGGGATGCTTGTCTGTTCTTAAGATGAAAAGCACGTCTGTGTTTTAGATGGATTAGGAATCAGCTGGTTTTCCCTGTAATAGGCAGTAAGATCACCTAAAGCTTTGGAGAGTCCAGTGCATTTTGAGAAGACCTAGAAGATCCTGAGATTTGAAGAACCATATAGTCTTGACATTGGAAGGGACTACAATCTTGTTTTCTGCTGTTCCAGAGATTAGGAGGCAGAGCAATGGATGCAAATGGCGAGAAAAGAGATTCCACCGAAACTGTATTTATTTATTTCTTCATTCATTCATTCATTCATTCATTCATTCATTCATTTGCTTTGTTTACATCAGTGGTTCCCAACCTTTTTTTGTCCAGAGACTACTTTGACCAGGGACAACTTTAGTACCAAAAGGGCTACGATTCAGTTTTTGGTTAACTTTAGATTTGGTTTGGTTATTTGAGGTGCTCATTCAGAAGATTGTATTGGATAGATCGCATCAGCTCTAGTTTCTGATAACAATGAGGCCGTGGTCCATATTTTAGTTCTTGCAGACCACTGGTGGTCCACGGACCAAAGATTGGGAACCACTGGTTGATATTCTGCCTTTCTCTTCAAGTGGCCACACACTTTGGTCACCATTTTAAACCAAGCAAATAATAGAACTAAAAAGCAGTTAAATAATACTGAGTTGATTAGGTTAAAATATAATAAATACCATTAAAATACATTTTTAAAATACCCAATCCTCCCCAAATCCCCTCCAGAACCTTAGGGAGAACTTCCTGAAGATAATGGACCAAGTTGTCCTGTGTATATTTTCCATTTAAGCAGCAGGCGGCGCTGGTATACATAAGATAGCATAAAATCAAACCACATGGGCACAAAAGCACTAAGAGAGAAAAAGAACTCATTCTATCATTCATCTTGGGAAGATCAAGGAAATCTGTCAGCAATGGAGGCTAGGGTTTGATAGAGGATAGAGACAGATTCAGTCTCAAAGGGAGAGAATTCAGGGTTGCAAATGGAAAACTGAAATGCTATTCGTCAATCAGACAAATGCAAGAAGAATGGAGTCATATTTTCCTGGGTTGTTGTAGGTTTTTTCGAGCTATATGGCCATGTTCAAGAGGCATTCTCTCCTGACGTTTCGCCTGCATCTATGGCAAGCATCCTCAGAGGTAGTGAGGTCTGTTGGAACGAGGAAAATGGGTTTATATATCTGTGGAATGACCAGGGTGGGACAAAAGACTCTTGCCTTCTGGAGCTAGGTGTGAATGTTTCAACTGACCACCTTGATTAGCATTTAATGGCCTGGCAGTGCCTGGAGCAATCTTTTGTTGAGAGGTATTTATTTTCCTGTTTGGAAAATAAAACAGAAATCTTGAAGGCAAAATGAGGGGATTATTAGGGATGTAGGGAGTTGGACTAAGGAGCATTCAATCTAGCCTGCTTACTTCCAGGCAGAAAGCAGAGTGGAGGGTGAGTCCTGGCACCTGGAACAGAAGGAGAAAGCTAAATACAGGCTTACAATAGAGTCTTACTTCTCTATTCTGCTTTGGTTAGACCACACCTGGAATATTGTGTCCAATTCTGGGCACCACAATTCAAGAGAGATATTGACAAGCTGGAATGTGTCCAGAGGAGGGCGACTAAAATGATCAAGGGTCTGGAGAACAAGCCCTATGAGGAGCGGCTTAGGGAACTGGGCATGTTTAGCCTGAAGAAGAGAAGGCTGAGAGGAGATATGATAGCCATGTATAAATATGTGAGAGGAAGCCACAGGGAGGAGGGAGCAAGCTTGTTTTCTGCTTCCTTGGAGACTAGGATGCGGAACAATGGCTTCAAACTACAAGAGAGGAGATTCCATCTGAACATGAGGAAGAGCTTCCTGACTGTGAGAGCTGTTCAGCAGTGGAACTCTCTGCCCCAGAGTGTGGTGGAGGCTCCTTCTTTGGAAGCTTTTAAACAGAGGCTGGATGGCCATCTGTCAGGGGTGATTTGAATGCAATATTCCTGCTTCTTGGCAGGGGCTTGGACTAGATGGCCCATGAGGTCTCTTCCAACTCTTTGATTCTATGATTCTATGAACTAGGAAAATGGGTTTATACATCTGTGGAATGACCAGGGTGGGACAAAGAACTCTTGTCTTCTGGAGCTAGGTGTGAATGTTTCAACTGACCACCTTGATTAGCATTTGATGCCTGGAGCAATCTTTTGTTGAGAGGTGATTTATTTTCCAGTTTAGAAAATAAAACAGAAATCTTGAAGGCAAAATGAGGGGATTATTAGGGATGTAGGGAGTTGGACTAAGGAGTATTCAATCCAGCCTTACTTCCAGGCAGAAAGCAGAGTGGAGGGTTAGTCCTGGCACCTGGAAGGGAAAGAGAAAGCTAAATACAGGCTTACAATGGAGTCTTATCCAACATAAACAGTTCAACAGAACGTTGGATAAGCGAAAATGTTGTATAATAAGGAGGGATTAAGGAAAATCCTATTAAACATCAAATTATCAAATTATCAAATTAAATCAAATACACAAGCATGTGGAAAATTTCAACAGAAAGGAGGAAACCATGAAAATGAACAAAATCTGGCTACCAGTATTAAAAAACTCTAAAATTGCAACAGCACAACAACAGAGAGGAAACAAACAAGGACATCTAATCACTTCTCAACAAAAGTTTGCTCCAGGCACTGTCAGGCCATCAAATGTTGAAACATTCACACCTAGCTCCAGCAGACAAGAGTCCTTTGTCTCACCCTGGTCATTCCACAGATATATGAACCCCTTTTCCTAGTTCCAACAGACCTCACTACCTCTGAGGATGCTTGCCATAGATGCAGGCGAAATGTCAGGAGAGAATGCCTCTAGACCATGGCCATATAGCCCGAAAAAACCTACAACAACCCACATCAAATTATGTTATGATTTTAATATGAAGCACCAAAACATCATGCTTTACAATAAATTGATAGAAAAAGCAATACAGTTCAATACACAGTAACATTATGTAGTAATTACTGTATTGACGAATTTAGCACCAAAACATCGTAATGTATTGAAAAAGCTGTGGATCTGAGCAGGAGGCAGACTGCATTGGATAATCCAGAACGTTGGATGAGCAAAGGTTGGATAAGCAAGACTCTACTGTATTTGATACACAATTAAGGATGAGTAGTGTTGGCAACTAGAAATTTACCCAATGCAAACCTGTCTTTTTTCCAACGTTGAGATGCAATTTGACTGCTAAAAAACATAAATAAGGCACTATATATAACTCCCAAAGGCATGCAAGAACTAAATAGCTCAGCAAATTGAAAAGTGAAGTTGCACATAGCTGCAAAAGTGTGTGGAAAGTCATAGACATGTGACAAATAGTTCAAAAAGAGTGGATTACGTAAGTATGGGATCTGATTATAATTGAAAAGAGTCCAATATGAAATCTGGCCCATCATGATGGTTGCTTGGAAGAAGAAAAAGCAACTTGGAGTCAATGTAATTTGGGGAAAGAGCATCCTTTTGTCTTCTGCCTGAAAGAAATAAACCCGATTTTTCTAAGGAGGTTCTTTCTTATATTAAGAAAAAGTGCCTGCCAGGGAAATATGTGTGTCTAGAAAAGTGACAAATGGACCGGGAACCTTTCCAATTTGGGACGGATGGATGAATCTTTTGCTCACTGCTGGCATCACGGCCCAATGGAGGACTACGGCTGCTTGCTTAACTGTAAGCAATAGGCAAGATTTGGTTTAAAGAAATGGTACCATCCATCTTCCTTCCCATACAGCCCATTTTGCTGTCACATTGTACAATTCTTGCTTTGCTTTCTCTCAATATCCAGCAGCTGCCATCTCGGTGAAGTAGCCAATCCTTGGGTTTAAGAGTTTCCTATCCATCTAAAACACAGACTTGTGCCTTTCACCTTAAGAACAGACAAGCATCCCAAGCTCTCAGGATTACCTGGGAAGGAATCCCACGGGAGCATTGCAGCGCACCCAAATACTTGGGAGTCACTTTGGACCGTGCTCTGACCTACAAGAAGCACTGCCCGAACATCAAGCAAAAAGTGGGTGCTAGAAACAACATCATATGAAAGCTGACTGGCACAACCTGGGGATCACAACCAGACACAGTGAAGACATCTGCCCTTGCGCCATGCTACTCTGCTGCTGAGTATGCATGCCCAGTGTGGAACACATCTCACCACGCTAAAACAGTGGATGTGGCTCTTAATGAGACATGCCGCATTACCACGGGGTGTCTGTGCCCTACACCACTGGAGAAATTACACTGCTTAGCCGGTATTGCACCACCTGACATCCGCCAGGAAGTAGCAGCCAATAGTGAAAGGACCAAGGCAGTGACATCTCCAGCTCATCCCCTGTTTGGGTATCAGCCAGCACATCAATGACTTAAATCAAGACATAGTTTTCTTAGATCTACAGAGACACTCGCTGGAACACCCCAGGAAGCGAGAGTCCAAAAGTGGCAGGCCCAAACCCAGCACCTCAATCCATGGGTGATACCAGATGAGAGACTCCCCCATGGGCACTCAGAAGACTGGGCGACTTGGAAGGCGCTGAACAGACTGCGCTCTGGCACCACGAGGTGCAGAGCCAATCTTCAGAAATGGGGCCACAAAGTGGAATCCACAACATGCGAGTGCGGAGAAGAACAAACCACTGAGCACCTGCTGCAATGCACCCTGAGCCCTGCCACATGCACAATGGAGGACCTTGCGGCAACACCAGAGGCACTCCAAGTTGCCAGATACTAGTCAAAGGACATTTAACCAACTACCAAGTTTGCAAAATCTGTGGGTTTTTTTCTTTTTTCTTTTTAATCTGTGTGTTTGTTTTGTTCTGTTAGAATTGTAATACAGTGGTATGGTTGCTGATGATACGATAAATAAATACCGAGAGTCTATGGAAATTCCATGGTATGCTTTTGTTGGAAGTTACTATAGAATCACACTGCCTTTTTGTCATACAATCGCACTGAATTTTCTCCCAAGACATAATAGAATAGTGCAGTGGTTCTCAACCTTCCTAATGCCACGACCCCTTAGTACAGGTCCTCCTGTTCTGTTGACTCCCAACCATAACATTATTTTCGTTGCTTCACAACTGTCATTTTGCTACTGTTATGAATCGTAATGTAAATATTTGATATGCAGGATTTATTTTCAGTCACTGGACCAAATTTGGCACAAATACCCGATAAGCCCAAATTTGAATACTGGTGAGGTTGGGGGTGATTGATTGTGTCATTTGGTAATGCTGGAGTTGCTGGGATTTATAGTACACTTAAATCAAAGAGCTTTCTGAACTCCATCAATGATGGAATTGAATCAAACTTGGCACACAGAATTCCCATGACCAAGAGAAAATACTGCGAAGGTCTGGTGGACATTGACCTTGAGTTTTTGGAGTTGTAGTTCACCTACATCCAGAGAACACTGTGGACTCAAGCAATGATGGATCTGGATCAAACTTGGCACAATGGCCAGAATCACTGGGTTGTTGTAGGTTTTTTCGGGCTATATGGCCATGTTCTAGAGGCATTCTCTCCTGACATTTCGCCTGCATCTATGGCAAGCATCCTCACTACCTCTGAGGATGCTTGCCATAGATGCAGGCAAAACATCAGGAGAGAATGCCTCTAGACCATGGCCATATAGCCTGAAAAAACCTACAACCCATTATTTTCATTGCTACTTCATTCGCAAAAGAGTTATTTGATAGAGAGGAGATTCCATCTGAACATTAGGGAGAACTTCCTGACTGTGAGAGCCGTTCAGCAGTGGAACTCTCTGCCCCGGAGTGTGGTGGAGGCTCCTTCTTTGGAAGCTTTTAAGCAGAGGCTGGATGGCCATCTGTCAGGGGTGATTTGAATGCAATATTCCTGCTTCTTGGCAGGGGGTTGGACTGGATGGCCCATGAGGTCTCTTCCAACTCTTTGATTCTATGATTCTATGAAATAGAAGAAAGTGACCTTTCATTTGCTTGAGATGCCACCTGTCAGGAATAGTGTCGGAAATACCAAATCCTAGATTCAATTTGCAAGCATTTATTCTGTTGCTGTTCTCACCTAAGGCACAAAGACATCCGAAGTCCATGCATTGAAATTCCCCAGGAGTTGCTCCCATGTATTAAGAAGGGGTTGAAAAAAAATGAAATCCAGCATCTCATTTCACGAACGCCATTTCGTGATTACTCCTTGCACCATCCTCTGATTCAAACACTGATTGCCCAGCGCATAGCAAAAGGAGAGACCGTATTTCTTCAATTCCAGTAAAAACATATTTTAAAATGGGGTGGGTTTAGAATTGTGGGTGATTTTAATATACTGAAATTACTGTGCATCTTGCAATTGATGGCATCTTAGAATAGAAGAAATAGGGCATTGACTTGACTGCCAAAGAAAGTCCATTTGGTTCCCTGCCAGACTGATAAAATGTCAAGGTATTGATTCAAACAGAACTGTTCTGACCTTCTCTGTCTCCTATGTGGCCATGTCTTCGTCCCTGCTGTGATACTAGGAAACCAAGAGAAAAGTGGCAAATTCCTGCTCAGAATTATTGGCTGATATGTTTGGAATCGTGGAAACCACAACACACTATGGAAGAACGACTGTACTAAGTTGTCCAAAGTCTTTAGCCTTTCCACAGTTTTGGTGCCTAACCAAAGTACAATTCTCCTGATTCCATAGCAATGAGCCATAGTATTTAAAGTGGTATCAAGCAGCATTCATTCTACAGTGTAGATCGGGAGAACTCAAAACTTTTGAGAACCCTTGGTGTAGATACATCCTAGGCTTCTTAAATCATCTTTCCAATTGGGCCAGATGTTTTCAAGAATCATAGAGTTGGAAGAGACCTCATGGGCCATTCAGTCCAACCCCATTCTGCCGTGAAGGAGGAAAATCGCATTCAAAGCACCCTCGTGGGCCATCCAGCCTCTGCTTCAAAGCCTCCAACGAAGGAGCCTCCACCACACTCTGGGGCAGAGAGTTCCACTGCTGAACAGCTCTCATAGTCAGGAAGTTCTTCCTAATGTTCAGGTGGAATCTCCTTTCCTGTAGTTTGAAGCCCTTATTCTGTGTCCTAGTCTCCAGGGAAGCAGAAAGGAAGCTTGCTCCCTCCTCCCTATGACTTCCTCTCTCATATTTATACATGGCTATCATGGCTCCTCTCAGTCTTCTCGTCTTCAGGCTAAGCCGCTCCTCATAGGTCTTGTTCTCCAGACCCTTGATCATTTTAGTCGCCCTTCTCTGGACACATTACAGCTTAGAGTTGACATCTCCCATCAATTGTGGTGCCCAGAATTGTATACAGTATTCCAGGTGTGGTCTAACCATGGCAGATTAGAGAGGTAGCATGACTTCCCTGGATCTAGACACTAGACTCCTATTGATGCAGGTCAAAATCCTGTTGGCTTCTTTTGCCGCCGCATCACATTTTAACTTGTTGTCCACGAGGACTCTGAGACCTTTTTCACATGTACTGCTCTTGAGCCACTCATCTCCCATTCTGTATCTCTGCATTTCATTTTTTCAGCGTAAGTGGAGTATCTTGCATTTGTCCCTGTTGAACTTCATTTTGTTAGTTTTGGCCCAACTCTCTAATCTGTCAAGATCGTTTTGAATTCTGCTCCTGTCTTCTAGAGTATTGGCTCTCCCTCCCAATTTGGTGTCGTCTGCAAACTTGATGATCATGCCAAGGTCATGGGGGACCTTGTCGAAGGCCTTCCTGAAATCCAGGTATGCCACATCCACGGCATTCCCCGCATCTACCCAGCTTGCAACTCTATCGAAAAAAGAGATCAGATTAGTCTGGCATGACTTGTTTTTGATAAATCCGTGTTGACTATTAGCAATGACCGCATTTCTTTCTAAGTGTTTCCTTTGAGAATTCTCCGCCTTCGTGTAAATGCTCAAGGTATGATTGGTTTGACATCTGTCATAACAAAACTCCCAAATTATAAGTCGCCTGATGAGCCAATTTGCCCATTCAGCAGATAATCTAGTTAAGAAATGTATGCGTATTTCTGAAGGATAGGTGTCAAAACAAACCCAGATGCCTTCTTCCTCTGTACCATGGTCTAGAATACTGATGTTAGGATTTGGGCTGCCGGCCAATGGATGCAATCTGCTCCATGTCCAGAGACAACGTGGTTGTAGCACAGAGCGCCAACTAGATCTGGCCTCGGCTCCAAGCTTCCTTATCAGCGAAGACAGCAGATACCTTGCCTCCCCTATGGCATATTTAACATACTTAGAGGTTCCTATTCATCGAAGGGCTTTCACCCTGGCCCGATGCCACGCTCTCCCATCAGCTGTACTCGAAGGCCGCTACCAGAAGATCCCTTTCCCAGAGAGGCTCTGCCCCTGTGACTCAGGTCATGTAGAAACAATAGAACATGTGCTCCTTCAGTGCCCGTTCTACAGGGATATCTGTGCCAGGCTTATCTTACCTCTGATAGACAAGCACCCAGGCCATTCAGGACAATTTTATACCTCCCTGCTACTTGCAGATACTAATTCAGCTACAACCTACAATGTTGCAAAGTTCTGTGCAGCAGCATACAAAATCCGCCAGGGAATGACTAGTTCCAAAAGTCAACTGTGTGTCCAGTAATCTTCTTCCCTGAATCTACAATTTGGTGATGGATCTGGGCATTGTATGTTTTTACCCTGTTCCCCCTTCTGCTCCCTCACCCATATTGTGTTTTTAGTAGTTATATTTATATTTTTAATGTACCAAACATGCCAGGTTTGTCTGGAAATGTGACACTATTTCCTGTGCTGGTCAATGACCGAAATAAATATTTTGATTGAACGTGGTTGTAGGATCTTAGCAAGAAATGCAATGGAAGTGAGAAGAAAAGGATCAAAGCTGTGCTAGGGAGGAAAAGAGACGTTGGTTTCACCCTACTCTACCCACTTATCTGGATATGAGCCCTAACAAACTCCATATGCTTACTATATGATTGCAATGTTAGTAGCTGAATATCAGAGTTGAAGAGAGAACCAGTTGATGAGATGCAGCAATAAGATTTATTTTGGGACTTTTTGGTTATTTTGCAAATACAACACAAAAAGAAAGACAAACAATTCTTAACAGTAGGTATGGGCAGAGGCGTCCCTAGGTAATTTCAGTATTTTTGCACCCCCCAACCAATCACTGATATATATTTTCTGTTCATCGTGGGAATTCTCTGTGCCATATTTGGTTCAATTCCATCATTGGTGGAGTTCAGAATGCTCTTTGATTGTAGGTAAACTACACATCCCAGTAACTACAACTCGCATGTGTCAAGGTCTATTTCCCCCCAAGAGCGCCCCTGAGCAAAATCAACTATACTGCAAATGCTTACTTTGCATAATGGGTTGAGCTGCCCCTGAGTATGGGCCAACTTGGGCCCTCCAAGTTTCTTGGACTTCCACTCCCATAATTCCTAACAGTTTACTGGCTATAAAGAATTGTGGGAGTTGAAGTCCAAAACACCATGACAGCTAATGTTTGCCAAATGCCTGCTGTAAACAATTGTTTGACTTTCTTTTTGCCTCTCATTTGTGTTGTATTTGCAATTTTGTTCACCATGATTGCGTTTGTATTCTCTAGTCTGTCTCATATTACATAGTTATGTGCTTTCAAGTCATTTCCAATTTGTGACAACACATAGAAAACAGTATCAAGGATTTTTCTGGGGCTGAGAGCATGTGACTCATTCAAGGCCATCTCACTTTTTAAAGCTATCTTTGGAATGTCCCTGTTTCTCTTCCTTCTCACATTTGCCTGCTGTCCTCTGCTTGCTGCAAACTGAGTATAAAATGCATAATTGTACTCCATGAACTCAACCCATAGAGAGTGGAAAGGAGAGGCAAAATCGTGTCCTTCCCAGGAGGCTTATGTTGTACCCTGGTCAGATTCTGAGTGCTCGGAAGATGAGGAAGGGGATGCTGGGATAGGTTTGGAGGGCCCAAAGGAGGATAGAAGTGGCCTGGAGAGAGTTGTTTTGGAATCTCCTGGCAGTTCCCATGAGAGTGGAGAAAGTTAAATCAGTTCTCATGCCAGAAGTGCCAGCTGAGAGAAATATGGGAAATGAATTTTTGTCTAGGTCAAGGCACTTGGAACTTTGGAGGCAGACAATACAACAGAGACAGACACGTTTTCCCCAGTGGCTTAGAGATAAGGAGAGGAGAAGCAGGTGTGTGAGAAACGATGTCATGGGAGGGATTGAGGCCTTTTAAGTAGGTTTTCTGCTGGTACAATCCTTTGTGAGAACAACATTGCATTCAGATGAACAGCTCTCAGTTCTTGGTCCTACGTTTTTGTGATTTATGTATTCAGGTTTCAAGTTTGTACCTGTTTATAGTTTCATGTTGTGGCATAGGTTTCCTGCCTTGGATTCACGCTATCATGTTTATGGATATATCAGTGGATTGACTCTTAAGACTGTCTTTGAAAGGATTTTGGAATCTTGGCTATCTTGGAAATAACTTTTTGAACTTGGATTCTTCTTTTTATAGCATCACAGAATCATAGAGTTGGAAGAGACCTCATGGGCCATCCAGTCCAACCCCCGCCAAGAAGCAAGAATATTACATTCAAATCACCCCTGACTGATGGCCATTCAGCCTCTGTTTAAAAGCTTCCAAAGAAGGAGCCTCCACCACACTCCGGGGCAGAGAGTTCCACTGCTGAATGGCTCTCACAGTCAGGAAGTTCTTCCTCATGTTCAGATGGAATCTCCTCTCTTGTAGTTTGAAGCCATTGTTTCGCATCCTCGTCTCCAGGGAAGCAGAAAACAAGCTTGCTTCCTCCTCCCTGTGGCTTCCTCTCACATATTTATACACGGCTATCATATCTCCTCTCAGCCTTCTCTTCTTCAGGCTAAACATGCCCAGCTCCTTAAGCCGCTCCTCATAGGGCTTGTTCTCCAGACCTTTGATCATTTTAGTCACTCTCCTCTGGACACATTCCAGCTTGTCAATATCTCTCTTGAATTGTGGTGCCCAGAATTGGACACAATATTCCAGGTGTGGTCTAACCAAAGCGGAATAGGGGGGTAGCATTTCTTCCCTAGTTCTAGACCAGCAGTTCTCAACCTGGGGGTTGCGACCCTCGGAGGGGTCTCTTGGCAATTCTGGAGGGGTCGCAGCATGTCTCGTAAGGCCACGCCTTCTCCTGCGATCCCATGCACCCTCAACAGCGCGCCAAACAGATATCGAGGCCTTCGCAGAAGCTACTGGGATCTGCACGCATCATTCACCAATACATCACACAGTCCTAGACACGTGTGTAACAGAGAAAGGAAGGCTAGAAAAGAGAGTAGGGAGACTGGAAGTGTGAGTGTAAGAGAGAGAGACAGGGAAGGAAAGTAAAGAAAGGAGAGAAAGAGCCTGGCTGTAATTTGTGGGGGGGGGGGGGGGGAATCTCATTGGGCTGTGGAAGTCAGAGCTGAATCGAGTGAATGTACTTCAGATCCCTTCATCCATTGTCCATACTCCCCCAAACATATAGTTTTTTAAATCATTAATCGCTATGCTTTAATTATGTTCGATTTGTAATAATGGAAATAGAGCCTGCATCTCAGATATTTACATTACAATTCATAACAGTACAGTTATGAAGTAGCAACAAAAATATGGTTGGGGGTCACCACAACATGAGGAACTGTATTTAGGGGTCACGGCATTAGAAAGGTTGAGAACCACTGATCTAGATACTATGCCACTGATCTAGATACCATCTTTGAGAGTTCTTGGAGAACGGGAGAAGTTCCAGCAGATTGGAGGAGGGCCAATGTGGTCCCAATCTTCAAGAAGGGAAAAAAGGACGACCCAAACAACTACCGTCCGGTCAGCCTCACGTCGATACCGGGCAAGATTCTGGAAAAGATTGTTAAGGAAGCGGTCTGCAAACACTTAGAAACAAATGCGGTCATTGCTAATAGTCAACATGGATTTATCAAAAACAAGTCATGCCAGACTAATCTGATCTCTTTCTTCGATAGAGCTACAAGCTGGGTAGATGCGGGGAATGCCGTGGATGTAGCGTACCTGGATTTCAGTAAGGCCTTCGACAAGGTCCCCCATGACCTTCTGGCAAGGAAACTAGTCCAATGTGGGCTAGGCAAAACTACGGTGAGGTGGATCTGTAATTGGTTAAGTGGACGAACACAGAGAGTGCTCACTAATGCTTCCTCTTCATCCTGGAAAGAAGTGACGAGCGGAGTGCCGCAGGGTTCCGTCCTGGGCCCGGTCCTGTTCAACATCTTTATTAATGACTTAGATGAAGGGCTAGAAGGCATGATCATCAAGTTTGCAGACGACACCAAATTGGGAGGGATAGCCAATACTCCAGAGGACAGGAGCAGAATTCAAAATGATCTTGACAGATTAGAGAGATGGGCCAAAACTAACAAAATGAAGTTCAACAGTGACAAATGCAAGATACTCCACTTTGGCAGAAAAAATGAAGTGCAAAGATACAGAATGGGTGACGCCTGGCTCGAGAGTAGTACGTGTGAAAAAGATCTTGGAGTCCTCGTGGACAACAAGTTAAACATGAGCCAACAATGTGATGTGGCGGCAAAAAAAGCCAATGGGATTTTGGCCTGCATCAATAGGAGCATAGTGTCTAGATCTAAGGAAGTCATGCTCCCCATGCTCTATTCTGCTTTGGTTAGACCACATCTGGAATATTGTGTCCAATTCTGGGCACCACAATTCAAGAGAGATATTGACAAGCTGGAATGTGTCCAGAGGAGGGCGACTAAAATGATCAAGGGTCTGGAGAACAAGCCCTATGAGGAGCAGCTTGGGGAGCTGGGCATGTTTAGCCTGAAGAAGAGAAGGCTGAGAGGAGATATAATAGCCATGTATAAATGTGTGAGAGGAAGCCACAGGGAGGAGGGAGCAAGCTTGTTTTCTGCTTCCTTGGAGACTAGGACGCGGAACAATGGCTTCAAACTACAAGAGAGGAGATTCCATCTGAACATTAGGAAGAACTTCCTGACTGTGAGAGCCGTTCAGCAGTGGAACTCTCTGCCCCGGAGTGTGGTGGAGGCTCCTTCTTTGGAAGCTTTTAAACAGAGGCTGGATGGCCATCTGTCAGGGGTGATTTGAATTCAATATTCCTGCTTCTTGGCAAAATGGGGTTGGACTGGATGGCCCATGTGGTCTCTTCCAACTCTTTGATTCTATGATTCTATGCTCCTATTGATGCAGGCCAAAATCCCATTGGCTTTTTTTGCTTATTTTAGGTTTGCTTATTTTCATGTACTGTTTTCTGAGTAAACTTTTACTCCCTGGATTATCTGTACATAGTGTGGTTTGTGGTGAAAGGTCTTTCAGGGCTCTAGTGCAACAGCTCAGGGCAAAGCAAACCGCTGCACCTCTCCCTGCTTATGGGTTCTTCTTCATTTATAACTTCTTGACCACACTCTGATATGACTTGGCCACTTGATGCATCCCTGCGAAAAGTAATTAAACCATGCAGCCGAATTATCCACCAGTAAGCGGAGCTACAGAAAATGGAACATAATGCGGGAAAGCCTTTAGCAGCTCATGTTTCCTCAGCGGAGTCGGAATGGAGAAACATGAAAGGATTGCTCTCGCAAGCCTCCCAGTTCATTTGTGATGATAAATTCAGAAAGAGAGCAAACATTTTTCAGAGGGGATTACATGTCTGAGGGGCTGGTGGAAACGGCATGAAGAGACGGAGGGCACTCCGAGCCACGATCGCAGTTAAGCACATCCAAACGAAGTGAAATAATTGAAATAGAAATGGCCAGAGAGAGGGAAGGCAGTTGTGCTTCTGACCTAATTGTCAGGCAGGAGATAAGCGGAGCTGGGGAGCACACATACTGAATACTCAAAAATATCAGGGCTTTTAAAAAGAGAAACTTAAAGGGAAAGGAAACCTTCCTTGCTTGAAATCATGGGTGCTCGGGATATAAGGCTAGAATAACATGAGGGGGAATATTATTTGCATCAGTAAAAACATCAAACAAACTACAGTAGGCCCTACACTTCTAGGGGACCTAAGGGGAATAGGACCTTCACCAATTACATGTCTAGATTTGGATCTCATTTCCAACATATTTCATTATGTATGTAGATGCAAATGCAGTTATTCCACAAATCCGAGTAAATCCAAAATCGAAAACACTTGTGGTTCCAAGCATTTTGGACAAGGAATGCTCAATATGCATCAAACTTAACACAGAATTAATTTTTGAAAAATATTACCAGTGCTTGAAAGCAAAATTTAAAAAACTGTATAACTTCACTCCACTCCACTTCACTTTATTTCTTAATTAGTCGCTCTCCACCAAGGTGCTCCGAGTGACTTACAATTTAAAATAGCATTTACACAATATAAAAACATTCAACATAAAAACATTCAACAGTGACTATTTGGCAAATTAGATCTGATCACTTTACTTAAATGCACAACCAGACAGCCAAGTCTTCAGTGCCTTTACAAAAGGTTGCAACTCTGACATTGCTCTAATATATGGAGGCAATGAGTTCCACAGAATTGGAGCATAGGTCGAAAAAGTTCTATGCCTTGTAGCTTCCAGGTGTACCTCCCTAGGGCCCGGTATGTAGAGGAGATTTTCCTGGGTGGATCAAGGTGACCACTGATGGAGAAAAGGAATGAGGCGGTCCCTAAGATATAAAGGTCCTTGGCCATTTTGAGCTCTAAATGTCAGGATCAGTATCTTGTAAGAGATCCGATGTTCTATTGGTAGCCAATGCAGTTGTTGCAGAATTGGTGTAATATGGGATCATATAGATGATCCTGCTAGCAGCCTGGCCGCTGCATTTTGGACCATCCGAATCTTCTGGGTTGTTGACTTCGGAAGGCCGGCATATAAGGCGTTGCAATAGTCCAAACTCGTGGTGACTGTTGCGTGGATGACCGTTGCCAATGCTTCTACTGAAAGGTCGGATGTCAATTTCCTTGCCTGGTGAAGATTATAAAAAGGCCTGCTTTCTTATGGCAGTGATCTGGGCCTCCATCATCAGCGATGAATCCAACACAACCCCAAGGCTTTAAACAGTGGCAGACGGAGCAGAGCTTCCCCATCAAAATCAGGCAGAGACTGGATTAATTCTGCCGGCTGGCCGGGCCAGAGTATCTCAGTTTTTGCAGGATTCACTTTTAGTCTGCTCGCTCGCAGCCAACTCATCACTGCTTCCAAACACAGCCTAAAGTTCTCAGGAATCGTGGTTGTCCCAAGTTCGAAATGCAAGAGTAGCTGAGTATCATCTGCATACTGGTAGCACTCTATGCCAAAGCTCCGCACCAGTCCAGCAAGTGGCCGGGCATAGATGTTAAATAACAGGGGCGAGAGGAGGGCACCCTAGGGAATTCCACAGCAAAGGCAAACAACAGCTTGAAGAAATCCTCTCTTCTAGTAAAGCAAAGATTTAAGTCTAGTCGTGCTTGACTCTGGGGGTTGGTGCACATCTCCATTTCTAAGCTGAAGAGCCGACATTGTCCATAGACACCTCCAAGGTCATGTGGCCAGCATGACTGCATAGAGAGCGTTACCTTACCTATTGATCTACTCACATTTGCATATTTTCAAACTGCTAGGTTTGCAGAAACTGGGGCTGACAGCGGAAGTTCACGCCACTTCCCAGATTCGAGCCTGTGTCCTTTCGGTAAACAAGTTTAGCAGCTCAGCAGTTTAAACCACTGTGCCACCTGGGGCTCTTCTACACAACCATTAAATGTACAGGATCCTGTTCCAGTTTTCATGTGGATATCCCTTCCTGACACCAAAACACAGTCTTCAGATGTAAGCGTGCCGATCACCACTGGGACCATCTTGACTGGCTTGTGCCAGAGTCTTTGTAATTCAATCTTTAAATCCTCACATCATGTCAGCTTTTCCAGTTGTTTCTCTTCAATCCTCCTGCCACCTGGGATTGCAACATTGACGATCCATACTGTGTTCTTTAACACAATCGTAAGGTCAGGAATATTGTGCTCCAAAACTCTGTCTGTCTGAATTCAAAAGTCCCAGTATAGTTTGACGTGTTCATTTTCGGCAACTTTTTCAGATTTGTGATCCCACCAGTTCTTTGTCACAGGCAGATGGTATTTGTGGCACAAGTTGCAATGAATCATCTGAGCAATGTTGTTATGTCTCTGCTTGTAGTCTGTCTGTGCGATCTTCTTGCAGCAGCTGAGGATGAGATCTATTGTTTCATCTGCTTCTTTGCAGAATTAGTGTTATTATTATTATTATTTATTATTATTATTTGAAACACAAGATGATGATAATAATAATAATAACAACAACAACAACAACAACACTTTATTTATACCCTGCTACCATCTCCCCAGGGGACTCGGTGTGGCTTACATGAGGCCGAGTCCAGAATACAATAATACAAGCAATAACAACAATACAAGCAATTTAAAAACAAACAAGACAATAAAAGAATAATATAAGCATTGACAATAGGACAACACAGTTTAAAAACTATGGGTAGGCCAAATGTAAATTAAAATTAAAAATAATGCTGGACATGGGCGTGTTTGTGGAAACATACAAGCAGACCTAAAACAACAGCTTTTCCAGTTGTTTCTCTTCAATCCTGCTATCACCTGGGATTACAGAATAATAATAATAATAATAATAATAATAATAATAATAATTTATTTATTTACTATGCTTCTATACCGCCATTCTAACCCCCAGGGCGACTCATGGCGGTTTACAAAACAGCACAATTTGATGCCCACAACAGTACAAAAATAATTTAAACATTAAAAACATTTAACACAGGTAAAAAATTCATTACAATTAACATCAGTAACACAATAAAAACCATAAGACCTCCGCATTTCATTACCAGTCATGATCCAGTCACGTTGTCCAACCGTTCCGAGATCAGAGTTTAATAGCTATACTGCGGTTGGGAAGGTCTGCTCCTATAGCCAGGTTTTAACTTTTTTGTGAAACGTTAAGAGAGTGGGGGCTGATCTAATGTCCCTGGGGAGGGCATTTCACAACCAAGGGGCTGCCGCTGAGAAGGCCCTATCCCTCATCCCCGCCAATCAAACCTGTGAAGATGGCAGGGCCTCTCTGGACAATCTTAAAGTCCTAGATGGTTCATAAGGGGAGATGTGTTTGGACAGGTAAATTGGGCCAGTACCATTTAGGGCTTTATAGGCTAAAGCCAGCACTTTGAATTGTGCTCAGTAGTAAATTGGCAGCCAGTGGAACTGGCGCAACAGAGGTGTTGTATGCTCCCTGAGTGCCGCTCCTGTTAGCAACCTAACTGCCACCCGTTGGACCATTTGGAGCTTCCAAACAGTCTTCAAAGGCAACCCCATGTAGAGAGCGTTGCAGTAGTCTATACGGGATGTAACCAGAGCGTGGACCACTGTGGGTCTCCACTTATCCACCCATGAACTGCATATGTCTGTTGCACAACAGCCAAGAAATACAACCATATTTGCAGGGGAACTTGGAAGTGTGCAGGACACCAACAGAATTCCAGCATCTATGTGTATGTGTGTATGTATAGTCTAGGCACACATATCCTAAAAGAAACATAATCCATGTCCTGGTTGGGTGATGACGAGGATTGTAGTCCCAAAAAGTTACCTTTCCATGAAGGCCTCCAGTTCAGATGATGACTTTGCTCTTTGATGCTCCATCACCAGCTCTTGCATTTACAAAGATGTCTGTGTTAATGTGTACTGAAAATTTCATGTCAAGGTAAGTGTAAAGTGATTATCCGGAAGACGTAGTACTGGCTGCCTTTACAAGATGATCTGGTGTGTCATGCCAGGGCCTGTTAGCAACAACTCAATGATGCAAATTGTTCTACACAACGGGTAGCATTTGGAGGAACGCATGAATCATTTTCATGATATAGATCAGTGGTACAAATTACATTTTCTCATGTCTTTTGGTGGCTTTAAGTGCTGGAAAACAAGTGCCTTTTTGCACTGAGTCAGACAGTAATTGGTATTGAAATTCTCTGTACAAATGTTATGAAATGTCCTGTTTGAAATGGTATAACTTGGAACCTCTTTTGTTTCATTTTAAAAGTTGGCAATATTAAATAAACATTTGGAAGCATGACCTGCATCTCCCCTCTGAGGCTCAGGAATGGGACGGTGGAAGAAGGAGCCTGTGCATTTGTGGATTATTGGTCTTCCATGCAAGAAAAAACTGGATTTCTAGCAGAGGATGAACAAGAAGGACGTTGACGATTTTGTTGCTTTTAATAGCCATGAAATCAGCTTCAACTTTTGATGACCCTGGGAATGAGAGCCCTCCAAAAACATTTTGGCATCAACAGCCTTGCAAATCCAGGGCTGTGACATCTTTGGTTGTGATGCAGTCTACCTTTTGTCTCCCACTTTATCAAGCATTGCCATAATATCGAATGTGTTATTCAGTCTCATGATATGTCCAAAGTGCAATCAATAGTCTCAACTTGGCCATTAAAAGACTTTAACCATAAATGGAACAAAAATGCCCACTGCCCAAGCTGTGTTAAGAAAAAGAAGGGGCATTAGGGATCATATTACATAACTTACTTACTTACTTACTGTTGGGGTTCAGCCTCCGTGTGAACCTGAACCTGATTCTCTGATTGTATTTCCTGATGCAACTGAACAGGCTACTGAACATGAATTTGTCCCTGAAGGTTTGGAAACTGTTGATTCTGAGTTCAGTGGCTTGGAAAGTGAAACTATCCATCCTGATGGGAATGTTTCTGAATCAAGCGGTGATAGCTCTCCAAAGGAGCTAGCACCTGCCTTTTTAAAATGAGGATAGAAAAGGACAGATTTGGAAAAACAGGAGTGAATCGTAGAGTCTGCGAAGGTCAAGCAGATTAAAGGAAAGGGAGGCACAGGCTTCAAAGCCTGGAGGCGTGTCCCAAAACAGTTTCTTTAGTTTTAAGTGTCTCTCCCTGGGCTCTCTCATTAGATCAAGCATCATTTAGACTGAGGCATTACCTTGGCAGATTTCCCAGTTCCCATGGCCTGCATTCCCAGAGGTTTCTAGTTTCCAAGTACGATTAGTGAGATGCTAACAGGTTCCAGGTTTTTATAGTGTTGCTTTGGTAATTTTGATCTAGTTCATAGATATTCCTGACTGCTGAATTTTACTGTGGCTTTTTGGACTTTGTATTTTCCTCTATTTTATAACCATTTTTCATCAATAAAAAAGGAATTTTTTTCCTAGAGTCAAGTGTGGTGGATTAATATCTTATGGTCTTGTTTCCTGATCTGGGTTGCAACACTTACTTAGGCGATCCCTCGTTGTCCGAGTAGGATAATCCTCCAGGGTGGGTCCGTAAATGACTATGGACACCTATTCTTGATCATCATCTCCCACAGTGAAGGCATTCGTTTCCAGGTGGAAGGCAGTACCTGTCGGGGTTGGTTTGACGCGCCTTCCTCTTGGCATGTTTCTCTCTTTCACCCTCCATTGTGCATCTTAAAATTCTGCAGCATTGCTGGTCACAGCTGACCTCCAGCTGGAGTGCTCACAGACCAGGGCTTCCCAGTTCTCAGTGTCTATGCCAGAGTTTTTAAGGTTGGCTTTGAGCCCATCTTTCAATCCCACTAACATTTCATTTTCCTTTCTTGAGTTCAGAGTAGAGCAACTGCTTTGGGAGATGGTGGTCAGGCATCCGGACAACGTGGCCGGTCCAGGGGAGTTGATGGCGGAGGACCATTGCTTCAGTGCTGGTGGTTTTGCTTCTTCCAGCATGCTGACATTTGTCCGCTTGTCTTCCCAAGAGATTTGCAGGGTTTTCCGGAGGCATCTCTCTAAGAAGATCAAAAGTCCTCCTGGGACTCTACAGTCAATTTCTGCCCAATGGTGACCATAAGTCCACTGTGGTAGGAGTTAGAGCAGTGGCATCCAACCTTTGGTCCTCCAGATATTTGGGACCAACTCCCAGAAGCCCTGGCCAGTTTGTCCAATGGTTAAAAGTTCTGGGAGCTGAAGTCCAAAACACCTGGAGGACGAAAGATAGTACTACTGACTTAGCGATTCCTAGAGAAAATGCTTCTCCCAAAATGTTGAAAACCTCCATGGGAAGTTGACCATAGACTCATGTTGGGGCCCTAAGAGAAACCATAGAATCATAGAGTTTGAAGAGGTCTCGTTGGCCATCCAGTCCAACCCCCTGCCAAGAAGCAGGAAAATTGCATTCAAAGCCAAGGGGAACCGAAGGGCAGATGCTGCTGCCAAGGGAGCTGCCAACCGAGAGCCCACCTTCTAAGGGGATCTCATCCCAGACACTACCGTGATGACCCTCCCTGTGTACGGGACTATGGACGATGAGTTTGCAAAGAGGGAGGGTCTGAAACAGGAAGAAGGTTGGTGGAAAGATGGCCAAGGCCGTCTGCTGCTGACAGACCCCCTTATGCACGAAGTGGCCCTCTTCCTCCACAAGAGCACCCATTGGGGCCATGATGCCATGCTGGAGCATCTCAGGACTTTCTTCATTGGTCCTCGCATGGCCCAACAATCCATCTGGGCCTGTAGGCAATGCCTCTCAAGATCCAGAAGAGGCCAGAAGCTGGGCACCTTAAGGCAGGACTTCAACCAGGGCAAGTGTGGCAAGTGAACTTTGCTGAGCTGCCATCCAGTAAGAGGTACAAGTACCTGTTGGTCTTTGTGGACTGTTACAGTGGGTGTCCGGAAGCTTTCTCCTGTTATACTTCCACGGCCAAGGAAGTCAGTCATGCTGTCCTCAACCACATCATCCCTCGATTTGGACTGCCCATATGAATTTCTTTGGAGAACGGTGCTTCTTTCATCTCCAAGACAACTCAGCAGGTCTCCCAGGCTCTGCAGATCAAGTGGGACTTACACACCAGTACCCCTGACAGATGGCCATCCAGCCTTTACTTCAAAGCTCCAATGAAAGAGTCTCCACCACACTCCAAGGCAGAGAGTTTCACTGCTGAACACCTCTCACAGTCAGGAAGTTCTTCTTAATGTTCAGGTGGAAACTCCTTTCCTGTAGTTTGAAGCCATTGTTCCACGACCTAATCTCTAGGGCAGCAAAAAACAGGCTTGCTTCCTCCTCCCTATGACTTCCCCTCACATATTTATACATGGCACCCATCATGTTTCCTCTCAGCCTTCTCTTCTTCAGGCTAAACATGCCCAGCTCTTTAAGCTGCTCCTCATAGGGCTTGTTCACTAGATCCTTGATCATTTTAGTTGTCCTCCTCTGGACACATTCCAGCTTGCCAACATTTCTCTTCAATTGTGGTGCCCAGAATTGGACACATTATTCCAGGTGTGGTCTAACCAAGGCAGAATAGAGAGGTAACATGACTTCCCTGAATCTAGGCCCTAGACTCCTATTGATGTAGGCCAAAATCCCATTGGCTTTTTTTGCCACTGCATCTTATTGTTGGCTCATGTTTACTAAGAAAATCCAGAAATAATCACCTCTTTTGTTGACCTCAGCGCAGTGCACTGCAGAATGAATGCAGTTTGACACTACTTTAATTACTATGGCTCAATGCTACGAAACCATGGGAGCTGTAGTTTTGGATCTTTTGTTTCCACTTCCAAATATTGCTTGTGTCTCAGCGAACTCTGGTTCCTTTGCTTCCATAGCATTGACTCGTCTCATGGCAGTAAAAGTGGTGTCAAACTGCATTACCTCTACAGTGCAGCTGCACCCTAAGGCTCTCTGGAGCTTTAGAGGAACCAAATGTCCATTGGCATGATTTCTAGGCTTTGGGACATTCTTATTCATGGCTTCAAGGTCAAACTGCTTACCTTTTAATGACCAGGGTGTCCTGGCAATAGCAAAACAGCCTGCAGCTCGCTCTGAAATGGATGTCATTGGAAATGAATGTTTACAACTGAGATATATCCTGAAAATAGATCGCAAGTTTGGTGTGGCTTAAATAAGCAGGAGGCATTCGGTTTTCTTTCCAGCAGCCTTCAGAGAAATCACTACCAATCTGCTGGACTTGAGAAATTAATATTCTATAAGCAGCTAGAGGCAGCATTGCAAGCAATTGCATATTTAGGTAATGTGGAGCAATTCCTGCAAAACAGAATCGAAAATCACTCATATTTGGAGCAAGGAAATCAGGTCAAGCAAGTGCTCTTGTAAACAACAGACTATATTTCTTTTTTTCTCCTCCTTTCCTTGGTTAGGGAGTTCACTTGCCGAGCTTCAAGCTCCCAGACACACCGGTTGCCTGGATGCGGATGAGATGATCCAGTACAACAAAGGCAGTTTAGAACTGGGTGATTTGTTTCTGTCAGTGGGGTCTGCCAAGAAAAGAGAGAGCTGAATCTGGCAGAGAATCAAGTGTCTCCCTTGTTCAGATTTAGGACTTGGATTTCAATTGGCAGGGGAAAATGAGGCTTCATTGTGAGTAGCATGCCATAGAATCATGGTGAATCTTCCCAATCAAAAGGTTGACAGTTCGAAGCCAGGTTAGGGTGAGCTCCTGACTGTTGTGACTCAGTTTGACTCTGAGTCTGAAGCTGAGTCCTGTGGGTCTTGTGAGCCAGAGTTCCCTGATGAGGAGGATGATAGGTTACAGATTTCTGTTCATGACAGGGTTGACGGTGCGGCTGCAGAAGGGGAAACAGCAAGTCAGTTCTCAGAGGAAAAGAATGTCAGTGAGACTGATAACAGGAGTGAATTCCCACATGGCCAGGTGGAGATGTCTTCGCCTCCTTTGCCTTCCCACGGTGATCCAGCCCAGCTGGTAAACCAAGATGATAAGGGGTTAGAGAGCCTTGAAGATAATGAATTAATGAGCAGGCAGGATCGCCTGCAATTAAGGGTCTGGAGAAGTTCTCGCTTAGCTAGTAAACGAGAAGCCAAGTTGGCCAAAGGTCATCGCAATGCGTTCATGACTGCAAAGGGTATTATTTAGCCTTCTGGCTGACAAACAGGCGTTGTCAGTTCAACGTGGCTCTTTCCATGCAAACTTCTATGGATTAACCTTGGCTTTAAGCAGCACGCTTCTGGCTTCCTGATTCTGGGATTTTGGCTCTTGTGTTCAACTATTTTACCATGGACTCTTGTTTGACCATTGCTTAAAGGATTATGCTTCATGTTTTTGCCTTTGGATCTTGGGAACTGTGTCTTTGCATTTAAGCCTGTGTCCTGCCTATGGAACTCTTGCATTTGCTATACTATGTTTTGACTTTGCCTTTTAATCAATAAACTACAAAATCTACAGCTTTGGTGTGGTGGTGTTTGGGAGCAAGGTGAAAACTACCCTGAGTGGCAACACTGGCCTTCAGCCCAGCTCCCCTAGTGGATTGAAAACAGCAATGTGAGTAGATGAATAGGAACTGCATTGAGCAGGGAGGTATTTTAGGCACAGCATTTCAGAGGAAAGTTTACAAACCAAGAAAGCTTTTTGGCAGGGAGATGGAGCGACAGCACTCCCCTGTGGCCAGAAGTGAGCACAGCCTCCAAAAGTTGCAGAATGATGAGAGAAAGGATAAATATACCTCTATCTGTTGACTGTCTTGACACTGTATAATCGACAATGAATGATTGCCGTATATGTATTCTGTGATCTGCCTCGAATCCCCTTCAGGGTTAGAAGGGCAGAATATAGGTAAAGGTGAAGGTTTTCCCCTGACATTCAAGTCCAGTCATGTCTGACTCTGGGGGTTGGTGCTCATCTGCATTTCTAAGCCAAAGAGCTGGTGTTTTTCGTAGACACCTCCAAGGTCATGTCGCTGGCATGACTGCATGGAGTGCTGTTACCTTCCTGCTGGAGCGGGTACCTATTGATCTACTCGCATTTGCATGTTTTTTAACTGCTAGGTTGACAGAAGCTGGGGCTGACAGTGGGAGCTCACACGCTCCCTGGATTTGAACCTGTAACCTTTTGGTCAGCAAGTTCAGCAGTTCAGCGGTTTAACCCACTGTGCTACCAAGGGCAGAATATAACTACTGTAAAAAATTTTTTTTCCATGCTCTGATTCTAAGTGGAGAATGGGGAAGCTACTATTCTCCAGATGTCATTGGATTCCAAAACTCATCAGTTCTAGTTTCACAAAGTGGGCCGAGAGATCATGGGCAAGGACATTAAGATCGTCCGGGGAGGCCCTGCTCTCGGTCCCGCCAGCGTCACAGGCGCGGTTGGCGGGGACGAGAGACAGGGCCTTCTCGGTGGTGGCCCCTCGGCTATGGAATGCCCTACCCGTGGACATCAGGCAGGCCCCTTCGTTGCTAGCGTTCCGGAGGAGGACCAAGACGTGGCTCTACGAACAGGCATTCGGTCAACAATGCAATTGAACTCACAATGACGGCATTACTGAACAAGGAATGGCTAATGGATTATGAGAACGAGATCTGATTTCATCCAGGCGTAGATGATTATTTGTTGTATGTCTGTGTATGTTATGTCCTATTTATTGTAATTGTTATTAATCGCACTGTAAACCGCACAGAGTCGCCGTATCAGGCTGATATATGCGGTATAGAAGAAAAGCAAATAAATAAATAAATAAATAAATTCTAGGAATGTCTGAATTACACATGTTCCCTGATTTATTATATAGAGGAAGGTTTCCTGAATTACTTCTGACCCAAGCGTCTCGAATTCTAACATGGGAAATGGAGGTGACACCAAAGTTGGACTGGACGACTCCCATCAGGAAAGAACTCTCCATCAATGCTCTGAACATCACGACACTGCATCCGTCTGCCAAGACCTGCAAGGTAGCTAATGAGCTTGGCATTTCTTAAAGAACCGTCTCTCCTTCTGCGGGCTTTAATAATTCACCGCGAGATGTATCATTGATGAAGTACTTCTCCTCCTTTAGGGTTTTACAAGCCACAATATAAAACGACTGCAATCGAAAATACTTTCAATGGGAGCATTAGATCAGCCGAGATTGGGGAGGGGAGGATGCTGGTTGAAGGGATTTGCCATCAAAATGATTGGTCCATGCTTTGTTTTGTTTTGGGGAATGCGATCCAGGAAAGAATCGTGCATTCCATACAGATATGAAGCCCTCTCCCCATTTCAGCAGTTTCAGGCACCCAAATACCTGGGAATCACCCTGGACCATGCCCTGACCTACAAGAAGCACTGCCTGAACTTCAAGCAAAAAGTGGGTGCTAGAAACAATATCATATGAAAGCTGACTGGCATAACCTGGGGATCACAACTAGACACAGTGAAGACATCTGCCCTTGTGCTATGCTACTCTGCTGCTGAGTATGCATGCCCAGTGTGGAACACATCTCACCATGCTAAAACAGTGGATGTGGCTCTTAATGAGACATGCCGCATTATCACGGGGTGTCTGTGCCCTACACCACTGGAGAAATTACCCTGTCTAGCCGATATTGCACCAAAGTTGGTATACAGAACTCCCATGACCAACAGAAAGTACTGGAAGGATTTTTGGGCATTGACCTTGAGTTTCAGAGTTGTAGTTCACCTACATCCAGAGAACTCTATTAAGGGGTTGTGGCCTTAAGAAGGTTGAGAACCCCTGCACTAAATGCACCACATCCCATCTGATTTCGAATGCTGGGCATTGCTACCAAGATCCACAAGGCCACATGATTCCCATCCCAGCATTTAAAAAGCAAACATGGATATGGATGTTGTGCTTTTGTTTGATCTCATCCCCCACCCCCAAACTTCACCAGTATTCAAATTTGGACCTATCAGGAATTTGTGCCCAATTTGGTCCAGTGAATGAAAATACATATTGCATTTCAGATATTTACATTGTGATTCATAACAGAAGCAAAATGACAGTTACGAATTAGCAACGAAAATAATGTTATGGTTGGGTGTCACCACAACATGAGGAACTGTATTAAGGGGTTGCGGCATTAGGAAGGTTGGGAAATACTGCTCTATAGCATCCTTGCCATATTTGCATTTTATGAGTATCATTTGCAAGGTTGTTCCATCACCATCATCATCATCATCATCATCTTCATCTTATTACCTGCCTCTCCTTGCAGTTTGTGACAACTCCTGCGTTTCGTTCCTCAATTCATGGCCATTTTATAGCCATAATACTGCTGTGATGGCAAAGTGGTATGTCACTAGGATGTGTTATAACATTATTGCAATATGGCACTAAACCAAACAAATAAATAAAGTGAGAAGAGTGGGTTGAGAGACTTGCTTGGGAATCCTTGAGGGATTCCCAACATCCACATCATACCCACTAAAGGATCATTTACAGAAGAAAGCACTGTGGGATATCCACACCTGAACAGTTTAGTGAATTATTGCAGGAAAAGGGGCCCATTAATGGATTATTTCCGGTGCGAAAAAGCAACAACACATTTTCAGACCAAATACCTTCTGCTTTCTGTGATCATTAGCATCTTTGCGTCTCGCTGGTATCTGAATGCCATCTGGTACCTATAAGGGCTAGAAATGCAGGAATCAAGGATGCAGTTTTCCAGCCAATGCCACATTATTTGGCTTCCGTTCAGCTTCCTTCAACTCACACAAAATCATCGGCATTCACCGTTACACTTTTTTTTTGCTAGCTTCACAGAGATTGGCAGCTTTTGGGAGCCCAAATGCCCGATAAATTGGATTTGGGCTTGATCCAGATAAGCAGTTATTGGCTTATGTTTCTGTTAACATTGCTCTCTATCCAGTCAGTCCAGACTTAAATTAAACCATCGCCCCAAAAAGCCAGATTGCGGATGCCTGCCTGCCTCCCTTTCCTAACTCTTCATTCTCTCTTACCACTCCCCCTCTCTCAATATATCACTCTCCTTGTCTTCCTTTCTTCCTGCCTTCCCTCCATCACCCCTTCTTGTTTTGGAAAAAGGGCATATTCAGAACCATTTGGGAAAAACAGGAATTTTCCACAGGCTTTTGGAAGCATGACCTTTTGGAGATTAATTGGCATTTCGCACTATTTGGAATAATCATAACCTTTTGTAAAGTGTGATATTCCTGAGATGAGTTAAAAACTTGCTTGAGTCAACCTTCTCCTTAGTGGTAAATATCTACTAGTGTTCATGCAAGGCAATTAGGTTTCTCAGCTGTTAGATTGATATACCTAGGTATCTCTTTGAACTGTTAGGGGCAAATACATGCCAATGCCCCAAAACAGGAGAGTTTCAGAAGTGTTATTTCAGTTGCTCAAAAAAATCTACTCTCCCTTAAAACACATTGCTTTTAAATCATGCTCTCAAGACAACATTAAGTAGTCTTCTTTAGAATAACATAAGAGTCTGGAGAACAAGCCCTATGAGGAGCGGCTTAAGGAGCTGGGCATGTTTAGCCTGAAGAAGAGAAGGATGAGAGGATATATGATAGCCATGTATAAATATGTGAGAGGAAGCCACAGGGAGGAGGGAGCAAGCTTGTTTTCTGCTGCCCTGGAGACTAAGACAAGGAACAATGGCTTCAAACTACAAGAAAGGAGATTCCATCTGAACATGAGGAAGAACTTCCTGTGAGAGCCATTCAGCAGTGGAACTCTCTGCCCCAGAGTGTGGTGGAGGCTCCTTCTTTGGAAGCTTTTAAACAGAGGCTGGATAGCCATCTGTCAAAGGTGATTTGAATGCAATATTCCTGCTTCTTGGCAGAATGGGGTTGGACTGGATGGCCCATGAGGTCTCTTCCAACTCTTTGATTCTATGATTCTACAATTCTATAGTTTGTTTACTCACAAATTTCATGTATTCAGCATACAAGTACATTGCATATCAATCCAGTTACAGATAGGATTTGAAGTAGTGCAGATAACACAGGGCATCTTTCTTATAATCTTAACAGCATAATCCCTTCCTTCCTTCCTTCCTTCCTTCCTTCCTTCCTTCCTTCCTTCCTTCCTTCCTTCCTTCCTTCCTTCCTTCCTTCCTTCCTCTTAATACAAGATATTCCACTTAGACAGAAAAAATGAAATGCAAAGATAAAGAATGGAGGACACCTGGTTTGAGACCAGTACCTGTGAAAAAGATCTTGGGGACCTCGTAGACAACAAGTTAAACATGAGTCAACAATGTCCTGCAGTGGCAAAAAAGCCAAGGGGATTTTGGCCTGCATCAATAGGAGCCTAGTGTCTAGATCCAGGGAAGTCATGCTACCCATGCTCTATTCTGCCTTGGTTAGAACACACCTGGAATCACACTGTGTCCAATTCTGGACATCGCAATTGAAGGGAGATATTGATAAGCTGGAATGGATCCAGAGGAGGGCGACTCAAATGATCAAGGGTCTGGAGAACAAGCCCTATGAGGAGTGGCTTACAGAGTTGGGCATGTTTAGCCTTCAGAAGAGAAAGCCGAGAGGAGACATGATGGGCATGTGAGGGGAAGTAATAGGGAGGAGGGAGCAAGCTTGTTTTCTGCTGCCCCGGAGACTAGGTCGTGGAGCAACGGCTTCAAACTACAGGAAAGGAGATTCCACCTGAACATGAGGAAGAACTTCCTGACTGTGAGAGCTGTTCAGCAGTGGAACTCTCTGCCCCGGAGTGTGGTGGAGGCTCCTTCTTTGGAAGCTTTTAAGCAGAGGCTGGATGTCCATCTGTTGGGGGTGCTTTGAATGCATTTTTCCTGTTTCTTGGCAGGGGGTTGGACTGGGTGGCCCATGAGGTCTCTTCCAACTCTATTTTTCTATGCCATTTCAGTTAATGTGGGTGTCTAACTGCATTCATTCTACCTCTGTTCTTCAAACCCTAGAAGCCCAGTTGTTCTCTCTTGCAGTCTAAACAGAGCTGATGGGTTTCTATTTTTATTATTACGAACTGAGCCCATAGAGTCAAGCAACAAAGCAGATTTCCACTAGCCCTCCTTCCCAAAGTCAACATATTGACATTGTGGTGTTAATGATTAATAAAAATGCCATGGCTGGACCACTAGAGTCATTCCCAGGACTCACAATTGCCAGCTTGGGGCAGATCATGTAAATACAGCCACTGTTCATATAAATCAAAACTGCAATGAATACAAGTAAGTGATTGGCGGACTGGGAAGCTTTGCAATCGAAATCAACTTTGCAAAAATTCTCAGAAAGGATTGGAGGAAGCAGGTGCTATTCTGCCTTGTTTTCCTGCAAGAGAATGGCCCTGCCACAAGGAAATTATCAGCCATAAGTTTCCTATTTATCTAGCTGACACAGAATCGTAAAATTGTAGAGTTTTAAAGATTCACAAGAGCCATTTGGCCCTTGGATTGTGTATTCTTTCATAGCAACGCCCTGCTATACATCACTAGGTCAGTATGGCCATCCATCCTCTGTTTAAAAGCCTCCAAAGAAGGAGCCTCCACCACACTTCAGGACAGAGAATTCCAGTGCTGAACACCTCTCACAGCTAGGAAGTTCTTCCTGATGTTCAGGTGGAATATCCTTTCTTGTAGTTTGAAGCCATTGTTTCGCGACCTAGTCTCCAGGGATGCAGAAAACAAGCTTGCTCCCTCTTCCCTATGACTTCCCCTCACTTATTTATACATGGCCTCCATCATGTCTCCTCTTTAGGCTAAACATGCTTAGCTCCTTAAGCCGCTCCTCATAGGGCTTGTTCTCCAGACCCTTGATCCTTTGAGTTACCCTCCTCTGGACACATTCCAGCTTAAAGTCAACATCTCCGATTACGGTGCCCAGAATGGGACACAGTGTGATTCCAGGTGTGGTCTGATCAAGGCAGAATAGAGGGGTAGCATGACTTCCCTGGATCTAGGCACTAGATTCCTATTTATGCAGGCCATCGTAACAATAACAACAACAACAACAACAACAACAACAACAACAACAACAACAACAACAACATAGAACATTCAACTATATCATTTTTCTTTGTTTGAATAGCTACCAAGCAATAAGCTTGGGAGGATCAAGAAGAGATACTATTTCACAGAGCTGTTTGACAGTGGAATTGACTGTGTTGGAATCAGGCAGAGTCTCCTTCTCTGGATGTTTTGAATCAGAGGCTGAATGGCCATCTGTCAAGAGGGCTTGGATGGCGTCCTCCTGTATGTCTGAGTGATGTTGGACTGGATGGCCCTTAGGTGTCTCTTCCAACCTTAAGCGGCTATGAATCTGTGAAATTTCATTGTTAAAGATGGAATGGATGGTGGTGGAGTCTCATTCAGTGAAGTTGGATGGTCATCTGTTGGGAGGGCTTGCATGGTGTCTTTCAACATAGCAGAAGGGGTTGGATTGGATTGTCCTTGGAGTCTCTTCCAACTTTATGAGCCTATGATTCTATGTGCACAGACGGCAAAGGAGATCAGAAGCGAGCCACCCCTTGCTCGTGCCCCAATGCTGGTTCTCATTAACCACTTCCTCAGCGTGCAGGCTTTGAAGTGCCTTGCTGTTGCCTTTAGGAGCCTCCAACTCCCAGCAGAGGCTGAGCGAAAGGTGGGGGGGATTCTTTTCCTAAGATGATTAGACACACGTTCTCAGCAGGATGCTACCCTCAGAGCGAAGAAAAGCAAGAGAGAGGGGAAACTTCCTTCGCCAACTCTTTGAATCGTGTTGGGTTCTGATGCCCAAAATCCCAAAGCAAGCAAAGAACTGAAGGAATGTTGATGATGTGTGGAGTGGCTTGTAATGAATTATTCTGACATTGCAACATTAAAGGAAGAGAGGGGGGAACAGACACCTGTGATTCCATATTGGAGAGGTGCACTTCCTTTGGCTACAGGTTCCCTACACCCAAAATTGTGAAGTCTCAATTAGAACAAACAGGTTGGTGCAGATCTAAGCTTTACAGCGGACACAAAGTGTTGCGATCTATTTCTTGTGCTAGCCTGATCCTCTTCATCCTGGAAAGAAGTGACAAGCGGAGTGCCGCAGGGTTCTGTCCTGGGCCGGATCCTGTTCAACATCTTTATTAATGACTTAGATGAAGGGTTAGAAGGCAGGATCATCAAGTTTGCAGACGACACCAAATTGGGAGGGATAGCCAATACTCCAGAGGACAGGAGCAGGATTCAAAACGATCTTGACAGATTAGAGACATGATGGCCCAAAACTAACAAAATGAAGTTCAACAGTGACAAATGCAAGATACTCCACTTTCGCAGGAAAAACGAAATGCAAAGATACAGAATGGGGGATGCCTGGCTCGAGAGCAGTACGTGTGAAAAAGATCTTGGAGTCGTCATGGACAACAAGTTAAACATGAGCCAACAATGTGATGTGGCAGCAAAAAAAGCCAATGGGATTTTGGCCAGCATCAATAGGAGCATAGTGTCTAGATCTAGGGAAGTAATGCTACCTCTCTATTCCGCTTTGGTTAGACCACACCTGGAATATTGTGTCCAATTCTGGGCACCACAATTCAAGAGAGATATTGACAAGCTGGAATGTGTCCAGAGGAAGGCGACTAAAATGATCAAGGGTCTGGAGAACAAGCCCTATGAGGAGCGGCTTAGGGAACTGGGCATGTTTAGCCTGAAGAAGAGAAGGCTGAGAGGAGATATGATAGCCATGTATAAATATGTGAGAGGAAGCCACAGGGAGGAGGGAGCAAGCTTGTTTTCTGCTTCCTTGGAGACTAGGACGCGGAACAATGGCTTCAAACTACAAGAGAGGAGATTCCATCTGAACATGAGGAAGAACTTCCTGACTGTGAGAGCCGTTCAGCAGTGGAACTCTCTGCCCCGGAGTGTGGTGGAGGCTCCTTCTTTGGAAGCTTTTAAACAGAGGCTGGATGGCCATCTGTCAGGGTGATTTGAATACCCTGTTTCCCCTTCTGCTCCCTCACCCATATTGTGTTTTTAGTAGTTATATTTATATTTTTAATGTACCAAACATGCCAGGTTTGTCTGGAAATGTGACACTATTTCCTGTGCTGGTCAATGACCGAAATAAATATTTTGATTTGATTTGAATGCAATATTCCTGCTTCTTGGCAGAATGGGGTTGGACTGGATGGCCCATGAGGTCTCTTCCAACTCTTTGATTCTATGAAAGGCTTTTTGCTCCAACCAAGTATTTGGGGTGAATCTCTGATTGCTGGGTTTGAATCATAGATTTATAGAATCAAAGAGTTGGAAGAGACCTCCTGGGCCATCCAGTCCAACTCCCTGCCAAGAAGCAGGAACACTGCATTCAAATTACCCCTGACAGATGGCCATCCAGCCTCTGTTTAAAAGCTTCCAAAGAAGGAGCCTCCACCACACTCCGGGGCAGAGAGTTCCACTGCTGAACGGCTCTCACAGTCAGGAAGTTCTTCCTCGTGTTCAGATGGAATCTCCTCTCTTGTAGTTTGAAGCCATTGTGTCATGTCCTAGTCTCCAGGGAAGCAGAAAACAAGCTTGCTCCCTCCTCCCTGTGGCTTCCTCTCACATATTTATACATGGCTATCATATCTCCTCTCAGCCTTCTCTTCTTCAGGCTAAACATGCCCAGCTCCTTAAATCAAGGCTTTTGGTCTCTTTGGCACCGTGTTGTACTAGCTCTGGGATAACACAGGGCAACCTCCTGTAATGTAGAAATTTTGAGATGTATGGGACTGTGGTTAGTGCAATTCTTGACATCCCCTTTCTTGGAGATTGGGACATCTAGTGAGCATTTCCAGTCTGTGGGAATCTAGTATTGTTTTCCATATTTGGTAATAGATGTTGCAATTCAACCTGTGGTTGTGTTTCAGGATCAGGGTGCTTTGGATGTGGGAAGTGATGCCAATGAATTTCAAGATGGCAATGGTTTGGTCAATGATACTTGTGCTGGTACGGCTGAACCAGGAGCTCAAAATTCTTTTCCTTTCTATTGAGTGTCTGCTTGCATTCCAAAGTTCCATGCATTTTGCTATAAGGTGGCTTCCCTTGGTTTGCAATCACAGGGCCAATGACCCATCAATTATCGTTATGTTCTTTAGTTCCACCCTTTTTTCTGGGTTAAGGAGGGAAGAAGGGGACCTCTAGTTCAGTTCACACAGAGAAGCCTTTCGTACAGGACGTGAATCAGTTCCACCTGTAGAAAGCTTCGTCTTTTCCAGCTTTGCTGGGGGATCCAGTCCCACAGCTCTACAGAGAACTACAGCATAGCCTTTGTTGGGGAATTTAGCTCCACAACTCTACAGCCAGCTCTTTGCTGGAGAAATACAGCTCCACGGTTTTACAGCCAGCCTTCGCTGGGAATTGAAAGCCTTCTTTCCTCTTGGAAATCTACTAAAGGACTCTGTTTGGTAAGGACCACTCGCGGCAGCCATAAAGCAATTTGGACCAGGTGTAGGGGCCCACGCCAGCAGAGCCTAAGACAGATTGCCCAGGGAGGGGTCAAGGATTTCCCTTGTAGAAGGAAGAAACAGTTTATGAAGAAAGTTGCCTGTCCCTTGTGGATTTAAGCAAGCCACCAGTTGATTCAAAGCCTTGAAGTATTTGTTTGATTTATTGAAGATTTAAGCAACAATAAAAACTTTGTTGAACTTTCTAAGTCTTTAAAAGAACTTTGTGTGGGGAAATCCGAAAGGCCTCTCAGCCGAGGCACCCCCAGCGTCTCGTTGGCCATTCAGAAAACATGTCATGTCTACAGACTCTTTCACAGGCCCAGCGCGTGACAGCACAACACTGATGCAGAGAAGGACCAGGAGATCAATTCAAAGTGTAGTTTCCCATGAGAATGTCCCTGAAGGGTGTGGGGATGATGGTGTGCTCCCTGAATTGTTACCAGAGCGTTCCCAGGATTTGTAGTTTGAAAACAACTGGGAACCTGGCCCAGCTGGAAAACTTAATGAGCAAATATATAGGAGGCAGAAGATTAGTCAAAACAGGCAGACCGAACAGTGGATTCGGCGGTCTGCCAGAATCCGACAGAAAAAGATAAGGGAATCTCAATTAAATTGAAACCAGTGCTGAGTACTGGGGATAGTTTAATGAGGGGATAAATGTTCCAACTGTAGGAAATATAGTCAGATGAAGCATCGTTTAGAATCAAGTTCTCATTCTTGTTCATGGAAGCCTTGCTGGGAAGATTCTTGTCTAAGTATTTCTTCTTTCATGATTTGGATTCTTGGATTCTTGGATTGTATGAATGCCTAAAAGCCAAAACCTTCCTGATTCTCAACACAGTAGAATCAGCTTTTCCCTGTACTTCTTAGACTACAGACTACCTTACTGGTTCTCAACACACAACAGAACCAGCCTCCCCTGTAGTTCGCTGACTACAGACTAGCTGTTTTAAAATGATTGCCCTGCCAAGTGGCAGTTGGCTCCATCCCTTTTTCCATGGCAACTCAGCTCAGAGTGAGCTAAGCTGGCTACCACCCCCCCCCCCAGTTATGCTAGTTTAAATCCTTACCCTTTTAAACACCTATCTATAATTATACATAACTGTAGATTAAAATTCACACTTCACCACATGTTGTCCAAGGCTTTCATGGCCAGAATCACTGGGTTGCTGTGAGTTTTCCAGGCTGTATGTCCATGTTCCAGAAGCATTCCCTCCTGACATTTCATAGGCAAAATGTCAAGAGAGAATGCTTCTGGAACATGGCCATACAGCCTGGAAAACTCACAGCAACTCAATTGGGTTTGTCTCTGCCAAACTGGGACAGTTGGAGGGCAAATCTCATTGATCCATGGATCTACACTGGTGGGGGCTCACAAGGAATCATAGAATCATAGAATCAAAGAGTTGGAAGAGACCTCATGGGCCATCCAGTCCAACCCCCTGCCAAGAAGCAGGAATATTACATTCAAATCACCCCTGACAAATGGCCATCCAGCCTCTGCTTAAAAGCTTCCAAAGAAGGAGCCTCCACCACACTCCAGGGCAGAGAGTTCCACTGCTGAACGGCTCTCACAGTCAGGAAGTTCTTCCTCATGTTCAGATGGAATCTCCTCTCTTGTAGTTTGAAGCCATTGTTCCACGTCCTAGTCTCCAAGGAAGCAGAAAGCTGCAAAGTTTGGCTCTGTAACCTAGCAAGGTAGGAACTGTCACTATACTCTTTCCCCGAGGAGAGGAATCTGAGAAGACGAAGCCATAATTTAATTTATTCCCAATTTCTGTATCAGAAAGCCATAAATACAGTTGGTGAGAATATCACGGTGGCCGCCCGACAGTTCTGTTAATAGTTTCTGGCCTGGATTCAAGCTTACGGCTGCATCTAAGTAAATCACCCCTCTCCTGGTGATGCCCAGTTCTTAATGGATAGTGTTGATTTAACAGCACTGAATTTCCCTCGAGGAGGTCACAAAACGATGCTGGAATACTAAGCATGAGAATGGCATTTACGGAAGAGATTCTTGGGGTGCATTTTTTTTTTACAGTATTCTTTGCAGCCTCTGGATTGTAGGAAAAATCAAGACATATACAGTCCTGCCAAGTCTACCATGAGCTATGTATAATCTCTTAAGACTTTTAAGTGGCAGGTTGTGAACCTGTGGACTAATTAAATGACATACCCTTCTACATTGGCTAATAATAATAATAATAATAATAATAATAACTGGGTGCCGTGCCAAAAGATCTTAGCCAGCATTTGGAAACAATAAACATCAACAAAATCACAATCTGTCAACTCCAAAAGGCCACCTTACTTGGATCTGTGTGCATCATTCGAAAATACATCACACAGTCTTAGACGCTTGGGAAGTGTTCGACTTGTGATTTTTTCATACGAAATCTAGCATAGAGATCTCATTTGCTGTGACATACTGTGCTTTTATGTCAGTAACATAATAATAATAATAATAATAATAATAATAATAATAATACAATAGATCATATCCTCAGCTGCTGCAAGAAGATCGCACAGACAGACTACAAGCAGAGGCATAACACCGTTGCTCAGATGATTCATTGGAACTTGTGCCACAAATACCATCTGCCTGCGACAAAGAACTGGTGGGATCACAAGCTGGAAAAAGTTACAGAAAATGAACACGTCAAACTACTCTGGGACTTCTGAATTCAGACAGACAGAGGTTTGGAGCTCAATACTCCTGACCTCACAATCATGTTAGAAAACAAATGATAGATCATTGATGTTGCAATCCCAGGTGACAGCAGGGTTGAAGAGAAACAACTGGAAAAGCTGACACAATGTGAGGATTTAAAGATCGAACTGCAAAGACTCTGGCACAAGCCAGTCAAGGTGGTCCCAGTGGTGATCGGCACACTGGGTGCAGTGACTAAAGACCTTGGCCTGCACTTAAACACAATCAGCACTGACAAGATTACCATCTGCCAGCTGCAGAAGGATACCTTACTGGGATCTGCACGCATTATTTGCCGATACATCACACAGTCCTAGACACTTGGGAAGGGTCCGACATGTGATCCAATAAAACAGCAGGCAGGGTGATCTTGTTTGCTAGGGACTCATCTTGTTGTGTTTCAAATAATAATAATAATAATAATAATAATAATAATAATAATAATAATATAATGGTGCCACAAATACCATCTGCCTCTGACAAAGAATTGTTGGTAATCACAAGCCTGAAAAAGTTACAGAAAATGAACACATCAAACTACTCTGGGACTTCCGAATTCAGACTGACAGAGTTTTGGAGCACAAGAGACCTGACCTCACGATCGTGTTAAAGAACAAAGTATGGATCGTGGATGTTGCAATCCCACGCAACAGCAGGATTGACAAGAAGCAACTGGAAAAGCATATATGATATGAAGATTTAAAGATCAAACTGCAAAGACTCTGGCACAAGCCAGTCAAGGTGGTCCCACTGGGTGCAGTGCCTAAACATGAATCAAGGAACATGAAAGGCACTACAGACTACTTGAACCAGAGAAGTCAGCCATAGCAGAGCACCTGATGAACCAACCTGGACACAGCAGATTATTGGAGAACACAGAAATGCTGGACCACTCTCACAACCAGACTACACAGAGAAGCCACTGACATCCATAAACATGTGGACAATTTCAACAGAAAGGAAGAAACCATGAAAATGAACAAAATCTGGCTACCAGTATTAAAAAAAACTCTAATATTATAACAGTAAATAAAGAACAAACGTCAAACACAGAGGAACTCCAGACAAGAAACAATCAGGAACACCTGGTCACCTCTCAACAAAGAAATTTCCCAGGCAGTAACAAGCCACACCAAAAACTGTCAGGCCATCAAATGCTAATCAAGGTGGCCAATTGAAAATATTCACACCCAGCTCCAACAGACAAGAGTTCTTTCTCTCACCCTGGACTTTCCACAGATATAAATACCTAATTTTCCTAGTTTCCAACAGACCTCACAACCTCTGAGGATGCCTACCACAGCTGCAGGTGAAACGTTAGGATATAATGCTTCTGGAACATGTCTTGAGATGGTTTTGAACAGCTGATTTTAAAGTAGATACGACTGATTTTAATGTTTGTGTATATTTATAGTTATTTTATGCATGGAATGTTTGCCATTAGTATGTTGTGCTCTGCCTTTGGTCCCCTTCGGAGTGGGAATGCTTCAAATAAATTAATAAATAAATACACTGCCATATAATCCAGTTCAAAGCAGATAATCTGGAATTTATATGGCAGTATAGAAGGGGGCTCATATTATATGAGTCTACACCAGTGTTTCTCAACCTTCCTATTGCCGTGACCCCTTAATACAGTCCCTCATGTTGTGGTGACCTCCAACCATAATATTGTTTTCATTGCTACTTCATAACAGTCATTTTACTGTTGATTTTGTAATTTGGGAGTTGTAGTTGTTGGGATTTATAGTTCACTTATAATCAAAGAGCATTCTGAACCCCACCAGCGATGGATTTGAACCAAACTTGGCTCCCATGACGAATGGAAAACACTGAAAGGGTTTGAGGGGCATTGACCTTGAGTTTGGGAGTTGTAGTTCACCTATATCCAGGGAGCACTGTGGACTCGTGCAATGGTGGATCTGGACCAAACTTGGCACAAATACTCAATATGCCCAAATATGAACACTGGTGGAGTCTGGGGAAAATAGATCTTGACATTTGGGAGTTGTAGTTGCTGGGATTTATAGTTCATTACAACCAAAGAACATTCTGAATTCCACCAACAATAGAATAGGCTCAAACTTCCCACATGGAATCCCCATGACCATCAGAAAATACTGTGCTTTCTTATGGTCTTTGGTGACCCCTCTGACACCCCCTCGCGACCCCTCAGGGGTCCCGACCCCCAGGTTGAGAAACACTGGTCTACACTGTTGTATAATCCATTTCAAAGCAGATAATATGGGATATATGGCAGTGTAGAAGGGACCTGAGTTTGCAAGACCTGAGTGAGGTTGCTAATACCTAGTTTCTTGGAAGTGTCATATTCATAGGATTCTTGTGCGTCAAAGCCAACTTGATGGCAAACAAAAGAGCAAGGATATTTCAGCCATCATATTCATGAATGCCAGCGCTATTCAGGGTATTCTTTTATCAGGAGTTCTTTCAGATTTGCAACAATGGAACATTTTGATTTGCTGCCCTTTGTCAAGCATCAGCTGGTTTACATAAAAGTCTCCTCGCAGATGAGGCAGCTTTTCCAGCGGTTCTTGGAGAGTGTTTAGATTAAAGGAACACTGTCAAGAGCTTTTCCTGCACCAGCATTTAGAAATACCGTCATTCCTTTCTTTTGTGTCTTTTCTTCTTTAAGCAAAGCTACGTGCTCAAAGCCTAATGGATACAGCTGTAGAGGGAAAAAACATATTTTGTTTTTGGATGCAGTTCAGGGAGGAAAATTGGAATCAAGTAAAATGTTATGGAAACTGTGTAGAGAGCAGCATGTTGACGGGCGACGCTGCCTTAATACCAGGTCAAGCCATTGTGAAATGCTGCTGTACTAAGGGAAGGCCCGTATTTTAGCAAACCACGCTTTTTCTGACTTGGTGCCCTCCAGTTATATTGGACTACACCTCCTATCATGCCTTACATAGAATCATAGAATCAAAGAGTTGGAAGAGACCTCATGGGCCATCCAGTCCAACCCCATTCTGCCAAGAAGCAGGAATATTGCATTCAAAGCACCCCTGACAGATGGCCATCCAGCCTCTGTTTAAAAGCTTCCAAAGAAGGAGCCTCTACCACACTCCAGGGCAGAGAGTTCCACTGCTGAACGGCTCTCACAGTCAGGAAGTTCTTCCTCATGTTCAGATGGAATCTCCTCTCTTGTAGTTTGAAGCCATTGTTCCATTGCGTCCTAGTCTCCAGGGAAGCAGAAAACGAGCTTGCTCCCTCCACCCTGTGGCTTCCTCTCACATATTTATACATGGCTATCATATCTCCTCTTAGCCTTCTCTTCTTCAGGCTAAACATGCCCATCTCCTTAAGCAGCTCCTCATAGGGCTTGTTCTCCAGACCCTTGATCATTTGAGTCGCCCTCCTCTGGACACATTCCAGCTTGTTAATATCTCTCTTCAACTGTGGTGCCCAGAATTGGACACAATATTCCAGATGTGGTCTAACCAAAGCAGAATAGAGGGGTAGCATTACTTCCCTGGACCTAGACACTATGCTCCTATTGATGCAGGCCAAAATCCCATTGGCTTACATACTGGATAAGACAAATAATGTAGTCCAAAAGGTTGAGTCAATGTGAGGGTGCATCTACACCAGGCATGGGCAAACTTGGGCCCTCCAGGTGTTTTGGACTTCAACTGCCACAATTCCTAACAGTCTCAAACCCCTTCCTTTTACCCCTCAGTGTTGGAGCTCAGCCTGTGATTGTGTTTAAGGATCAGGGTGCTTTAGATGTGGGGATGATGGTGTGCTCCTTGAATTGCTACTGTCATGTTCTGTCATGCGCTGGGCCTGTAAAGAATTTCCTTTAGAACAGGACGTGCAACCTTTGCCCAGTGGGAAGCCAGGGGGCCCAAGGAGAAGTTCTCAGAGGTTTTCCACCACAAATAGTCTTTAGATGGCTTGTGAAGTATAACAAAGTCTTTTATTAATGAACAATCAAACAGAAACTTCTCTTGACTTCAGTAAAATTAAACAAATGATTTCAGGCTTTTAGGCAACTGGTGACTTCCTAAGGACAGGCAATTTTCTTCAATAACTTCTTCTTTACTTTAAAGGAAAATCCCCTTTTTAACTTCTCCCAGGCTGACTGTAATCTAATCCTCACTGATGTGGGCTCCACTACCGGGTTGAACTGCGTCTCAAAGCACTGAGTGGACCTACCAGTAAAAGTTTAGATATTCTCCAGCTGGAGTTCTTTGGTCTTTAGGGCTGTTTTCCTGGAAATCTTTGGAGACTCTTAAGACTGTTTCCCCCCTGAAAGTCTTGAGGGTTGAAGCTTTTGTACAGGGGAAGCTTGCACACGTCCTGTACATTAGCTTTCCTTGCTGAGACTAACTAAAAATGTCTCCCCTCCCTTCCCAATTGCTCTGAGCAAGGGGTGGAACCAAAACTTAACGATGATGGACAGGTGACTTGCCCTATGACTGCAACCAAAGGAAGCCACCTATCTGCAGAGTCCCTGAAACCTAGGACTGCAAACAAACATTTAATACAAAGCAAATAAAGTTGGAGCTGGTACAGCCGTACCAGCACACTACCAGAGAATTCCCATGATTTGGAGCTTGAAAACAGCTCAGCATCTGGCTGCTGAAATTAAGGAGCAAATAGATAGATGAGAGGAGATTAGTCAAATCAGAAGAGCCGAACAGTGGCTTCGGTGTTCTGCCAGGCTTAGAGAGAGAAAGATAAGAGACTCAAAGCTAAAGCGAAAACAGTTTCTGAGCGCTTGGGACATACCTTAATAAGGAGATAAAAGTCCCAAGTACAGGATATGTAGTCAGATGAAGCATCGTTTCTGTATCTCTATCTTTAACAGTTTCACTTTCTTGGCCTGCATCAGAATGAATCCCAGGAAAGCCCACAACCCCTTATGACTCTAAGTCATCAATGAACCCATCAGCTCCTGGCTGCTGTGACTGCTGCTGAGCTGCAACAGCTGGTACCTCACCAAACTACAACTCCCATGATTCCATAGCATAGAGCCATAGTGTTCAAGTGGTGTCAAACTGCATTAAATCTACATTGGAGATGCACCCTCAGTCAGCAATAGAAGTATCTTGTCTAGGTCAAGAGAAGTAATAGTACCATTCTGTGCTGCTTTATTCCTTGCATATATTTGTACAATTTCCTCAATTAGACAAAAATCACACGGCTTTTCATTCCGCTTGTGGATCAGCCGGGCCCATGACCCATTTTTAACTCTGTCCACTTAATGCTTCTCCCATTTCTATTCATAATTGAGAGATGCCTGGCTTTGGAAATTTCATTGCATCTCTCTCTCTTAATGAATTCCAGATGAAAAAGATTTATGGGAGAAAACACAGCTTGTTTGCGTGGCCCATGTTTATCCATTCTGGTCCAGCACCGTGAAATCAATTTGGCCTTCAATTAAATCCCGACTTCAGAATCCCTTAAAACTTTTTATTATTTTTATTATTAAAGGGGAATGCCGACCTGTTTCCTGCAGCAAAGAAAAACTGTAGCACAGGTTGAGCATCTCTTGTCTGGATGCTTTGGACCACAAATGGTCTATATTTTGGATTTTTAAAATATTTTGGAATTCCAGGGAGCGGCGTGAGCTTCCGCTGTCAACCCTAGCTTCTGCCAACCTAGCAGTTCAAAGACATTCAAATGTGAGTAGATCAATAGGTAACGGTGCTCCATGCGGTCATGCTGGCCACATGACCTTGGAGGTGTCTATGGACAACGCTGGCTCTTCGGCTTAGAAATGGAGATGAGCACCACACCCCAGAGTCAGACATGACTGGACTTAATGTCAGGGGACTACCTTTACCTTACTACATGAAGAAGATGGAACCTAAGTCTGTACACTAAATTCATTTATGTTTCATATATGCCTTACAAACATAGGTAAAGGTAAAGGTTTTGCCCTGAAAGTAAATCCAGTCATGTCCAACTCTGTGTGTTGGTGCTCATCTCCATTTCTAAGCCGAAGACTCAGCGTTGTCCATAGACACCTCCAAGGCCATGTGGCCAGCATGATTGCACAGAGCGCCGTTACATTCCTGCCGGAGTGGTACCTATTGATCTACTCACATTTGCATTTTTTTCGAAATGCTAGTTTGATAGAAGCTGGGGCTAATAGTAGGAGCTCACCCCATACCCCGGATTCGAACGTGCGACCTTTCGATCAGCAAGTTCAGCAGCTCAACTTACTGTACCACCGGCGGCTCCTACACACATAACATGGAGGTAATTTTATACACTATTTTAATAATTTTGTGCATGAAACAAAGCTGGCATATTTCAATCCAGGTGGGAAGATGGGAACTGTAGTCCCACAGGTTGTCTCGATAGACAAAGGTCAACAGTGTGATGCAGTAGCCAAAAAGGCCAATATGACTACATCAGTAGCAAAAAAAACCAAAAACCAAAAAAAAAAAAAAAACCCCACACCTGTGTTGACAATTTTGAATTTTGGAGTAAATGAGAATTCAGAGTCATGGACAACTTGTACAAAACTGACAAACTGTGAATATTTTGTTTACTATCTTTCTCTCATTCCAAGTTTCTATGTGTATGTATGTGTCTAAAAAGGTAAAGGTAAATATTTCCTCTTGACATTAAGTCTAGTCGACCCTGGAGGGTGGTGCTCATCTCCATTTCTAAACCGGCGTTGTCCATAGATGTCTCCAACGTCATGTGGCCAGCATGACCACATGGAGCACCCTTGCTTTCCCACCGGAGCTGTGGGAAAGCAATGGTGCTCCATGTGGTCATGCTGGCATGGAGCGCCGTTACCTTCCTGCCGGAGCGGTACCTATTGATCTATTCACATTTGCATGTTTTCGAACTGCTAGGTTGGCAGAAGCTAGGGCTGACAGCGGAAGCTCACGCCGCTCCCTGGAATTCCAAAATATTTGCATGTCTACTCACATTTGCATGTTTTCAAACTGCTAGGTGGGTAGAAGCTGGGGGTGAAGCGGGAGTTCACCCTGCTCTCTGAATTCAAACCACCAACCTTTTGGTCAGCAAGTTCATCAGCACAGCAGTTTAACCTGCTGCACCACCATGGGCTCCGAACTACAGCTTACAACATCTGATATTTGGAAGCAGTCTCCCATCCAAATGTTAGCCAGAGCTTACTCTGCTTAGCCTCCAAGATCAAATAGGATCTGGTACCCCAATGAAGTGTATGAAAATGGTATATCGGTTTGGTGGACTGAGGCCCGAGAGATATTTGGGGGTTAAGATATTCTCTTTCTATTCTCGTTTCCCTTTTGAAAGGAAAGAGTTGGACAAGCCCCTTCCTCCCCTTACATTATTTCCCTGCAGAACTCTTTTGTTCTTCCTTCTAACCCGTTCCCTTTTATCTCTTCAAAAGAAGGGAGGAACAAAATTATCAAAGTCACGGCAAGGTCTGCCATGGAAGAAGTCTGTCTTATCCCTCTAAAACGCCCCGGGCAAATAAGTGCAGACAGGGAAAATCCCAAAACCAATGAATGGCTCTTCTTTCCAAAAGTGAATGGCCTGCCTTCAGCTGAAGTGTTGGGAAAGTCTTGGTTTCTGAAGCCCCTTCTACATTGCCATACAATCCAAATAATCAAAGTAGAACAGATCAAAAGACTGACCAATCTTTGGGGAGTGAGTTGTGATCTCTCAGAAATGACCGGCTGGTGTTGACAATATTGCCCCTGAGCACATACAGAGTGCCATCTTTTCTGCAGACTGGCGTTGACAATATTGCCCCTGAGCACATACTGAGTACCATCATTTTTGCAGGCGGGAGTTGACAATATTATCTCTGAGCAAATACAAAGTGCCATCTTTTTTGCAGGCTGGTGATGACAATATTGCCTCTGAGCACATACAGAGTGCCATCTTTTCTTCAGGCTGGCGTTGACAGTATTGCCTTTGAGCACATACAGAGTGCCATCTTTTCTGCAGGCTGGTGTTGAAAATATTGCCTCTGAGCACATACAGAGTGCCATCTTTTCTGCAGGCTGGCGTTGACAATATTGCCTCTGAGCACATACAGAGTACCATCTTTTCTTCAGGCTGGTTCACAATATTGCGTCCGAGTACATACAGAGTGCCACTTTTTCTGCAGGCTGGCGTTGACAATATTGCCCCGGAGCACATACAGAGAGCCATCTTTTCTGCAGGCTGGCGTTGACAATATTGCCTCTGAGCACATATAGAGTGCCATCTTTTCTGCAGGCTGGTATTGACAGTATTGCCTTTGAGCACATACAGAGTGCCATCTTTTCTGCAGGCTGGCGTTGACAATATTACCTCTGAGCACATACAGAGTGCCATCTTTTCTGCAATGATGTTCAAAGGGGATATTCCTGCTAGTCTATTATGACAAAAATATGTTATAATATGTTATGTCACACGCTATGAAATTATAATTCTTTCTGGAGAACTGGAAGGTCTGGCTATGTTCTGTAATCAAATGTAAACTGATGGTGTCATCTGCTAAATACAAAGTTTCTTCTTTTTAGCAGTCTTTCCACAGGTTTTTGGTTGTTTGTGGACTGGCTGTGTTCCACAGTCAGATATAATCTGCTAAATCCATGGGATCATACAGAGTTGTATTGTTTAGCTGATGCAGGTTCCCTATAGCCATGTGGTGGCTTGTGGAGAGATGGAGGATCTGGCTATGTTCTGTACTCAGATGCAAACTAATGGCATTATCTTCTGAATCAATGGGGTCTTTTTGGTGCAGCTTTTCCATAGTCATTTATGGATAGCCAAAGGGTTTGGTGATGTTCAGACAGATGCAAAGTGATGACACCATCTGCTGAAGCCATAAGATCTTCCAGAATTTTACTGTTTAGTTGACACAGCTTTCTCACAGTCATTCAATGGTTTATGGAGAGGCAAAGAGCCTGGCTATGCTCCATACTCAGGTGCAAAATACTTCTGAATCCATGGGGTCTTTCAGAGTTTTACTGTTTCTGATGCAGCTTTCCCAGTCATTAAATGGTTTATGGAGAACCAAAGAATCTGGCTATGTTCCATAGTCAAATGCAACTTGCAGACATCATAGACAGAATACACAGTGAAGACATCTTCCCTTGTGCTATGCTACTCTGCTGCGGAGTATGCATGCCCAATGTGGAACACATCTCACCACACTACAACAATAGATGTAGCTCTTAATGAGACATGCCACACTATCACGGGGTGTCTGCGCCCTACACCGCTGGAGAAATTACACTGCTTAGCCAGTATTGCACCACCTGACATCTGCCGGGAAGTAGCAGCCAATAGTGAAAGGACCAAGGCAGAGACATCTCCAGCTCATCCCCTGTTTGGGTATCAGCCAGCATGTCAACGACTTAAATCTAGAAATAGTTTCCTAAGATCTACAGTGACACTCGCTGGAACACCTCAGCAAGTGAGAGTCCAAAAGTGGCAGGCTCAAACCCAGAACCTCAACCAATGGCTGATACCAAATGAGAGACTCCCCCCTGGGCACACAGAAGACTGGGTGACTTGGAAGGCGCTGAACAGACTGCGCTCTGGCACCACGAGATGCAGAGCCAACCTCAAGAAATGGGGCCACAAAGTGGAATCCACAACATGCGAGTGTGGAGAAGAGCAAACCACTGACCACCTGCTGCAATGCACCCTGAGCCCTGCCACATGCACAATGGAGGACGTTCTTGCGGCAACACCAGAAGCACTCCAAGTGGCCAGATACTGCTCAAAGAACATTTAACCAACTACCAAACTTGCATTTTTTTTGTTTTGTCTGTTTGTTTTGTTCTGTTAGAAATGTAATACAATTGACTGGTTGCCCTGACATGACAAATAAAAATAAGTAGGCAGAATCCATGGAATCTTCCAGAACTTTCAATAGATGATATACTCATTTTGTATCAGGCTACAGAGCCAAGTCAGATACTACTGTTTTAAAAAACCAGGACCTCCAAACCCACAACCCAAGAGGGGTCCATTGGATAGGTACCTAGTGTCCCTCTGGCTGACATCCAGGAATGACCCTTTCCCTGTATATAAAGTGGCATACACACACCCAGGGCGGGAAATGGGGTGAATCCCATAATTCCTCCAGGCTGATGACACAATCACCTGATATCCATCACCTGATAGCCTACAACAATAAACCCTTCTGTTCAACACTGAATTAAGCCAAAAGGTTCCACAAGTCACCTATCTCCCTGGTAAACAATCAAGGTGTCTCAGTACATATTATTTCCTCATCTAGGACCTATTACGTAATACCAGCTGATATTTATTTGTTTGTCGTGTCAGGGCAACCCGTCAATTGTATTACATTTCTAACAGAACAAAACAAACAAACAAACAAACAGACAAACAGACAAAACACAAAATTTGTGAGTTTGGTAGTTGATTAAATGTCCTTTGACCTGTATCTGGCCACTTGGATTGCCCCTGGTGTTGCCGCAAGAACGTCCTCCTCCATTGTGCATGTGGCAGGGCTCAGGTTGCATTGCAGCAGGTGGTCAGTGGTTTGCTCTTCTCCACACTTACATGTCATGGATTCCACTTTGTAGCCCCATTTCTGAAGGTTGGCTCTGCATCTCGTGGTGCCAGAGCGCAGTCTGTTCAGTGCCTTCCAAGTTGCCCAGTCTTCTGTGTGCCCAGGAGGGAGTCTCTCATTTGGTATCAGCCATTGATTGAAGTTCTGGGTTTGAGCCTGCCACTTTTGGACTCTTGCTTGTTGAGGTGTTCCAGCGAGTGTCTCTGTAGATCTTAGAAAACTATGTCTTGATTTAAGTCATTGACGTGCTGGCTGATACCCAAATAGGGAATGAGCTGGAGATGTCTCTGCCTTGGTCCTTTCACTATTGGCTGCTATTTCCCAGTGGATGTCAGGTGGTGCAATACCAGCTAAGCAGTGTAATTTCTCCAGTGGTGTAGGGCACAGACACCCTGTGATAATGCGGCATGTCTCATTAAGAGCCATGTCTACTGTTTTAGTGTGGTGAGATGTGTTCCACACCGGGCATGCATACTCAGCAGCAGAGTAGCACAGCGCAAGGGCAGATTAAAACCATTAAGAACAATCAACTTCGGACCTTGCCCACATTCCTCCCTTAAGCCCATCACAGGAGGTGGGCACAGAAAATGGCTACAGGCTTCAAACTGAGCAATGACAATTTATCAAATTTCCGACAGACCAGAAGCAATCAGCAGCAACAGCAGGTAGTGCGCCTCCACCAGTTAATGTGTGCCTCATAATCTGCACCAATTTGTACCCAGTTGCACAAAGGTCCAGTATTTCAAATTGCAGTTAAGACTCTATAAATGTCTCTGTATGTATCCATTGACTTTATATTTGATTTTACTTTTATGCAAAGTGAATGAAACCTCTGTTTGTGCTTTCATCCTGTTCGTGTCTTATTTGGAACTTCGGAGTTTAGGCACGGCAGGAACCTGAACCCACAGTTTAGTGGAGCTGCAAAGGCAATACTACTGCCATATCCTGCACAGGCTCTCTACTGTCGGGGTAAATAAAAACAAACAAACAAAACACCTGCTGGGTAGGTACGTGGATTATAACTCTTCTCACATCCTCGCTGTGCTGCGCATGGGACTGATTGTCTCAAGCAGTTAAGTTGAATCAAGACATAGCAGTCTTGATCTGTAGTTAGCAGAGATTCAAAGCACAGTCTCTGACCTTGTTTGCCACTCACCTCTTTAATACGACATTTCAGCTCTTGCTTTCATCCAAACCCCTTTGGAGTCTTTCATCTCCACTCTTTGCATTATATACAGATACTTACATATCAGCTCTGTTATCATTATATGTGAAGATATACTCACAGCAACACAATGAGCAGTGACGACCATGGCAAGTCACGCAAATAGCAAGGGATCTGCATTCAAGACGTTCACATGGCAAAATGATCTGCATGGCAAGAGATTATGCACATGTCTGCCACTTACTTTTATACCCATAGGGACCACAGGAACTAATAAAATTGTCATCATGTCTGTCACATGATCATGACTCAGCTGTCCCTGGATCAATGTTTCTCAAGCTGGGGGTGGTGGTGGTGGTGTCACGAGGGGGTGTTAGGGGGGTCACCAAAAACCATCAGAAAACATAGTATTTTCTGTTGGTTATGGGAATTCTCTGTGGGAACTTTGGCCCAATTCTGTCATTGGTGGGCTTCAGAATGTTCTTTGATTGCAGGTGAACTATAAATCCCAGCAACTACAAATCCCAAATGTTAAGGTCTATTTTCCCCAAACTCCACCAGTGTTTACATTTGGGCATATTGAGGATCCGTGCCAGGTTTGGTCCAGATCCTTCATTGTTTGAATCCCCAGTGCTCTCTGTAGGTGAACTACAACTCCAAAAGTTTGATCTAGATCGATCATTGTTTTGAGTCCACCGTGCTCTCTGGAGGTAGGTGAACGACAACTCCAAAATTCAAGGTCAATGCCCACCAAACCCTCCCAGTATTCTCTGTTTGTCATGGGAGTTCTGTGTGCCAATTTTGGTTCAATGCCATCGTTGATAGTGTTCAGAATGCTCTGTGATTGTAGGTTAACTATTGTCACGTTGCCAGGGCTCTGCCTTTACAAAGGCAGAGGTGAACCAAACAAAAAACCAGTTTGTATAAAACAATTTAATTAGAACAGCACTTACTTTCTGGCTGTTTTAATAGTCCAAAATATAAAACAAAAGATAGCACTCAGCCACAGACTACAAAACAAAAATAGCAAACACTGTTGCAGGTTCAAGATAACTCTGCAGTCAAAATTTATTTATTTATTTATTTACTGTATTTGTATACAGCCTTTCTCAGCCAATTGGCGACTCAAGGTGGTTTCCAACAAATCAGTATACATAAAACATAATAGATAAAAAAACATTAAACAGTATAAGACATCACAAAAGCAATAAAAGCAACATCATCAGCATCTCATTATTCTCAAGCATCGTCCAATTCCATTGTCAGGTCATTCGATTTCCTATATCAGCTACTCTGTATTTGTAAACGCTTGCTCAAATAGCCACGTTTTAATTTGCCTCCGAAACGTTAAGAGGGAGGGAGCAGATCTGATCTCCCTAGGGAGGTCATTCCATAGCCAAGGGGCCACCACTGAGAAGGCCCTGTCTCTCTTGCCCGCCAAACATGCTTGTGATGAAGGCGGGCCCGAGAGCAGGGCCTCCCCAGATGATCTTAAAGTCCTCAGTAGTTCGTAAAGGTCCAGTCCAGTGGTCAAACGGTGAGAGTTCAATAAACAAAGTCCAGGGATCAAGAGTCTATACCATAGTCAAAAGCCAGTCCAAAGATTCAAGGTTCCAGGATTCAAAAGGTTCAGGAGACAGGTCAAGACACCGAAAATCCACAAACCTGGGGGAAAACCAGCAGCATCTACCACCAAAATAAAAATAATACTTTTCTCCCAAAGAACAGTCCCAAGGCTAGCTCCTTATATCCAGAAACACTCAGCTGCAACCCATCTCTTGCATACCTTCACCCTTAATTGCTCTCACCCATGAACTCTTACAGATTACTTACATTAACCCTTCCATCACCAACCACCATCAACTGCAGAACATAATACATGACACCTATAAATCCCAGCAACTACAACTCCCAAATGACAAAATCTATAACTCCCCCCCCCCCAACCCCAATACCACAAGTATTCAAATTTGGGAGTATTGGGATTTGTGCCAAATTTGGTCCAGTGAATGAAAATACATCCTGCATATCAGAGGTTTACATTATGATTCATAACAGTAGCAACATTACAGTTATGAATTTGCATCAGAAATAATTTTATGGTTGGGGGTAAACACAACATGAGGAACTGTATCAAGGGGTCGCAGCATTAGGAAGGTTGAGAATAACAGCTCTAGAGCCATTTGTCCACATGCTTAACTCTTTCAGTGGAATGTGCTGTGACCACATGTCTATTAGAACTGTATTTTTCACACACTAGGGTTACAGACAATGCTTTTCTAAGTATTATCTACCTGACAGCTACCAGTCACTGACTAGCTATAGGAAGGAGCTGCTACAGCTAAAAGGCAGGTCCCAGGGGTTAGGATAGCCATTGCAGAGGTAGAATAGTATATTAATCAGTAGTTTTTCATGGCTGAGTGTGGAGTTTGAATCTTGAAATAGAGAGTCATAGTCCAATATGCAAACTATTACACTATATTAGCTCTCGTTATGCTTTAAACTGCTGCACATGGGTTGAATCTTGAATTTCTTAAATTACAGTCATGCACTGCAAGCATCCATAAGCAGGTGTGATATCAAAACAGGCCCATAAAAGTCAAGATTTGCAATGTGCTTTAATGTTATGGAAAAAGAAAGCAGCCTACTTTGAAATAAAGCAATGTGTGCTGTCCGTCCTATAATAAAACATCCTAGTTTTTAGACTGTTGCATATTTGGCGTGCGGCTGAATCCCATGAAACCAAAGCTTTTCTATGATGGATTTTCGCTCTGAGTGATTGTCTTTGAAGTTAGCAAGAATGGCCATTGTTCCTCTCAAAGCCTGGATTGTTGCAATTAACCTCTTGAAAAGACAAAAGGATTCCATCTTGTCTGGAAGACACATTCGCTGACCCCAGAGTCTGGCACCTTTTTTTAATTAATTACTAGCACTTATTAACTGTCTTTGGATGAGAAGGTCTGGGAAGGACTGCATTTTATGAAAAATCGGAGGAAAGGGGGATTTTGCTAAAGTCAGGAATGAGCAAACTTGGCTCTCCAGGTGTTTTGGACTTCAACTCCCACAATTCCTAACAGCCGGTAGGCTGTTAGGAATTGTGGGAGTTGGAGTCCAAAACACCTGGAGGGCCCAAGTTGGCCCATTCCTCGCCTAAGCCTTTGAGGAAGGGAAAATTTCAGTCTCCTTCTCTCCTTTCAAAAATCCAAAATAGTTCCTGTCCCATAACAACAACAACAACAACAACACTTTATTTATATTCCACCCTGTCTCCCCAAGGGGACTCAGGGTGGATTACAGTTCACATACACGGCAAACATTCAATGTCATTTTTGGATAGACAATACAGAGACAGGCAGAACATAAAGGAAGTATGTTGTTTCGATGTTCAGCTTTTTGGCATCTTGGAGGGTTGTACTCAAATCTAGCCACAAGGGGGTGCTGTCACTCCATCCTCTTTGATGAAGAGCCATCAGGACTTCCTCCTTCCTTTTCATTACCGGGCATTTTCTGATCTTTTTTCTTTATGGTGTCGTAAAATGCCTCCCCCACTTGTTTTAACAGTACCTATTTCCCAAATTACAGCTTACGCTGTTTTCAAACTGCTTAGGTCAACAGTAAACTAGGCTGACAGTCGGGAGCTCATGCTGACCTGGGGATTTGAACTGGCAACCTTTTGGTTGGTAGATCTTAACATTGCTCGTGATTTACCAACTGTGCTTAAGCCTGGACAGATACAGATAGTCAGCCTGTGAATCTTTGCCCCATTCCACTTTCCTTCCTTTTCTTTTTTCGGTTTACTTTTTTGGACTATACATTATTTTGATGGTATATTGGATTGTTAGCATTACAAATCATCAAACCCAGCCTTGACCTGGAAAGATGAATAGCTGGGCAACTCTGGGAACAACTTGAGCCGGGCTATAGCACAGCAGGTTAACCACCAGCTGCAGTAAATCTTGCCAACTGAAAGGTTGACGGTTGGAAGCCCAGGTCAGTGTGAGCTTCTGGCCTTTAGCCCAGTTTCTACCTACCTAGCAGTTTTGAGTAGATAAATCGGTACTGCTTCAAAGCGGGGAGATATTTAAGGCACCCATAAGGAAATGCTAGAAAAAAAATTGCTGATTTGATCAAGGAGGAAGTTTATGAACAAATGGGTTGTTGTAGGTTTTTTTGGGCTGTATGGCCATGGTCTAGAGGCATTCTCTCCTGACGTTTCGCCTGCATCTATGGCAAGCATCCTCAGAGGTAGTGAGGTCTATTGGAACTAGGGAAAATGGTTTATATATCTGTGGAATGACCAGGGTGAGACAAAGGACTCTTGTCTGCTGGAGCTAGGTGTGAATGTTTCAACTGACCACCTTGATTAGCATACAATGGGCTGATTGTGCCTGGAGCAAACTTTTGTTGAGAGGTAATTAGATGTCCCTGCCTGCTTCCTCTCTGTTGTTGTGCTGTTGCAATTTTATGAACAAAGCTCTTCAGCAGGGATGATGGAGCAACAGCACCTCCCCGTGGCTGGAACCGAGCACAAGCCTCCAAGATGCTAAAGATGGGGAAAGCCTATATATACCTCTATCTATGCACAATTGTTTGTCTTGTCTTGTGTATAACGGCAATGAATGTTTGCCGTATATGTGTTCTGTGATCTGCTCTGAGTCTCCTTTGGGGTGAGAAGGGCAGAATATAAATACTGTAAATAAATAAATAAACAAACAAATAAACAACTAAATTGCTGCCTTGGAAAACAGAGCTAAGCTCTTTTCACTAGGAAAGAGCAGGATGGCTTCCTGTTGGTTTGCCTCAAGTGCACCAGATGTCTCTTGATTTGATGCCCAGATCTTCCTGGCTGAGAGATTTCCCCCTCACTGTCTCCATTTGGATAGTATTTGCCTTATTTCAGGACTCCTCTGCAAAAGTCCAGAAATGATAGCACTGCTCGAGTGAAAACTGTTCTACAGGTGCATCTACACTGCTGAATGAATGCATCTTGACATCACTTGAGCTGTCATGGTTCGATGCTATGGGATCCCGGAGCCATGGCAGTTCAGGTAATGTCAAACTGCATTTATTCTGCAGTGTAAATGCACCTGTAAAACTGTTTTCACTCGAGCAGTAATATCATTTCTGGACTTCACAATTTGCAGAGTGGTTTTACAAGGTCTTTCTTTTGCCTTCTCTGCCCAAGAGTGGTTGGGGCTTGCTGAACTACAACTCCCACACTTCCATAGCTTTGAGCAGTGCCAGTCTGCAATGATTCTAGATGCACCCCATCAATGTAATGTTACACTCCAACTCCCTCATGGGAGAACAAGGGTCTGGAGAACAAGCCCTATGAGGAGCGGCTTAAGGAGCTTGGCATGTTTAGCCTGAAGAAGAGAAGGCTGAGAGGAGATATGATAGCCATGTATAAATATGTGAGAGGAAGTCACAGGGAGGAGGGAGCAAGCTTGTTTTCTGCTTCCCTGGAGAAAAGGATGCGGAACAATGGCTTCAAACTACAAGAGAGGAGATTCCATCTGAACATGAGGAAGAACTTCCTGACTGTGAGAGCCGTTCAGCAGTGGAACTCTCTGCCCCGGAGTGTGGTGGAGGCTCCTTCTTTGGAAGCTTTTAAACAGAGGCTGGATGGCCATCTGTCAGGGGGGATTTGAATGCAATATTCCTGCTTCTTGGCAGAATGGGGTTGGACTGGATGGCCCATGAGGTCTCTTCCAACTCTTTAATTCTATGATTCTATGATGCATGCAAATTTTCAGCCAGAATGAAATTTGGTTCATAATGAAGTTTGCTTGGAAGGAGAGATGTAATTTGAGGGAAGAGCATCCTTCTGTCTTCAAAGAAATAAACCCGATCTTCCTAAGAAGGTTCTTATATTAAGAAAAAGTGCCTGCCAGGGAAATATGTGTGTCTAGAAAAGTGACAAATGGACTGGCAACCTTTCCAATTAGGGATGGATGGATGAATCTTTTGCTCACTGCTGGCATTACGGCCCAATGGAAGACTCAGACTACTAGCTTGACTGTAAGCAACAGACAAGATTTGGTTTACAGAGATGGTGTCATCAATCTTTCCTTCTGCACAGCCCTTTTCATTATCATACCCTCTACCTTTAATGATTGTGTAGAAGGAGGAATGTCAATATCAAGTCCTGTACTGAGAGATATGTGGAATATACATTAAAAGCATTAAACAAATGTGTGGCTTCTTATCTGATTGCGTGATACTGTCAGCAATGTTGGCTGAAACCACACCACCATATTAGCTCCCTGGGTTTTGTTTCCTGTCCCTTTTCTTTGGAGGCCTAAACAGAAGGAAGGAAAGACACAAAAGGAAGGGAGGATTAAAGGTTTGAAGAGAAGGATGGAAGAGAAGGAGGAAGGGAAGAAGGAAGGAAGGAAGGAAGGAAGGAAGGAAGGAAGGAAGGAAGGAAGGAAGGAAGGAAGGGAGGGAAAGTGGAAGGACAGAGAGAAGGAAGGAAGGATGAAAGGGTGGAAGGGAAAGATGGGAGGAGAAAGAGGAGGGAAGGAAGCGAGGGAGGGAGGTAACGAGGAAGGAAAGAGAGAAGAAAGGAAAGACACAAAAGGAAGGGAGGGAGGATTAAAGGATTGAAGAGAAGGATGGAAGGGAAGGAGGAAGGGAGGGAGGGAGGGAGGGAGGAAGTAATGGAAGGAAGGAAGGAAGGAAGGAAGGAAGGAAGGAAGGAAGGGAAAGTGGAAGGACAGAGAGAAGGAAGGAAGGATGAAAGGGTGGAAGGGAAGGATGGGAGGAGAAAGAGGAGGGAAGGAAGCGAGGGAGGGAGGTAAGGAGGAAGGAAAGAGAGAAGGAAGGAAAGACACAAAAGGAAGGGAGGGAGGATTAAGGGGTTGAAGTGAAGGATGGAAGGGAAGGAGGAAGGGAGGGAGGGAGAAAGTGAAGGAAGGAAGGAAGGAAGGAAGGGAAAGTAGAAGGACAGAGAGAAGGAAGGATGAAAGGGTGGAAGGGAAGGATGGGAGGAAAAAGAGGAGGGAAGGAAGCGAGGGAGGGAGGGAGGTAAGGAGGAAGGAAAGAGAGAAGGAAGGAAAGACACAAAAGGAATGGAGGGAGGATTAAGGGATTGAAGAGAAGGATGGAAGGGAAGGAGGAAGGGAGGGAGAAAGTAAAGGAAGGAAGGAAGGAAGGAAGGAAGGGAAAGTGGAAGGACAGAGAGAAGGAAGGAAGGATGAAAGGGTGGAAGGGAAGGATGGAAGGAGAAAGAGGAGGGAAGGAAGCGAGGGAGGAAGGTAAGGAGGAAGGAAAGAGAGAAGGAAAGGCACAAAAGAAAGGGAGGAAGGATTAAAGGGTTGAAGAGAAGGATGGAAGGGAAGGAGGAAGGGAGGGAGGGAGGAAGTAATAGAAGGAAGGAAGGAAGGAAGGGGAAGTGGAAGGACAGAGAGAAGGAAGGATGAAAGGGTGGAAGGGAAGGATGGAAGGAGAAAGAGGAGGGAAGGAAGTGAGGGAGGGAGGTAAGGAGGAAGGAAAGAGAGAAGGAAAGACACAAAAGAAAGGGAGGATTAAAGGGTTGAAGAGGATGGAAGGGAAGGAGGAAGGGAGGGAGGAAGTAATAGAAGGAAGGAAGGAAGGAAGGAAGGAAGGAAGGAAGGAATGAGGGGTGGAAGGGAAGGATGGAAAGAAGGGAAGGAGGAAGGAAAAGGAAGGGAGGGAGGGAGGAAGAGAAGGAAGGAAGGGAAGGAGGAAGGAAAAAGAGAAAAGAATAGAAAGAGGGAGAGATTGAAGGACAGAGGAAAGAGGGAAGGAAGGACAAAAGGGTGGAAGGGAAAAATGGAAGGACAAAGAGGGAGGTAAGGATGGGAAGGAGGGGGGTAAGGAGGAAGGAAAGAGAGAAGGAAGGAAAGATAGGACTGAGAGAGAGGTGCTCAACTCATGGTGGGAACTTTTGCTTGCCGGATAGCGATTGGGAGCATTTAGAAAGCGGAACATTGTGAATTTCAAACACCAAGCCTCCAGCCTCTTATCTCTGAACTCCATTTTTGAAAATCAAAAAGCTTAAAGATGGGGATGCTGTGATCTTCCAGACAGCTGGCAACTGTCAGAGAAACATTGCCCAGTGTAAGGGGGGGGGGGGGGGGGAGAGAGAAAGGTAACGAAAGCGATGCTCTTTGAAGAGCTGAATTTAGAATAGCCAAAGCATCATCTGTCTATTCAATTGCCCACAAGGTGAAATCTGCTCAGTTGGCATTTGGGTTGGGAAAGCATTTCACTCCGCTTCGCTTCCCTGCCCTATTAAGAGCTTTCCAAAATTTGCAAATTGCTTCATAATTAAGATGGAAACAACGACTACTAATACTACCCATATTACAAATCATATCCTACTTGCTTCTTCTTGCAGACTGAAGTAGAGAACAGTAATATATACAAGAGGCCTGGGCGAGCTTGGGCCCTCCAGGTGTTTTGGACTTCAACTCCCACAATTCCTAACAGCCTACAGTCTTCCATAAATCATCTTCATTTGGAGTTCATTAAGATACAGAGATGTAATTAATTTCTGAAGCCGGGCGTCTGTTGCACTCCAGGACAGGAAAAGCCCTTTGACTTTAAACACCAGATATTGAATAGGAAAACAATCCTTTTATTGGATATAACTAAAAAGCAGCAAAGTAAAAAGCACTTTAAAGAAACAGGTAGATCCAATTAAGTAAGAAGATAAGCAGGAACAAAATAGTCCAGGGTAAAGTTCAGCAAAGTCCACATTTCTCTAATATAATGCAGAAAACAAGGAAACATTAATCCAAGGCATGAGTATGTAGTTATAAAATGCAAGAATCAAAACCACGAAATAAGAAATACTTTAGCATGAATCTTCTAAGCTAGGCTTTCAAGAAACAAGGACGAGAACTTAACTTGATTCCAAACAATGCTTCATCTGGCTACATTTCCGGTACTTGGGACTTTGATCCCCTCGTTAAGCTATCCCAAGCACTCAGGAATTGGTTTCCCTTTAATTGAGATTCCCTTATCTTTTTCTGTCATAGCCTGGCAGAATGCCGAAGCCACTGTTCGGCTTGTCTGTTTTGACTAATCTCCTGCAGTCTATCTATTTGCTTATTAACTTCTGCAGGTGCCGAGGTGTTTTCATGCCCCAAATCCTGGGAACTCTCTGGTAGCAATTCAGGGAGTACACCATCATCCCCACACTCTTCAGGGACATTCTCATGGGAAACTACACTTTGAACAGGGATCTCCTGTACATTCTCGGCATCAATATCATTGACCAAACCACTGTCATCTTGAAAGTCATTGACATCACTACCCACATCCTAAGCACCCTGATCCTGAAACACAATCACAGGCTGAGCTCCAGCAGCATCTCTCAATTACAAGCAGAAAGTAAAAGGGAGAAGAATTAAGCAGACACAGTTAAAAATGGGTTATGGGCCCAGCTGATCCACAAGCGGAATGAAAACCTATGTGATTGTTTTGCCCTATTGAGGAAAGCCTTGGGAAATTGTACAAATGGAGCTTTAGTGGCTGATGGGGAAAAGGAAAGGGCCTGAGGCTGTGAGGAATTGTGAGAGTTGGAGTCCAAAAACCTGGAGCGTCAAAGTTTGCACAGGCCTGATGTAGATGCAACAAGCACTACATCTTGTTGGATTGTTTCCCCTTTGCTTTTGAAATGGCTGTTCCTTCAAAACAATTCTTTTCTGCTGTTCTGCTCTCTGCGTGAGGCTTGGCGTGCAAAAGTCCCAATGGACAAGTCTGTGAAAATGATAAACGCAGAATGCCAATTTGCTCTAATAACTACTGTGGTTTTTACTTTTTAGACCTCTCTCTCTGTATGGCAAGCTATCTGAGACAAATAAAAAGCGGCTGTTGGGGAAGGATGACTTCGGGGAAACAATAGGAGCCAACAATTTAGACAATTGTGTTCCATTTGAGACCTTCTAGAGCAGTGTTTCTCAACATGGGGATCAGGACGCCTGGGAGGGGTCGCAAGGGGGTGTCAGAGGGGTCACCAAGGACCATCAGAAAACACAGTATTTTCTGTTGGTCATGGGAGTTCTGTGTGGGAAGTTTGGCCCAATTCTATCGTTGGTGGGGTTCAGAATGCTCTTTGATTGCAGTTGAACTATAAATCCCAGCAACTACAACTCTCTAATGTCAAGGTCTATTTTTCCCAAATTCCATCAGTGTTCACATTTGGGCATATTGAGTATTCATGTCAAGTTTGGTCCAGATCCATCACTGATTGAGTCCATAGTGCTCACTGGATTTAGGTGAACGACAACTCCAAAACTCAAGGTCAATGCCCACCAGACCATTCCAGTATTTTCTAATGGTCACGGGAGAACTGTGTGCCAAGTTTGGTTCAATTCAATCATTGGTGGAGTTCAGAATGCTCTTTGATTGTAGATGAACTACACATCCCAGCAAATCCCAAATGACAAAATCAATCTCCCCCCAACTCCATCAGTACTTATATTTGGGCGTATCGGGTATTTGTGCCAAATTGGGTCCAATGAATGAAAAGACATCCTGCATATCAGATCTTTACATTACGATTCATAACAGTAGCAAAAGTACAGTTATGAAAATGCAGTGAATATAATGTTATGGTTGGGGGTCACCACAACATGTATTAAGGGGTTGCGGCATTAGGAAGGTTGAGAAACACATTCTGGAGAACCAGCGCGTTGCAGTAGTTTATGCTTTGGACTTTGACTCTGGGGACCTGGGTTCTGATTCCTGGTTGGATATGGAAATCCATTGGGTGACTTTGGGCAAGTCACACTGTCTCAGCTTGAGAGAAACACTGAACATATCTTGCAAATGAAGCCCTGAAATAGGCTCACTTTAGGGGTGCCACATGTTGGAAACACCTTGAAGTCGCACAACAAAACAATCCTCGAGGGGTTCAGAAAGTCCAGAAAGCAAGGCAATGCTTAGGATCAAGACAATTTCATCATCCCTGTCAATGAAGCCATCTTTCCAGAAAGCCTCGGGAGGCCAAAAGCAACTCATCCAAAAAAGATCTCTTAATTCTCATTATTTGAAGCCCCAAGAAAGAAAGAAAAAAAAAGGTCTCGGCGTGAATCTGGGATGCAGCCGTTGGGAGCCAACGGAGTGCCATTTCTAATTACTGAGAGATTGGGTTTCCATGGAAGTCGTGATCTTGCATTATTCAGACCTGATTACAGAAAATATTTGGTCAGAAGCAGCACAGAATATACAACAGACTATATTTTCTAATATGAACCAGCTGGAGATTTAAGATTCACAGGAGGGGGCTTTCTCTCAGTCCAGTCATCATCACAGACAAGCTTGGCCAATACGCAATGACTGCTCCTGTTCTCTGATTCCAGGTCTGACCAAAGCAGACTTTAGTAGCAACACAAACAACAGCAACATGTGTTCTCTCTAGGAAACTTTTAAGTCCTGCAGCACGATCATATGGTTAACATCCAACAGAAGTTGACTATACAGCAGGAATGGGCAAACCCAGGTCCGGGGGCCTTCTCAGGCTTTCCTCCTCTCTTATTCTTCCTTCCTCCTCCCTTTCCTTCCTCCCTTCCACCCTTTCTCCTTTCTCCCCTCTTTCCTCCCTCCTTCCCCTCTCCCTTTCTCCTTCCTTCATTTCCATTTGTCTTTAATTCCTTCTCTCTTTTCTCCCTCCTTCCCTCCCCTCCTTCCATTCCCTTCCAACTTTCCATCCTTCTCTTCCTCCCTTTCTTCCATCTCTCTTTCCTTCCTCCCTCCTTCCCTTCCCTCCTTCCATTCCCTTCCAACTTTCCATCCTTCTCTTCCTCCCTTTCTTCCATCTCTCTTTCCTCCCTCCCTCCATTCCCTTCCATCCCTCCTTTTTCTCCTCCCACCCTCCTCCCTCCCTCCCTCCTTTTCTTCTTTCCCTTTTATCTTTCTTTTCTTCTTTCTTCCCTCCCTCCCTCCATTCCTTCCCACCCTTCCATCCATTCTTCTCTTTCTCGTTCCTTCCTCCTTCCTTCCCTTTTGCCTTTCCTTCCTTCTCTCTTGTTTTCTCCCTCCCTCCATTCCTTCCCACCCTTCCAACCATTCTTCTCTTCCTCCCTTTCTTCTGTTTCTCCTTCCTTCCTTCCCTCCCTTTTTGTCTTTCCTTCCTTCTCTCTTTTCTCCCTCCCTCCATTCCCTTCCAATCTTCCTTCCTTCCATCATTCTCTTTCTCCCTTCTCTTTTTCCTTCCTGCTTTTCTCCTGGGGGATGTTTAGCTAGGAGAAGAGAAAGTAGAGAAGGAACATGAGAAGCATGTTTCAAGATTTCAGAGGGTGTCCCATTGAGGAGACCCTGTAGAGAAATCCATTTGGTTACTTTGGGACCGGTTCTCTAAGCTGTCCTGACCCAAAGGATGAGTGAGTGGCTACTTGGGATTGTCCAGAGTGTCCAGTGGCCATTGCACAGAAGTCTTCACTTTTGCCTTATGCTTCCAATATTTTATGCCACACTGGCATCAAGGAGGAGGTTTGCTTCATTCCGCTGCTGCCGTTGCCAAGAAAGGCCCTTGTTTGCATCGAACAGCCAGAAGGCATCATTACGTTGCAAAATGGCTAAACCCAGAAAGGCACGGTCCATTTCACGCTGCTTGCCGTGCCAATTCGGATGGGCGAGGAATCTCCCTGTTCAAACAGCTGTGGTTTCTGCACTCTCGTGTTTTATTTATATGGCATCCCTCTTGTTAGCAACCCTGGCCTACATTCCTTTGAAAGCTGACATCTGGCTGCCGAGAGACAGGTGGAGAGGCGCAGATAAGGCTCTGACTTTGTCGCTTGATAGTGTAGGTTGAAGGGAAGATGACAGGCTTGGAAGGAACAGAGGCTATCATTCAAACCATTGCACTGGAACAAAAGGATACAGTAGTATAGAGTTCAGCTCAATTCCTGTGCAGAAGCTCCAACCAGCCAGCCATACATTCTTCCAATATTGACTATGACCACTGTATATGTGGGGGATACATTGCGTAGATATGTGAAATGGCAGGTACTAGTGAACACTGGTGAAACAATAGACTTCTACTGCTGAGGATGCTTGCCATAGATGCAGGCAAAACGTCAGGAGAGAATGCCTCTAGAACATGGCCATATAGCCCGAAAAACCTACAGCAACCCATAGACTTCTGCCCCAAGAAGGCCATAAGAGTTGTGGTGGAGGACCTACTAAATGCCTATAGGGGACACACTTTGTCACTTGTGGATAAATGAAACAGATCATAGAATTTTAGAATCATAGAATCAGAGTTGGAAGAGACCTCATGGGCCATCCAGTCCAACCCCCTGCCAAGAAGCAGGAATATTGCATTCAAATCACCCCTGACAGATGGCCATCCAGCCTCTGCTTAAAAGCTTCCAAAGAAGGAGCCTCCACCACACTCCGGGGCAGAGAGTTCCACTGCTGAATGGCTCTCACAGTCAGGAAGTTCTTTCTCATGTTCAGATGGAATCTCCTTTTTTGTAATTTGAAGCCATATGGAAGTCCATACTGTATTTATTTAACTTCCCCACCATTTATTTCCCTTTACCCAAATGTTACTTCTTTGTTGGCTATGTTTATTCCTGCAGCATTCATCTGGTGCTTACTCAATGTTTGGAAGTCCAGTGGACACTCCATCCTTGGAGGTTTTTAAGCAGAGGCTGCATGGCCATTTGTTTGGGGATCCTTTGTGCTTTTCCTGCATTGAAGATTGGACTGAATGACTCTTGTTGATCCCTTCCACCTCTAGGATTCTATGATTCTTCTAAAACAGTGGTTTTCAAGCTGTGGGTCCCCAGAAGTTTTGGCCTTCAACCCCCAGAAATCCCAACAGCTAGTAAACTAGCTGGGATTTCTGGGAGCTTTAGGCTAAAACACTTGAGGACCCACAGCTTGAGAACCATTAGTTGGCTAGTTGGCCATCTGTTGTGGGTGCTTTGGATTTGTGTTTGCATTACATAAATGGGGCTGGACTGAATGGGGTCTTTTCCAACTCTGTGATGCTATTATATTGTTGCAGCATGATAGGAGAGATCAAGAGAGATCCTTTTTGGAGATAGAAAACTACGACTTTATTTCCAGCTGGGACCCTGGAGTGGAGCTGTGTCCAAAAGCAACCAGAGTGCCCGATAAAGGCGTTGACTGCCTTTTATACACTTCAAATGCAGGCAAAAAAAGAAACATGCTTCTACATACATTATCTGCATCACTTTAGCATCACAGAAATATCAAATTCCATCTTCCAACATACAAAAGGCATGTCTCTGTATTTCTTTCTTAAAGAACAGCATACAGCTTACATTAATCAATCAAGGGGCCTACTTGGACTTGTCAGGAGGGAGGGGGATTGGCTCCTTACTTTTTACTTATCTCTGTTGCTACTAGGACGGGCTTATTTCCCCCCTTCCTGGAATGTTCATCCCCCTTCTGCCTGTGCCTTGGACACAGATATCCTTCAGCATTCATTCTAATACAGAGAGAGAACCTGATTTTTCTATACATTTCAGTTTTTGTACATACAATTTATACATAAATAAATATCTATTTTTCCAATATCTCCCCATCAATATAACTCCCAGGATTTCATATTGAGCCATGGCAGTTAAAGTGCAGCTCAAACTGGATTCGTGTTCCAGTTCAGATGCACCCATAGTCTTCTTCATGATCTCTTGACTACAGTCCTGAGTTTAATTAATGCAGTGGTCCTCAACCTGTGGGTCCCCAGGTGTTTTGACCTACAACTCCCAGAAATCCTAGTTTACCAGCTGTTAGGATTTCTGGGAGTGGAAGGGCAAAACAACTGGGGACCCACAGGTTGAGGACCACTGCATTAATGACTAAGCTAAGATATAGAGCTATAGCTGACCCTCCATTTGCATTGGGGTTATGGCTATAGGATCCCCATGACAGTGGAACAAATGGTGTTCTGTCGCCACTGGGCCTGTACACAATGTTTTTATTCTACAGGACGCACACTTTAAACCCAGTGGGAAGCTGGGGTGCCCGAAGAGAGATTGTTAGAGACTTCCAGAAGTAATGGGCTTTAGAGTCTTTAAAAGTACAACAAACAAAGTCTTTATTAAGGAACAAATCTTCAAGCAAAACTTCAAGGCTTTACTATTCAAGTCTTTAAGAGACTGGCACTAACTTGGTTTGACTGTACTATCTCAGCATAAGGAAGAACTCTTTATAACCCCTCCCAGACCGCTTTCTATCTATGCCTAGTCGGCGTGGGTGCTGCTACCGAAATCCACGTGCGTCTGGGTATCGAGCAGACCTTACCGGCTGAGGCTTGAAGATATAGCAGCTAGAGTTCCGTTGTTCTGTAATGCTGTCCTGTGGAAACTTCAGGGCTTTCCCCTATGGTGCTGTGAGGCTGAGAGGCTGTGAGCTCTCAGCCAGAGCCTTTGGGATCTTTTCCTTCTGTTTCCCTGGAACTGGAGTCAGTTTGGACCCCGGATGGTCTGTTTCTATTTCCCCGGATGGCTTTGAGGAATGATGCCTTTCCTATGGGACTAGCTGATCTGCGTCCTATAGACTGGCTTCCTTGTGTGACAGACTGAAAAATGGCCCCTTCCCTCCAAAAAAACCCAGAGAAGGCGGGACCAGGGATCCTAACTATTATTGACAGGTGGCTTGCCCTATGAATGCAGCCAAAGGAAGCCACCTATCTGCAAAATCCCTGCAACTTAGGACTATGAACAAACAGTGCAAAATACAAAATTGGAGCCCCTGGAACACCCGTTCCAGAACAAACGGAAATAAAGATTACTATTATTAAAAATACCTCTCTTGGAAGGAAGAGTCGGAAGTGATTGAACGAATAAACAACAACCTCTCTTGAAATGTCCAGGTTCTCTGGCATACTAGACAAGTTGGCTCCATAGAATGGCACTGGATGACCTAAAAATGCCCAGAGAAATGTTCCAAGATCACCAGTGCAACTCTATGTGGACAAATTGTGCCATTAAACCCCTGTGATAAGTTCGTCGTAGGGTCACCGTAAACCCAAAATGACTTGAAGGCACACAACAACAATAACAATAACAACAACAATGCCTCAGAAGGAAATGTCTGTAGAAGAAGCTGGGAAGAGGCGAGAACCTGGGATAAAAGAAAAGGATCCCGAACGAATGAGGTTTTGATGAAGCACAAGCTCTCTCAAAGGTATATTTTTAATTAGCCTGCCAAAGAGCAAAGCTGCTTCTTTTCATCTTTAATTTCCAAATTAAATGAATAAAACAAACTGCTGTTTCTCCCCTGCTTCAAAGGTATTGATTGGGAAACCTGACCGAGGAGGTCAAAAAAGCAACTGATGAAGATGGAGCGGACTTCTCTTCTTCTGCTTCAGTCCAGGACACGAGCCAAAGGGAGCAAATTACAAAAGGTGTAGGAGGCTTGTTCTTTGGAGGCTTTTAAGCAGAGGCTAGATGGCCGTCTGTTGGGGGTGCTTTGAATGCAATTTTCCTGCATCTTGGCAGAATGGGTTGGACTGGATGGCCCATGACGTCTCTTCCAACTCCATGATTCTATGAAAAGGAGAGGATCTATCCTTAAAGTAAAGGTTAAAGTTTCCTCTTGGCATTAAGTCTAAGACGAGTCCAACTCTGGTGGGTGGTGCTCATCTCCATTTCTAAGCCGAAGAGCCGGCGTTGTCCGTAGACACCTCAAAGGTCATGTGGCCGGCATGACTGCATGGGACACTGTTACCGTCCTGCCAAAGTGGTACCTATTGATCTATTTACATTTGCATGTTTTCGAACTGCAAGGTTGCAGGAGCTGTGGCTAACAATGGGAGCTCACCCTGCTCCCTGGATTCAAACCAATGACCTTTTGGTCAGCAAGTTCAACAGCTCAGCAGTTTAACCTGCTGCACCGATCAATTCTTATGAAGCGCATACTTACTGCAAGAACTGTTTGGCGATGGAATAGACTACATCCAAGTTGGTGACCTCTCCTTTTTTGATAGTCCTCAACCCGAGGTTGGCTGGCCATCTCTTAGGGTTGCTTTAGTTGTATTCCCTGGGGACTCTATGACAGCAGAAAGAACATAAATAAAAATACACTGTTTTTTGAAACCTAGATATGGAAAGGCAATTGTATTCCCTCTTGAACTCAGGAGTTATCCAATCTCTGAACCAGTTCAATCTATATAAATAAAAATGTAATGTTCATTTGTGGGATTAACAGAACTCAAAAACCACTGGACGAATTGACACCAAATTTGGACACAAGACACCTAACAACCCAATGTATGTCCTTCACTAAAAACAAAATTGATTTTGTCATTTGGGAGTTGTAGTTGCTGGGATTTATAGTACACCCACAATCAAAGAGCATTCTGAACTCCACTGATTATGGAATTGAACCAGTCTTGGGACACAAAACTCCCATGATCAACGGAAAACACTAGAAGGGTTTGGTGGGCATTGACATTGAGTTTGGGAGTTGTAGTTCGCCTACATCCAGAGATCACTGTAGACTCAAACAATGATGGATCTGGACCAAACTCTACACGAATATTCAATATGCCAAAATGTGAACACTGGTGGAATTTGGAGAAAATAGAATTTTGACATTTGGGAGTTGTAGTTGCTGGGATTTATAGTTCATCTACAATTACAGAGCATTCTGAACCCCACCAACAATCGATTTGTGCCAAACCTCCCACACAAAACCCCCATGTGGGCCACAGCAACGTGTGGCAGGGGATGGCTAGTTGTGATGTAAATTGTATAGTATGCAAGGATCTTTAATTGCTTGTTTCCCTCCTCTTTGTTTGTTTCACAGCTGGTAACTTTGGAGGGGAGGAAAGGAGCCGTTTGTTTTGTTCATTCAGTTTTGAAATTAAGGATGAAAAGAGGCAGCTTTGCTCTTCCGCAGGCTAATTAGGAATATACCTTTGAGAGCTCGCTTTTTAATTAAAACCATGCTTGTTCTGGGATAGTTTTTCTTTTTACTCTGATTTCCAGCTTCTTCTGCATCGCTTTCCTTCCTCTCTTAAACTCAGAGCCCAGTTGAGGTGGTTCAGTTCATCTTGGAGGAGGTGGGGTTCGCAGATTCTTTTTGCACGGTCTGCCAAGGCTTTGATGGTGCTTCTTTTTTGACTTGGGTGATGGTTGGAGTTTTTATGTAGATATTTATCTGTGTGCGTGGGTTTTCTGTAGACGGTGTGACCCAATTGTTGATCTGGTTTGCGGATGACTAGGACATCTAGAAAAGGCAGTCTTCCTTCATTTTCTTTTTCCATGGTGAACTGGATGTTTGGGTGGATGCTGTTAAGATGATGATTAACAACAACTTGAAGTTGTTGTTAAGTGCTATTATGTTCACTTATCTCCTGGGTAGGGTTTTGAAATGTGTCGCTATTGTGCTTTTCTGAAGTTGAGAGAGTGTGATTAAACTAAGGTCAACTTCTTTTTTTGTTGTGTCAATAGCGACCTGAGAAACTGCAAGTCGCTTCTGGTGTGAGAGAATTGGCCGTCTGCAAGGATGTTGCCCAGGGGACGCCCAGATGTTTTGATGTTTTATCATCCTTGTGGGAGGCTTCTCTCATGTTCCCGCATGAGGAGCTGGAGCTGATAGAGGGAGCTCATTTGCTTCTCCCTGGATTCGAACCCGCGATCTGTCAGTCTTCAGTCCTGCCGGCACAGGAATTTGACCCACTGCACCTACTAAGGTCAACTGATGACTAAGGTCAACTGATGAGAGTTCATGGTTGAGTAAGAATTCAAACCTGAGTCATGGGTCCCATATATAATGCAGTTCGAAATTGCATTACATGATCGGTGTAGACCAGACATCAGTAAACTTGGGCCCTCCAGGTGTTTTTGGACTTCAACTCCCACAATTCCTAACAGCCTCAGGCCCTTTCCTTTTCCTTTTCCCTTTCCGCTTAAGCGGCTGAAGGTGAAAAGGAAAGTGCCTGAGGCTGTTAGGAATTGTGGGAGTTGGAGTCCAAACACCTGGAGGGCCCAAATATGCCCATGCCTGGTGTGCTGTTTATTCACTCAGTCGCTTCCGACTCTTCGTGACCTCATGGACCATCTCATGCCAGAGCGCCCTGTTGGCCGTCACCACCCCCAGCTCCTTCAGAGTCAAGCCAGTCACTTCAAGGATGCATGATGTAGACCAGTGGTTCTCAACCTTCCTAATGCTGTGACCCCTTAGTACAGTTCCTCACCTCCAGTTCCACACCTCCAAAGTCATGTGGCTGACATGACTACATGGAGCGCTGTTACCTTCCTGCCAGAGTGGTACCTATTGATCTACTCACATTTGCATATTTTTGAACTGTTGGGTTGGCAGAAGCTGGGGCTGACAGTGGAAGCTCACGCTTCTCCCCAAATTCGAACCTGTGACCTTTCGGTCAACAAGTTTAGCAGCTCAGCACTTTAACCCACTGCGCCACTGGGGGCTCCTCCGCAGATATATAAATCCAATTTTCCTATTTTCCAACAGACCTCACAACCTTTGAGGATGCCTGCCACAGATGTGGGCGAAACATCAGGAGAGAGTGCTACTGGAACATGACCATACAGTTTGAAAAACTTAAAACAACCCAGTGATTCTGGCCATGAAAGCCTTCGAGAATACACTGGTTGAAATTGAGTAGCTTTGCAATGTCCATATTCACCTGGGGCTGCCATGATATTTCAAAATACTGGAGCCATTGCAATAAGTAGCCAGTGAAGTGACTAATGGTTCATGACTTTGAGGTGCAATGAATAACATGGCCCAGAACCAGTTAAGAAGTCTGAGTGCAGCGGAAGTTCCCAACATGCACTACAGGTGAACATGAGAAGTGTCCAAAGAGTGTCAGACGTCTCTAGAATACCACAGAAGTGGTCAATATGCTTCAGGTACATCCGATGTACGTTGGAAGTACCCAGAAACTCCTTTGTTGATACCTGGATGGTTTTGTTGTATTTCTGCAAAGCAACTGCGGATTTATAAAGTAAGGCAACTTCAGAAATTTGCAATGCTTTCTGCATTTTTTTTCTTTTTTTACAAAGACATCCTGAAGTGCAAAAAAATAATAATGAAACAATGGGAACAACAACAACAAATGCCACCTTTTTGGTTATCCCTTTCTGGCAACTGGTGCCCATTTCTTTCTTTTGAGACCTAGCCAAGGCACCTTTGCAGAAGCATGTGAGAAGCTCGGCCTGTCATTGAACATTGAAAAAACCAACAGACACCAGCCAATCCCTCTCCAATGCCAGAGATACAGCTTAATGGTGTAACATTAGAAAATGTTGATCATTTCCGCTCCCTTGTCAGCCACCTCTCCACCAAAGTCAACATCAACACCGAAATACAACACCGCCTGAGCTCTGCGAGCGCAGCATTTTTCTGACTGAAGCAGAGAGTGTTTGAGGACTGGGACATCCGTAGGGATACCAAGGTGCTTGTTTATAGAGCTATTGTCCTCCCAACCCTGCTATATGCCTGTGAGATGTGGACTGTCTACAGACGCCACATGCAACTTCTGGAACGATTCCATCAGCGCTGCCTCCGGAAAATCCTGCAAATCTCTTGGGAAGACAAGCGGACAAATGTCAGCGTGCTGGAAGAAGCAAAGACCACCAGCACTGAAGCGATGGTCCTCCGCCACCAATTCTGCTGGACCGGCCACGTTGTCCAGATGCCCGACCACCATCTCCCAAAGCAGTTGCTCTACTCCGAACTCAAAAATGGAAAACGGAATGTGGGTGGACAGGAAAAGAGATTGAAAGATGGGCTCAAAGCCAACCTTAAAAACTCTGGCATAGACACTGAGAACTGGGAAGCCTTGGCCCTTGACTTCTCTAGCTGGAGGTCAGCTGTGACCAGCAGTGCTGCAGAATGTGAAGAGGCACGAATGGAGGGCGAAAGGGAGAAGCGTGCCAAGAAGAAAGCGCATCAAGCCAACCCCGACCCAGACTGCCTTCCACCTGGAAACCAATGCCCTCACTGCAGAAGAAGATGCAGAGCAAGAATAGGGTTCCACAGCCACATACGGACTCACAAGAATACTGGAAGACAATCATCCTCGTAAAACGAGGGATCGCCTAAGTAAGTAAGTAAAAAGTAAGCCAAGACCCAGCAGGAAGTAAAGAAAAACATCCTGTAAATGGCCTGTGGCCGCCCTTGCCTGTTGCCAACAACAAACTGCTGGGCTAATAGGTTGGCAACAAGAAGAGACTGAGCAAAGCAGCTCCACCTGCGTTTCTGTGAAAAAGTTCCTCATTTTTCCAGGTATTACCGACTTTTGCACCTTGGTAACTAAGCTCTTGCTCCAAATAAAACAAAAAGATTAGATCATTATCATCATCATGAAGCACATTTATTTCAACTTCTATAATGAATCATAGCTTTTGGCTAAACACAAGAGAGGGTTCCACTTAAGTCACCTCCAGATCTCATTTGTTCCAGTTCCAGGCCATTGATAGTTTGAAACTTGAAGTGTATGCCCCATGACCTGCAAATTGTAAGCAGGAAATGCTCACGTTCTGAACTTTATCACACGAGGGAAGCAGACTGGCATGGACATGGGGTCTCTATCACACAATGTTATAATGTATTGTCGAAGGCTTCCATGGCTGGAATCACTAGGTTCTTGTGGGTTTTTTCGGGCTATAGGGCCATGATCTAGAGGCATTTCTCCTGAAGTTTCGCCTGCATCTATGGCAAGCATCCTCAGAGGTAGTGAGCCTCACTACCTCTGAGGATGCTTGCCATAGATGCAGGCGAAACGTCAGGAGAAATGCCTCTAGAACATGGCCCTATAGCTCCCCCCCCAAAAAACCCACAAGAACCTACACAATGATATGTTCATTGTATAGCCAGTCTACCTCCTCCCTGTCATTAAACCATCCTGCGGCATTGATGGGCAAAACCCATCAGTAACTCACATCTATGTGTGAAAAAGATCTTTGAGTCCTCATGGACAACAAGCTAAACATGAGCCAACAATGTCATGCAGCAGCTAAAAAAGCCAGTGGGATTTTGGCCTGCATCAATAGGAGTCTAGTGTCTAGATCCAGGGAAGTCATGCTACCCCTCGATTCTGCCTTGGTTAGACCGCATCTGGAATACTGTGTCAAATTCTGGGCACCACAATTGAAGGGAGATGTTGACAAGCTGGAATGTGTCCAGAGGAGGGCGACTAAAATAATCAAGGGTCTGGAGAACAAGCCCTATGAGGAGCGGCTGAAAGAGCTGGGCATGTTTCGCCTTCGGAAGAGAAAGCTGAGAGGAGGCATGATAGCCATGTATAAATATGTGAGGGGAAGTCATAGGGAGGAGGGAGCAGGCTTGTTTTCTGCTGCTCTGGAGACTAGGACGCAATGGAACAATGGCTTCAAACTACAGCAGTGTTTCTCCACCTGGGGGTCGGGACCCCTGAGGGGGTCGCGAAGGGGTGTCAGAGGGGTCGCCAAAGGCCATCAGGAAACACAGTATTTTCTGATGGTCATGGGGATTCCATATAGGAAGTTTGAGCCAATTTTATCGTTGGTGGAGTTCAGAATGTTCTTTGATTGTAATGAACTATAAATCCCAGCAACTACAACTCCCAAAAATCAAAGTCTATTTTCCCCAGGCTCCACCAGTGTTCATTTGCACATATTGAGTATTTGTGCCAAGTTTGTTTCAGATCCACCATTGCGTGAGTCCACAGTGCTCTCTGGATACAGGTGAACTGCAACTCCCAAACTCAAGGTCAATACCCACCAAACCCTTCCAGTGTTTTCCGTTGGTCATGGGAGTTCTGTGTGGCAAATTAGGTTCAAATCCATCGCTGGTGGGGTTCAGAATGCTCTTTGAGTATAGGTGAACTATCCATCCCAGCAACTACAACTCCCAAATTACAAAATCTATCCTCCCCCAACCCCCCTAGCATTTACATGTGGGTGCATTGGGTATTTGTGCCCAGTTTGGTCCAGTGAATCTTGCATATCTAATATTTACATTATGATTATAACAGTAGTAAAATGACTGTTATGAAGTAGCAACAAAAACAATGTTATGGTTGGGGGTCACCACAACATGAGGGACTGTATTCAGGGGTCACGGCATTAGGAAGGTTGAGAACCACTGAACTGCAGGAAAGGAGATTCCACCTGAACATGAGGAAGAACTTCCTGACTGTGAGAGCTGTTTAGCAGTGGAATTTAATTCTCTTAACTCTCTGGAGAAAGCCTTCTCGGTGGTGGCCCCTGCCTTTGGAACGCCTTCCCCAGAGAGTTAAGACAAGCCCTGTCACTAACTCACTCCCCGGGGAGATTATATCGGCGACCTCCCTCCTGGCATTCAGGAAAAAACTAAAGACCTGGGTTTGGGACCAAGCCTTTGGACACGCTGGCAGTTAAATTAAGGATCTGACGACAGACAAGGACAACGGAATGGAATGGATATATGGACTCTGAACCTGAGCATGAGACTGTCTTAATATTTTATTATGCGCTGATGTTTTTAATTCTAATTGTTGAACTGCTTTTGTATTTGTATTACTGTCAATTGTTAGGCATTTAATTATGCCTCCTCTGTAAGCCGCCCTGAGTCCCCCCCGGGGTGAGAAGGGCGGGGTATAAGTAAATGAAATAAATAAATAAATAAATATTCTGCAAGGATCTGAAGACCCGGTGGTTCCAGCAAGCTTTTGGAAATGATTCTCCTCCCCTTCTTTTTCCCCTTGCCCATCTTCCCCCTCTTACCTATGAGTTCTACCCAAATCTATTTTAATTGTTTGTTTCAAAAACTTCTAATAAAGAATATTTAAAAAGCTACAGGAAAGTAGATTCCATCTGAACATTAGGAAGAACTTCCTAACTGGGAGAGCTGTTCAGCAGTGGAACTCTCTGCCCCAGAGTGTGGTGGAGGCTTTGGAGGCTTTTAAGCAGAGGCTTGATGGCCATCTGTCAGGGGTGCTTTAAATGCAATTTTCCTGCTTCTTGGCAGAATGGGGTTGGACCAAATGGCTCACGAGGTCTCTTCCAACTCTAGGATTCTATGATTCCATCTTCCTTGGGCTTGTTCCACTTCAGTGCTGGCATCCCAGCAGTAAAGTGACATTTCTTTCCTACTCCTCCTCACTATTCCCAAACTGTTTATTGTATTTTTTATAGTAATATTTGCCTTCATTCCTAGAACTGCAAGGTTGCTTTTCAAAATAATAAAAAAAAATATGGAGCAGTGCAAGAAGGCGGGATCACACGAGGGAGGCAGATGCAAATACTGGACCACAGATTGGCAAATTAGCATAATTGTGCAAATTAAGAGGGGTGTGATAATAATAATGCATCTGGTATTGGCAATCATACAACTTCTGTGGAATAGCAGCTTCCTTCTCAGTCTTCTTGGGAACTGTAGTTCAAGTGAGTGGATTATAGCAGCAGTCTTAAGAAGCTCATGGAACTACAAATCCCAAGATTCCACAAGATGGAGCTGTCATAATTGAAGTTGTTTGAAACCAATAGAGGAATGTAGACTTGTGCATGGATCTGTTTTCTTTCGGGAGCCCAAAACGGTAAGGACCCTCCTTCTGGTACAAAAACTCATGCTCAGCAAAAACAAGTGGCAGCTGATCTCTGCTCCTCCCTTGCTTTTTGGCATCATAGTTAAATCTTTTTTTATCCCAGCAAACAAAAAGAAAATCCTAATTCCCTGAAAACTAGTACCAGTTACCTCTCCTCTAGAGTAGAGAGTAGAAACCGCTGTAGGGAAGTATTAAATCCAAAGCAGAAAGGAGACTGAAGTGTCCCAGGAAAAAGCCCAGGGAAGATAGCTCCAGGAGGTGATTGCTCTTCCTTACCTGGAAGTGGGAAAGCCTCCTTAAAATGCTGTCTTGATTTGCCCTTCAAAAACAGCCTTCATAAAATGTTAAAAATAAAAGAAAAATGCTTTACTTCAGCAAACACAAGGGAACATCAAAGGCAGTTGAAAAATGAAAATGAAAGCAAGGAAGTCTTAATGCAGACACAAAATTAAAGTCTCTTATAAAGTCCCAAAAGAAACAGCAGTCTTACATCAGACAATGGGCAATGAACTAAATCCTCAGAAGCAGATTTGAAACAGGTTCCATTGGAGCGAAAACATCAGCATCAGAGTCGTTGTTACCAGCAAAAGTTGACTGCTCCTGCTTCTGATTTATAGCCCTGAATTCCCCACAAAGGAGGTGCTAGGGTGTCTCCCAATTAGCTCAGCGTTTCTAGCAGCTATTTTAGCTGAAGGCTGTTGGTGCTCTGTCTCCTTTCACCTCTCCAGAAATGTGGGAACTTGCAAACCCTCATCATCTGATTCCTCTTCCAATTCCTGAGCACTTCCCTGCTCCTCTTCCTCTTCTGAAGAAGAGGAATCCCTAAAAAATACCTACAAAAGAGAAGAATGCGTGCACGCCTGCCTGCAGAATCTCTCTTCTAGAGTAGAAATAGCTTTAAAGTCTCCTTAAGGGGTGTGCATCTGTCTGCAGCACCTCTCCTCTAGAGTAGAAAGTGGTAAGAAGCCTCCTTAAAAATGGACATGTCTGCCTGCAGTGCCCCTCTTCTAGAGTAGTAACAGCTTTAAGAAGTCTCCTTTAATGGCCTTGGAAAGAATACGTGGTGTGCTCAAGCCCTGGAGAGAAAGTGTGCAATGTCTCTCCTCTAGAGTAGAAACAGCTTAAACACCTAAAATGATGGGAAGGGAACCTGGGAAGTCCCCCCCCCCTCTATAATGGGCTGGATAGTAAATGAATCTTTCGGCACCCCAGAGTAAAAACAGATATTTTCCCTCCTCAAATTGGGAGGCTCCTGAAAAACAGATCAGGGCCCTGACCGAAAACTGGGACACTGAAATGGATTGTGGTTTACTCAAACTGCACAAGCTTAGTGGAGTGTGTAGCGAAGATGCAACTTTACTCTCAGCATTCTTTGCTCCTCATTCTCAAAAGGCAATGTTTTCCCATATTTAAACAGATGGACGTTGTGAGGAATTGAGGAAGAAACCTTGTAGGCTTGTTTGATCGTGTTCGTTAGTTTCTAAAGTCGTTATTAATTCGTATTTAAATTAGCTTACAATCCAATATCGAGCCATGCAGGAATAGTGTGAAGAGTAATTAAGAATTGAAACAATTTTTCCAAATTTTTGCAATTATTTCGTAATTATTAAGACGGGAAAGAAGGAGAGAAAAGGTGCCAGCGTTGCCTTTCCTCCCCATCCTCCTCCTCGAGATATTTTATTATCTTATTACTTATTACTTATTTTATTATTTTATTTTATTATTTTATTATTTTATTAATTTTAAGTGATTTTAATTTGTATTTTTACTAACTTAATATATTTTAATTTCATCCTGAATTTCAGAAGTTCCCCCTGTCCCGTTTGGAGGTGTTTTTAGAGCATTGGGCAATCGTGTCCGCCATTAACGAATTGATTCGTAATTAATGAAATTTTGTAAATTTCGAAATTTTGAAATCTTAAATTTCGGAAGTCCTCAGAAATTCGAAACGCTGGCACCCCCTGGAAATGAAGCGAGTTTAGAACCAATTTTTTTCTTGATCAAACAAGCCTAAAACCTTGCAACAGCATTATATCAAGTACCTAGGCAAGCAGGTACTTAGCGCACAAATTATTTAGTACAATGGGAGCTTGATTCAGGGGAGAAAAGCAGAGTTTGGACACCACCTCTTTCCAGACCCGTTTATTATTTGCTTTCCGCAAATGAAAGAAGCATTCCTTGCTCCCTCGACCCCACTCTCTTATTTTCAACCAATGAAACAAACAAGCGAACATAACATTCTTTTGAGATGAACCCTTGGAAAAGGACGGAGTCAATATTTACAATTCTAAATGTGGTTGAATAAATAACACAGGGTTAAAGGTCATTAAAAAAAGGCAGGAGATCTCAAGAACCGTCACACCAAAAGAAAAGCTGCCTCTGGAAAGTGAGGTGTCCCACAGCAATTCAGTCAGCCCTGCTGTCGAAGCATAAGTCCTGCAAACATCAGGAATATCTACAAGACGATGGCGCAAAGAATGGTGCCACTTCCAATGAAGGCAATCCAGGGCAGGATATGTTTGGTTTTCCATGTAGCAAACAGGCTCTTGTAATGGCAGAATTCATGTAGAAGTTCAAGTGTACAAGTCTCCCTCTCTTTTTGTTTTTGCTTTGTTTTACTTCCCACAATCAGAGTCGTTCAGCAGTGGAACTCTCTGCCCCGATGTGTGGTGGAGGCTCCTTCTTTGGAAGCTTTTAAACAGAGGCTGGATGGCCATCTGTCAGGGGTGATTTGAATGCAATATTCCTGCTTCTTGGCAGGGGGTTGGACTGGATGGCTCATAAGGTCTCTTCCAACTCTTTGATTCTATGATTCTATTATTATACTTGATGGGGTTGCAATATTCCCTCCAGTAGGAAAACAGAGAAAATATAATTCATCAGAATCTGTTAGTAGTAGACGGATGTGGATTTTAGAAACCTTGATACTCAATCCGATGCCTAGAACGAGGAATGGAATTTTCTTCAGCTTCCCAACCAAGCTGGTTGGTGGTCAACAGTGTCATGACACCACTAGAAAACTCCCTATCACACAATGACGTAGAGATGTCCCAATCAACTATCAAGGAGGAACAACATGTTCATGACCTACAAACCAGGGCAGAGAGATCCCAAGGTCTTGGAGGAGAGAGCAGTCAATTCCCTATCATGAGGTTGGTCGCCCTCTTTCTGCACTGGAGTGTGGGATCTAGTAGACCTTCAGGTGCTCAGATGTATGGTCTGTCATCATATACCCAAATGTTTTCTGGATATGTAAAGGCTCCAGATGGGTAAGGGGATTTTTTTTTTGGGAATAGGACATTCTGTAAGAATCAGCCAACCCCACAGGTTGCACATATGGCCTTCTGATCTTGACTCTCTGCTTGGAGTTCAGACTGCTCACAGACTTTGCTTTGTGTGTTAATCATTTCTCTTCTGGATCTTGAGCCTGTTACTTTACAGTTGAGTCCAATACAGACCCTGGTCACATCTGCAGTTTCTCCAGCACAGTAGGTCCTCTGAAGAAGTCAACCTCAACTCTGTCATGGAAGTCCAACCTCTATCTTTAGAAACATCTTCCCTCCCAGGTTGTCCAACTAAGAAGACCATTTTTTTTTCTCCCAGGAGCAGCTTGCCTGGACATATGATTGACCTCATCAGTCAATGTGAGGGATTCCTGTTGACTTAGTAGCCCACAGTGTAGCTGGTTCAAAAGCAGCATGCAAGTCCAGAAGTCCCACATCCTTGTTGGGAAGGTGCTGTGAGTCAATGGCAGAACACATGCTATGCATGCACAAAACCAGTCCTTGATGTCTCCAGTAACAATGCTCCAAGTCAAGTACCAAGTGACCTGAGAGTTGCTGAAGGCCAGAACAAATGACACCAAGCTTGATGATCCCATTGCATCTGGTTTCAACAGTCCAGGGGACTACATTTCGGAATCACCTCTCGGGACACAACAAACGCTTCAAAAACCTGCTTTTGAAGCAGGATATTGGGCTCTGGAGTTGAGATGACTCTAGATTCTGAAGGTCTACCTGGAGGGAAGATGTATTTCTCAGGGTGCTACTGGTACAGAGCCATTTTTCACCACCAGTTTCTCATCAGTCTTTTCTCCTGAAGGCTTTGGTCGCAAAACAATGCATCCCTTTCCATCAGCCTTCATTTACTGGAAGCAGAGCTGGCTCTTGGTGTGAAATCCACCGATGCAAGAACAAGATGCTCTCTTCCCTATCAGGCATAAATTAACTACGTACTCAGATACATTTACAAACATCTCCAACCTCAGAAGAACAAAAAGAAGAACCCATCCAGATGCATCTCTTCTGGTCCTGATTATTTTGGTCTCAGCGTTCCAGTAAATTGCCCTGTTTGAATTGATCAAAGAACAAGGTTTTCCCCTTCTTCTTAAAAAAGAAAAATCAGACCAGCAAGAGTTTTCATCCTTAATCCAGAGTCTTGGGTGGTTCCTCGTTTCTTGCTTTCCAGCCCACCTCTCTGTCTTTCAGTCAGTTGCTTCCAGATCTCAAACCAGAGAGGAATCGGCTTGGAAACTGGAACATCGGCGAGTCTTTGGGCTGCACTTGGTGAGCATGGAGATCTGGGTACTGAAGTTGGTGCCATTACTGCCCAAAGACGGGTGGTGATACTTCATGTCGGAGCCAAGGAACCTCTCCATGTGCCACCTGCGCCACTTGCGCT